>NC_092393.1:52018396-52331010 GCF_030028105.1 Mobula birostris | reverse complement strand
TATACCCACTTATGGAGAAGGCTTCAGGAGTAAGCCCTGAGCTGGAATCCCTGAGGCAGTCCTACACTGAGTTCAATGCTGACTGGCAACTCCTGCAACGCCGCTGGTGCCAAACTGTATACGCACCTGCAGTTCCTTTGGATTCATCGATGGCATGGAGAGGGGGAGCCTGCTACATGGGCGATTGCTTGCTCTTCATATCATACTGCTCTGGCATGTGTAGGCAGCTAAGACGCAATATCCATGGCCGATCCTGATCAATGGAGGGTCGACATTGAGGCTAATTATATATTTTATAAAATAATTATTATTACAACTAGAATTGTCTTGTACATTTGCATCCTTAATGAATATAACCAAATGTAACAAACAGTGCAACTCTTCATTGATCCTCTGCTATTCTGAATTGCAGATGATGAAGTAACATCAAGGATCAAAGATCAACTTCGTTCACATATACACCTACATATATTAGGAATTTGCTGTGGTGTGTTGGCGTGACGTGCGGAGAAAAACAACATTCAACAATTATGAAGAATAGAGAATTATGTAACATGTAAAGTTAGAGGTTAACGTGTGGATATGGAATATTGATAAATAAACGCTGGCATGTACTTACAATGTAAACAGCATTGAAAGTGGTTTACAGAATTTACAGTGCAGTGACAGTTGTAATGAATTGAAAGGGGTAGGAGGATTGATTAGATTAAATGCCTGGGGGAAGAAGTTTTTTTAACATTGCATGAAGTTTTATTTTAATAACATTATAGCACTGTCCAGAAGGGAGTGTGTTTAAAAAAACAGTTTTGCAGGATGGCTAGTGTCCACAATGACTTTTCCTACCTGCTTCATTGTTCTGGACACTTACAAGTCCTGCATCATTGGTTCACTGCAGCCAATGACTTTTTTTGCCTTAGTTTTTGTGCAGAACTACATGAGCTTATTATTGAGGGTGATTGTTAAACATTTCAGTTTCACTAAACACTTTAATGCATTCCTTCTAGGGCACAAAAATAAACCAGTCCATTTAAAGGAACTACCAACAATTGGGGAAAGTTGGAAGTTCCATCCATTTGTACATTGCAATTACTAAGGATAAGGAAAATAACCGCAAAGAACTGACAGGTACAACATGAGCAAGAGGGGTGTTCACAAATATCAGGCTAAGGATTGGGTGTCAGGGACCATCTGTCCTGGAGGTCCTGCAGTAAAGATGGAACAGAGAGAGAATGAGAGGCAGAGATTGAGACAGAGAGAGAAGTAGAAAAAGAGAGGTGGAAAGAGAGAGGCAGAGAGAGAGAGAGAGAGAAAGAGGGAGAGAAAGAGGGGGGAGAAAGAGAGATAGAGGTGTAGAGAGGTAGAAGGAGAGAGACAGAAGGAGACAAGGGAGGTTGAAAGAGAGAGGGTGAGAGAGAGAGTCAGAGAGTGAGAGGCTAGAGGGAGGAAGCGAGAGAGAGGTAGAAAGAGAGAGAGGCGCAAAGAGAGAAGGATAGAGGCAGAGAGGCAAAGAGAGAGAGAGAGGAGGGATGCTGGGTGAGAGGCAGAGAGAGACAGCAAAGCAGAGAGAGGAAGAGTGAGAGGTAGAAAGAGAGTGAGGGAGTTAGAGAGAGATGGGCAGAGAGAGACAGGCATTCAGAGAGAGAGAGAGGCTGTGGAAGACAAGAGAGGGGGGCTGAGAGAGCGAAAGAGAAATAGCATCGCATTTGTTAAAAGCGTTTCACAACCTCTTCAAGTTATCCCGAGATGCTCCTCAGCCAGTGAAGTATTCCGAAGTGTGGTCATATTTGTAATCTAGGTAACTCAGCGCCAACAAGTGCAGAGCAAGCCCCCAGAAGCAGGAATGTAATAACGGCCAGATGGCCTGAACTTTCAGTGATGTTGGCTGAGGGTAAAATATTGTTGAGTACACCAGAGAACTCCTTTCCCTTCACCAAAGTTGAGATTTCTTTTTGCATATCTTACAACTGTTAACTAATTCTGCCATCTTTATGGCATTTGTGGCCATTTCAAGGTTTATTTCATACTTTGGAGACCTGTTTTTGTGAGCTGTTAACTGTTCTATTGAACATACAACATAGAATAGTACAGCACAGTACCCTTAAACCCTACCTCCCGTATAACCCCCCACCTTAAATTCCTCCATATACCTATCTAGCAGTTTCTTAAATTTCACTAGTATATCTGCCTCCACCACTGACTCAGGCAGTGCATTCCACGCACCAACCACTCTCTGAGTAAAAAACCTTCCTCTAATATCCCCCTTGAACTTCCCACCCCTTACCATAAAGCCATGTCCTCTTGTACTGAGCAGTGGTGCCCTGGGGAAGAGGCGCTGGCTATCCACTCTATCTATTCCTCTTAATATCTTGTATACAGGGAAAAGGGAATCCATCACATCTGTCTGAGGAAAGTGAGGCTCCCCCTCCCAGCCCCATCTTACCTGCATTTTATAGGAGCATCCTGACAAGTTGCACTTCCTTCTGGTGTGGGACTAGCAGAGCCGTGGACCGGAAGTCCGGACAAAGGACTGTGAGAACAGCTGGAAAGATCATAGGGATCTCCCTACCATCCATCAGGGACATTTATCAGGAGCACTGCATACACATGGCTCCTAGTATTGTTAAGGATCCCACCCATCCATCTAGCATTCTCTTTGACTTTCTACCATCAGGCAGGAGACTCCGATACATGAAAACGAGAACGGTCAGGATGAGAAACAGTTTCTCCCTCAGGCCGTTAAACATAGAAACGTAGAAAACCTACAGCACAATACAGGCCCTTCGACCCACAAAGCTGTGCCAAAAAAGTCCTTACCTTCGAAATTACCTAGGGTTACCCATAGACCTCTATTTTTCTAAGTTCCATGTACTTTAAAAGACCCTGTTGTATCTGCCTCCACCACCATCGCTGACAGCCCATTCCACGCACCTACCACTCTCTGCATAAAAAACTTATCCTTGACATCCCCTCTGTACACACTTCCAAGCACCTTAAAACTGTGCCCTCTCATGTTAGCTATTTCAGCCCTGGGGAAAGGCCTCTGACTATCCAGATGATCAATGCCTCTCATCATCTTATACACCTCTATCAGGTCACTTCTCATCCTCTGCTGCTCCAAGGAGAAAAGGCTGAGCTCACTCAACGTGTTTTCATAAGGCATGCTCCCCAATCCAGGCAACATCCTTGTAAATCTCCTCTGCACCCTTTCTATGGTTCAGCTTCTGAACTCCCTGCCACATCACATTTGAAGTGTCACTGGTTAATCTGTTTTGTACCTTACAATACTTAATTTATGCACTTTAGTTAGTTTATTTTTGTGTAATCCATCTGTAGATTTCATCCTAACTTTCATAAGTTATTATGTGTTATGCACAGTGCTTTACACCCTGGGCTGGGGAAATACTGTCTCGTTTGACAATATACATGTATATAGTTAAATGACAATAAACTTGACTTGACTTACTTGAAATAAAGTTCAACTAACAGTAAGGAGTGGAAACACTCTTTCCAATATCTAATTTGACAACTGTCAGATTTTAGGTGCATTCTGCAGCTTACAAATACAGAACATTTACCGGTTATATTCCACTGCAGTTTTGGAAACAGGGAATGAAACACATAGGAATCACAGACGATCAAATGTGGCATGAGAACATTGAACAGTACAGTTCAGCACAGGCCAGGCCCTTCAGCCCACTAAGCTGTACCGACCATAATGCCAGATTAAACTAAACCATCAGCCTGCATGTCCATGTGCCTCTTAAATGCCCCCATTATGTCTGGAAGAGGGGCCAGAGTGAACCCATCGTGTGGTAAGAAATGTGAGTGAAGGTATAATGTTCCGGTAGGCAGGAAACAGGAGTGGGGGCTGTACAAGGCAGGCTGGCCAGTGGATAGCAGTGGGAGGTAAAGATGTCTATGCTCTGGCTGTGCCCAACTTTCCATGTCAATTAAAATGCCCATCTAAGCTAGCTCCTTTGGCCCATGTTTGTCTACCCCTTTCCTACCCATGCATCTGTCAAATGTGATCGTTGTCCTTGCCCTGACTACTTTTTCTGGCAGCTTGCTTCATCTAAGTACCACCCTCTGCATAACAATGTCCTCCCTCAGGTCCCTGAGGGAGGTGGGTGTGGGGGGTGAGGGGTGGTAGGCTTTCTCCATGCTAGGTCCCTACAGCATGCGAAGTCAGCAGCTTTGTTAGCTTCTGGTTATGACTGGATATTGAATGCCTATCTCACAGTGTACTTTTAGTATGCACCTGGATTGAGAAGTCTGAGTCTCCGTAGGACCAGTGGTTTGCAGTGACACCATCCATTCTTAAGGACCCTCGCAATCTGGGATATACTCTCTTCTCATTACCCAGCGTCAGAGAGGAGGTACAGGAGCGTGAAGACACACACTCAGCGTTTTAGGAACAGCTTCTTGTGGTTCCATTCAAATGTGCATGCGGGCTCGATTTCAACATTTAAGAGAAATTTTGGTAAGTAAATGTATGGGAGGGGGTATGGTGGGCTATAGTCTAGATACAGACCGGTGGGACAAGGCAGAATGATAGTTTGGCACAGATGAGATGGGCCAAAGGGCCTGTTTCTGTGCTGTATCATTCTGTAACTCTATGAATCTGATTCTGATGGTGTGCTGTGAGCTTCTCAGTGCACAGACCAATGATGGCCATCAAGCTGAATTCTGAGGAAGCAGAACAAGATGGAGTCAAAGGACACAAACAAACAGTAAGGAGATGGAGTTGAGAAGGGGAGTCCAGTTTCTTAAAGAGCCTTTTTAAAAGATAAAAGTTAAGAAAATACACTTATGGTGGTGGCCACTTGCTCCCATTGAGGTCAGTTGGTTGTACAGTTTACAATGAGTGCAATTTCTGGATGGATTCCAAAAGAGATGCTAAGCCCCTCTTGCATCATTTCACAAAATCATTAAATCACCACTGGAGGCTATTCTGCCAGTCAAGTCCAGGTCTGTTTCTGCTGGGCAACAGTGAAGCTTGAAAGGTCATCTTGCCAAGTGTGCCCTTAGCCCACGCCAAGGTGTGAGACTATGTTGCTCGGGTCTGGAGAAACAACATTCATTTTCCATCCCATCCATCCTTTGTCTGCTGAGGAACTGTTACTTGACATGAAGAAACAAGTTAACCCCACCCCCGCCCCTCTTTCTTTCTTAGACACAAGTATCTCCATTCTGTCTGCAAGAAAAGGCAGGATCTCCCATTGGCTGCCAATTTCAATTTAACTTCCCATTCCCATTCTGACATTTCTGTCAACGGCATCCTCTACTGCCATGATGAGACCGAATTCAGATTGGAGGAGCAACATGTCACATTCCATCTGGGTAGCCTCCATCTTGATAGCATAAATATTGATTTCTCCGGTAATTACACCTTCTCTTTTTTCTCATTCCTCCTTCTGATTCTCCTCTCTTCTGCAGCCCATAAGCTCCCTTTGGTGCCCCCTCTCCTTCCCTTTCTTCCACAGTCCACTGTCCTCTCCTATCAGATTCCTTCTTAGTCAGTCCTTTATCTTTTCCACCTATCACCTTCCAACTTCTTACTTCATCCCCACCACCCCCTTCCCCCTCACCAGGCTTCACCAGTCACCTGCCAGCTTGTATTCCTTCTCCTCCCCACCATCTTCCTATTCTGGCTTCAGCTACTTTCCTTTCCAGCCCCGTTGAAGGGTCTTGGGCAGAAACGTCGACTGCTTATTCCCCTTCATGGACGCTGCCTGACTTGCTGAGTTGCTCCAGCATTTTACGCTTGATAACTTTTAATACAATTTTTCAGTAGGCCATCAATAAAGTGCCACATCTTCTGAGACGTGACATTTCCCCTACAGATTCTACATCCTGAAAGAAAGTGAAACTCCCTGGTCTCCTCGGCTGCGCAAGTCGAGGGAAGACAATCCCCGGCCGTGCCAAGCTCAGGAGATTGAGGCGCGCTCGATCCCACCCCAAACCCCAGTTTGTGTGGATGCTGTGTAGTTTGCTACCATGTTACAAATTAATAGCAGGCGATTAAAGGAATTATATTTATGAATCTTTAATAAAGGGTTAGTAAAGAATAACAAAAAGAAAAGGACCCATTCTAATTAAAACAGACAAATGTGAAGAAATTGGAGCTCATCTTGAACTTCTCTGTCAGTCACGCGCTGGGCCCTCGGTCAACGTGCACGCCCACACCACCTTCCGAACATCACTCGCAACCCAAATCGAACAAACGGGTCTCCCACCAGATCGTATGCTACGACCGGTTCTCCCCATCGTCTTCTCTATTCATCTCTCTTCGAACAAGAGCCCCAAGACCAACCTTAGTCTCCCTCACCAGAGAAACCTCCCCTTAATCCGACCGTCCTAATTGGATAGCACACACTTCTCCTCATCTCTTATCTTCCACAGTAACCCAAACAAGCACGAAAACAGAACAGGCTGCTCTCTCAGAACTGCCAAAATGAAACACATATGGCATGACAGTAAAAGTATGAACCAGGCCATTACAAAAGTTACGAGGAACAATTTTGGGGAGACAACAAAACAAAAACAGGAATATGAAATGCAGTGGATTATGAGATGTAATGCTTTTGATATTTCATCCCTGGTGTACAAACTGTAGGGTAAAATGTGTTCTCCTTTCAAAATGCCAACAAAAATGTCAAGGTTTAAAATGCTCTGACGCCCGAAAGGAAATGAAATGACTCTCTCTAAACTTTTGTGGGACTGACGGACAGTTTGGAAATCGAGACGCTCTCACAATAGCAGATTGTGAGAGAGTCTAGGTTTGAATTCTTTCTCATAGTTGCTGTTACTTCTGGGCTCTTGGCCAAAGTCACACTGAAGCACTGATTTTCGGTCTGCAGGACTACGCTGTTTCAGCATGTAATGTCATGCCAAGTTCAATATTTTATGCTGCCTATCAGATGTAATGCTCAAAGCATTAATATTTAAGTCTTTTTTGGATTGGGAAAAACAGCATATATTCAACACTGAATTGAAGTAAAGAAGTTTTTTTAATTTGGTATGTTTTGTCAACTGTAGTGCCGGAAAGTTTTAAGTACCTCAGTGACTAAGATCCATGTACAATTGGGCAGAGATGGATGATGAATGGCCTGTTAAAGCATCTGGTTTGTGCCAAAGAGAAGACATTTCAAGGGCAACAATTTCTGACAGAGTATAAGCCAAGTCTAATAATCAGTACAATGCAATGTTGTGACTTTAAGTCCCTCTCTTTACTGATGCGCAGGAAGAAATTCACAGGAGAGGGAAAAATTCATTACAAAGTTGGCCCTGCTCAAGAAAATTACAAAATATATTAAAAGGGGTGTGGAGTGGAAAATGGAATTCAATTCTACTAAGTGCGAAGGGATGCTGATAGTTAGAGGAAGCTTTAATTGTATTCTAAATGTAGTCATATTAAAGATATCAATTAAGGTGGATTAGACTGTTTAAAAAAGCCAATCAAATTCTAGGCCTTACCTGAAGAGAACTTAAAACATATGAGCCAGTTGGCCCATCGAGTCTGCTTTGCCATTCCATAGTGGCTGATTTATTATCCTTTCTCAATCCCCATTCTCCTGCTTTATCACTTTAACCTTTTACTCACCTACTAATCAAGAGCTTATGACCTCCGCTTTAAATATACCCAATGACTCGGCCTCCACAGCTGTCTGTGGCAATCAATTCCACAGATTCACCACCCTCTAGCTAATGAAATTTCTCCTCATCTCTGTCCTAAAGGGAGGTCTATATATGATAGAGACTCAAGTTATGGATAGCAGAAGGTAATGATAGTTTAGGTAAGACCTTATTAGTACTTCACAGTACCAGGCTTTGAGATACTGTGACTCTTCAGAGGATGCAGTTCAACAAACAGTCAATGCTTCAGACCAAGACTCTTCATCGGGACTGGAAAAGAAGAGGGCAGAAGGCAAGGGGAAGGGGAGGAGTACAGGCTGACAGGAGATATGTCATGCCAAGTGGGGACGGTGGGTAGGGTGGGTGAGGGAGGATGCTGGGAGGTGATAGGTGGAAAAGGTAAAGGGCTGAAGAATTGGGGATCTGATAGAAGAGGAGAGTGGACCATGGGAGAAAGGGAACGAGGAGGAGCACCAGAGGGAGGAGTTAACAGGCAGGTGAGGAGAAGGAATGAGAGGTAAGCAGAGAGGGGAATGGAAAAAGAGAGAAGGGAAAGTGGGGAGAAATCACCCCCCTTCAATTTGAAATAAGAGAGAGCTTAGATTAAAGCAGACTGGACATCATAATTCACAGATTGAGGGGGAATAGACAGTGAGAGATTTGAAAAACGGAGGGCAAAAACTTTGACATAGAGGCTGTTCAACTTATGTCTAGGGTCAGTGGTTGTAGCAACACCAAGTTAACGTTTACAATTACACTAGAGAGGCAGAGAAGGGAAAAGGAGTAGAAGGGATATGAGTGTGCAGTGGGAAGGTGTGATTGGAGAGATCTGCTCCAGTGATTCGTTGGGCTACATGTACTGGACTGTGCAAAAGACACCCTAGATTTTTATATGGTTTCAAATGGTATGGTCTCCACAGAGCCCTGATCTCAACATCACTGAGACTGTCTGGAATTACTTGGAGAGACAGAAGCAGGCAAGACCGCCAAAGTTTGCACAACTGTGGCAAGTTCTCCAAGATGCTTGTAATAAGTTACCACCCGATTTTCTTATACAACTGAAGAATGGAGTTGATGCCGTTTTAAAAGGGTGGTCACACCAAGTATTGATCTGATTTAGTTTTTTACTGTTTGCTGCTTTTTATAGTAATTTTTTTGATATTTAAAAACTTTTCATTTAATTATTTTTGAAAGCATCTTCTTTTACATGTGCACGGTACTGTATCTTTAATGAGGCCAGGAAAGAAACCAATCTCTGAGTAATTCACAGTTGATGCAGTTAAAGACCTATGCTGATGTAAAGAAAATTTGAATCAAATATACAGTAACGATTGAGATCACTAGAGAATTTAATCTTATTACCACCTTTGTTCCTTTTCATCCCTTCAAAACATGAACATTTTTAACGGATCTCTTTGACAATCCTCAGTACTGCAACTCGCATTATTTACACGTAATACATCCCCTTTACATAATGTATAAATGCTGTTGGCTTTCGTGCTTCATTTTTGCTGATTAGGGATGGTCCAGAGGCAGGCTTTCCTTGAAGGAGTCCTGTTAAAGAATGTGCATTGATTAAATCTCAAAGAACAAAAAAAATAATAGTCAATGCAAACTTAATCAAAACCAAATGATTAAAAATTCAAGTAAATTAGTTTAATTGTCTTGCTTTCAATTAAACCGCTGCTCTGTGAGGAGTTTGTACGTCCTCCCTGTGACCACACGGATTTTTTTCCGGATGCTCCAATTTTCTCCCAAGGTGGTAGGTTAATTGGTCCTTGTAAATTGTCCTGTGATCAGGCTAGGGTTAACTGATTGAAGTTTTGATTGACATACAGTGCAGAATAGGTCCTTCCGGCTCTTCCAGCTGTGCGACCCAGCAAACCCCCAATTTAAAACTAGCCTAATAACAGGACAATTTACAATGCCCAATTAACCTACCAACCGGTGTGCCTTCGGTCTGTGGAGGAAACTGGAGCCCCCGGAGGAAACCTACGCTGTCACAGGGAGAACATACGACATCCTTACAGACAGCAGCGGGAATTGAACCCGGGTAGATGGTACTCGGGTTCTAACCACTACACTACTATGCCGCATTAAATCAGGCGGTTGCTGGGAGGCGCAGCTCAAAGGGCCAGAAGAGCCTGCTCCACGCTGTATCCCGATAGATAATGAATAAACAATAAAATAAATATCAGCTGCAGTGGAACATATCTGTGAGGACTTTAATGTATAACACTGCTAAGTTAATCCTGAATTCTTCCTGAAGTGTCAATAGGTTTTAATATTGTAGTATTCCAGCATAAAGGCTGAAATGAATACAAGAATTGCTCTATTGTGGTGGAGAAACAGTTGCACCAAGGTTCATGTGAGTGTCCCAGAAAAATATAAGTATTAAGTGTAAGGTATAAAGCCACTGCTACCACTCAGTAAGATCTTGTTTGAATTGATTTTTGGCCTCGGCTACACTTTCTTTTCCTTGTTCCCCGTAACCCTCAAAGCACTGGAGATGCAAATCCACTTCAGGAGAAATATATCTCCTCTCCACCCACTCATCATAAACAACTCCACCGTACAGTTAGCATTGTTTCAAAATTCAGATTCCTGGCCATTATTACTTCACAGGACCTCATGTGGGAGAACCACATCTCCTTCACTGACAAAAAGGCTCGGCAGAGGACATACTTCTTGTGGCCGTTGGTGAGATTCCCTTTCCCCTGCGCGATTCTGCACTGCCACCCTTACCTCAGCCATTGCTGCCTGGTTTGGTGCGGCGTCCTCTCACAGTATACGCAAACTACAGCCAACTCTGAGGTCAGCAGGCTGCAGTTTACCATCACTGCAGGACTTGTGTGCACCCAGGACAAAGAAGAAGGCAGGAAATATCATTGCGGACACTACCCGCCCCCGCAAATGGCCTTTTCCAAATTGCTCCTTGTGGAAAGCTCTAGGAGGCTATCAAAACCTTCACTATCTTCAAAGTTTCTTTCCTCAGGCAGTTAATCTGATCAACCATTCTAGTTACCTCCCGCCCAACATCTATTACCCTTGTCACTGCACTGTAAACACTTTTTAAACTACTGTTTACATTATAAATACATGCTGGCATTTATGTACTTAAGCACATTTTATTCCATATCCTTACCTTAACCTCTAACTTTATTTTTATTAATTCTTTACCATTTATAATTTTTTTTTGCTTTCATGCCAACACACTGCAATAAATTCCTCGTATATGTAAGTGAATATGGCGAATAAAGTTGACCCTTGAAGTCAATCTTTAAGAGGCATAGTTTACTGTAGACAGCCGATATCTTTTCCCTAGGTTTGAAATGTCTAATAATAGAGGGTTTACATTGAAGGTGAGAGGGGGTAAGTTCAAAAGAGATGTGGGGAGGGGAAGTTTTTTTTTACACAGTATGATGGGCGCTTGGGAGGTGCTTTCAATGGTGGGAGAAGCAAGGTGTTTAAGAAGCTCTTCGATCGGCATGTGGATGTGCAGAGAATGGAGGGATATAGATGTTGTGTAGGCAGAAGAGATTAGTTAGGCATTCTATGACTAGTTTTATTAATTCAGCAGATGACCATGGGCCAAAGGCATATTCCTGCACTGTATTGTTCTGTGTTCCATGTTTTATGTTATTAGTCCGCTGTAGTTTTTGTGTATTGTGAGGGGGTGCTGCGCCAAACCAGACTGTAACGGTGGACGTGAGGATGCTCTCTATGATGGCAGTGTAGAATTGCACCAGAACGTTCTGCGGAGGATGGAATTTTTTCCCAACTGCTGCAAGAAGTACATAATCTTATAAACTCTCATACTCTTATAAACTTCTCCCCTCAGCCTCTGCCGTTCCAGTAAAAACAACCCAATTTTGTCCAACACCTCTTTAGAGTACATATCCTCTGTCGTTATCGCATACGTCCTCTAAGCTAACCACTGCAAAGTCTGCAGGTGGAAGAATGGCTCCAATAATGCTTTGGCACCAATTCTTTGCTACGTTTCGGGACAACCCTCTCACTCATTTGATTGTGGTGGGAACAGCCCCTCTGTTGTATTGTGTAGGCCAACGTTGCATGTAATTACAAAACGTACACAACAGTTTTGGGTCTCCCAGCACTTCAGCGGTCTCTGATCCGCAGATAGTTAATTGTAGCTTTGTGAGTCTTGCTGTAATAATCTAAAAAAACCATGAAATGTCTCCGTATAAATACTCCCATCACAGAACAATACGCTTTACTTAGAACATAAACATAGAACATTACAGCACAGTACAGGCCCTTCAGCCCACAATGTTGGGCCCATTTAAACCTACCTAAGATCAATCTAACCCTTCCTTACTACATACGGTACTGTGTAAAGGTCTTAGGCGTGTGCACGTGTGCGTGCACACACACACACACACATAAAGCTAGGATACTTAAAACCTTTGCTCAGTGTTGCAGTAATTTTATGTATTGCTCTGTACTGCTGCCACAAAAATAAAAACAAATGCCATGATATATGTGAGTAATGATAAACCTGATTCTGATATAGATTTTTATTGTGGGCCGAGAGTGGGAAGGGGGCAGGGAGAGGGGATTCATGGTTGGAAAAAGGGAAAGGGGGAGGTGAGGGAGTGGGAAGCACCAGAGAGACATTCTGTAATGATAAATAAACCAATTGTCTGGAATCAAATGACCTTGCCTGGTGTCTCAGGGCTGGGTGTGTCTACACCCGAGCCACCCACCCCCGCCCCCTGGCACACCTTCTTTGCCACCTGTCCGACACACTCCCTCACTATTCTCAACATCCTTTGCTCCTGCCAGATTTACAAACTTGCTCTTCACTCCAGTACTGGGCAAAAGTCTTAGGCACCCCAGCTATATACATGTGCCTAAGAGCTTTGCACAGTACTGTAGCTCTCTACTATTCTATCAACCATGTGCCTATCTAAGAGTTCCTTAAAATCCCCCAGCATCATTCAGGGAACTTTCAAATGCCTCTACCACCACCCCTGGCAAAGGATTCTAGGCAGCCACCACCCTCTGTGTGAAAAAAACTAACACCGACACCCCTCCACTATGTTCTCAAACTACATTAAAATTATGCCTTTCTTGTAATAGCCAAAAGAAGAACAGGGATGGCAAAAGACACCTGTACGAGAATGAAGAGTATACTGACCAACACTAAACTAGGCATGACAACCCGCCTCAGAGCACTGAAATGTTACGTTTATCCAGTTATGTTATATGGCTCAGAATGTTGGACAATATCTAGTAACATGAGGAAATGAATTGAAGCAGCAGAGATGTGGTACTTGAGGAGGATGCAAAGAATATCATGGACGAGACGAATATCTAACGAGGATGTCATGAACAGAGCAAGCACAAAAAGAGAAATAATGTATGAGATCATGAAAAGGCAACGTAACTTCATTGGGCATGTGATTAGGAAAGAGGAGTTAGAATGCACAGTAATTATGGGAAAGATTGAAGGGAAGAAAGCAAGAGGAAGACAAAGACAAATGATGATGGAGACAGCAGCCAGAGAACTGGAAATGAATACCAATGAATTGATCCGCTTGACCCGAAACAGGAGTGTGTGGGCCATGGCAGTCAAAGCTCAAACTGGGCACGGCACCTGATGATGATGCAATAGCCACTTCCGCCCTAGGAAGAAATCTCTGGCTGTCCACTCTGTCAGTGCCTATTATCATCTTGTACATCTCTATCTTGTCACCTCCCATCCATGTGTGAGACAGAATATTGTACTTAAGTTAAAGTTCTGTGTAACACAACCAGCTGCTGACCTCCCAAGATCAAAAATCCTAAATTCTGTGCGGAATGTTGTGGCGGCTGAAACTAAGAAATGGCATGAATGTCTAAGAATAGAAAAGAATAGAATATTAGTATTCATTTCAAGAGGATTAGAATATAAAAGTAATGCGAGGCTTCATAAGGCATTGGTCAGACTGTAACTTGGAGTATTGTGAGCAGTTTTGGGCCTGTTATCAAAGAAAAAATGTGCTGACATTGGAGACAGTCCAAAGGAGATTCACTAGAATGATCCCAGGAATGAAAGGGTTAAGGCATGTGTCGTGTATGATGTCTCTGGGCTGGTACTCACTGGAATTTAGAAGAATGAGGGGGGTACTCCCATTGAAACCCATCGAAAGATCTAGATGGAGTGGACATGGAGAGGACGTTTCCTTCCTAGAGAGAGGAGTCTAGGACCAGATGGTAAAAGGACAGCCATTTAGAACAGAGGTGAGGAGGAATTTCTTTAGCCAGAGGGTGGTGAATCTGGAATTCATTGCCACAGGCGGCAATGAATATTTAAAGTGGAGATTCATCAGTTCTTGATTAGTAAGGGTGTTAAAGATTACAGGGAGAAGGCTAGAGAATGGGGCTGAGAGGAATAATAAATCAGCCATGATGGAATGGTGGAGCAGACTCGATGGGCTGAATGGCCTAATTCTGCTCCTATGTCTTATGGTTCATTAGGACCTATGAATGGACCTGCTTTGTGCTTCTGGTTTCATTTCAGGCTATTCTGGTAACTTGAGATTTATTCCTGTTTACTCATCCCCCACTGCAATTCATAAAGTTCTCTAAAATCAGACCAGGTCCCTGAGCGCTGCATCAAATCTTCCACTGACAGACATTCCAACTCCTATCCTACTTCATTTACTGTAAAAAAAAATTCCTCAGTTCATGCTTAATTGATTCCTTATCAATAATTCAGGCCTACAACAAGATCTTCATGACTCGCTTTTTTTAAAAAAAGTATCAGAATAAGGATTGAACAAGTGAAAGCAGACATTGATGAGGATCAAAGACTGTTTGATCAAAAACAGTCACTGGAACAGACCCTTAAGGATTTCCTCCAACACCATTGCAGTGACGAACATGCAACGCCAGTGACGTCCAACTTGTGCATGTTAAGAACAAACATCATCTGCTATGACCTATTCTCCTTCGCTTTTCCATGGGAGAATCAGGCATATGTTTAAAACCGAAAAGAAACATGGGCTTTCATCTTCCTCCCACTCTTGTGCCAGCAGCTCATTATTATGTCAAGAGCAGCAGCTCAGTTTTAAAAGTGAAGATATCCAGGCACATGACGTGGATTTGACAGAAGCTTGCCATAATCTGTGGGTTTACACAATCCAAATTAAAGGTTATTTTATTGCAGCAGTACCCCACATTTGTTGAGAATACTTCCCCCTAGAAATGCTACTCAAACTTTATTTCAAAGCACCACTCCCCCATCTCATTTGTATTTAGTCTTTTTCTGAATATGCCCATCTTGCGCAAGTTAAAAACCTTAATTTCCTGTATCATAAATAACCATACTGAAAATTTGCAAACCTGATAAAGCAGAAGAAATAACAATCAAAGTTGGTATCTCTAATTAGCTTTTTTTCCAGTCCTCGACATGCAAATAATTAGAGCAGCTATCTCAAGAAAGGGGAAAAAAATGACTCTGCAGTATGCAAAGCTATATTAATTAGCAGATATATTTCTCATACCAATATTTCTGATTAATTAGTCTTATACCTCATTCCAAAGGGGTGTGAAGTATTACTGCCTCACTCTGGTGTGTTTAAAGTCAACTCAAAGTAAATTTATTATCAAAGTATGTATATGTTGCCACATACTATCTTAAGACTTATTTTCTTTCAAACATTTACAGGAAAGTTAAAGTTAGAGGCATCCGTTAGTTTTGCGAGACCATGGACCTGCACCTGGAAAGTCTTCACTCTCCAGGGCGCAGGCCTGGGCAAGGTTGTATGGAAGACCAGCAGTTGCCCATGCTGCAAGTCTCCCCTCTCCATGGCACCGATGTTGTCCAAGGGAAAGGCATTAGGACCCATACAGCTTGGCACCAGTGTCGTCACAGAGCAATCTGTGACTAAGTACCTTGCTCAAGGACACAGCATGTTGCCTCGGCTGGGGCTTGAACTCACGACCTTCAGGTCGCTAGTCCAATGCCTTAACCACTTGGCCACATGCCCACACTAAAGAAATAAAATAAAAGTTATGAAAACTACTTATACATGTATTATTTAGAGATACAGTGCAAAACTGGCTTTCTGGTCCAAAGAGCCCAGCAACCCACCTATTTAATGCTAGCCTAATCACAGGACAATTTACAGTGACCAATTGACCTTCTAACCAGCATGTCTTTGGACTGTGGGAGGAAACCGGAAACCCACGTGCTCATGGGAGAGATGCACAAACTTCTTGCAGAGATCTTCGGAAATGAACTCTGAGGCCCCAGGCTGTAACCGCTTCATGCTAACCACTGCACTGCTGTGGCACCCTGCAATTACGTAAGCAAAGACTGACAAACAAACAAGACATTTCGTGCAAATTAAAAAAAACAATACTGAGAACATGAGTTGTAGAGTCCTTGAAAGTGAGTATGTAGATTGTAGAATCAGTAAAGAGTTGAATTGAGTGAAGTTATCCAGGAGTCTGATTGAAGGGTTGAAGGGTAATAACTGTTCTGAAACCTGGTGGTGTGGGATCAAAATCTCCTGTACCTACTGCCTGACGGTAGTAGCAAGAGGAGTGCATTATGTTGTAATAATGTTCCATTATGGAGTCAGAGTTTTGGATTTCAACATGATTGCAGTTCAAAGTCAATTTATTATCCACATATATCTCACCATACACAACCCTGAGATTCCTTTAATTTAGAAGTTTTGTAAGTAGCCTGCAACACATCCCTGTGATTCACTAGCGTCATCTTGGCTAAATTGGTTTCCGCAGAAACAGCCTCTGATATCCTTGCAACACATGGCAGGGACTCCCTCCTGACTTGTCACTCGATATCCAACACTTACCAAGCACAAAACAGCAACACTTGCATCTTGCACCGACTGTCAGCTCATTGCAAGGTGGAATCTCAAACACTGGGCTGCCAGATATCCTTATTGCTGGAAGGAGGTGTATTTAAACTCCAAATTTCGCATTCATGTAAGGCAATGTTTCTAATCAAAAATGCGTTGGGTATTTGATGTTGGTCCCTAACTGGGCAAGGCTACTTGAGAAACAAGTACATAGCTCCAAGTCAGTGTGTGCTGGTGATCAGTGAATCACGTGGAATTTACAATGCACATCAGGTTTTTAATTCCACACCTTATTTAATTAACTGAATTTAAATGTCCCACCTGAAGTGATGGGATTTATTTTTTGTAGGAGCAGAATTAGTCCATTCAGCCCATCAAGTCTGCTTCATCATTCGATCACGGCTGATTTATCTTCCTTCTCATCCCATTTGGAATTTGAACTCATTTCCGGTTCAGTTGCCAAGGCACCTAGATTACAAGTACACTATTTTAGCATCCAGAATAGAGGTGTTGTCTTACCTTAACACTATAAAGACGCCCAGTTAATCAGCTGTTTTCACAACAATTCAACTAGATCAGGCATCGAGTGTTTGAAAGATTCCATTAAGGATGGTCCTAGCTTCATGCCAGGTCTGAAATTTTTTTTTAAAAACTGCAGGCCATAAACACTAGAAATTCTGCAGATGCTGGAAATCCAGAATAACCCACACAAAATGCTGGGGGAATGCAACGGGTCATGCACCACCTATGCAGGGGAATAAACAGTCAACGTTATAGGGCAAGACCTTTCCTCAGTCCTGAATCAACCTCCTGACAAACCACAAACTCTTAAAAGGCCTTTCATGTCTTTAACACATTTAAGCAATTAGAAACCATTTCATCCTTAATAGGAAAGGAGAGCCCATTATATGAGATGAATATTGAAAGGCATTTTGAACATTGAAAGGCCTGGATACAGTGGATGTGGAAAGGATCTATCCAATAGTGGGGTCTCTTGGACCAGAGAACGCAGCCTTAGAATACAAATTCAGCATGATCACACTGAAAGAATCTGTTGAATGTAATGAATACAGTTACTGAAGACTCCAACTGTGAGGGTACTAATTAATAACAGGGAGATTAAAAAAAGGAAAAATGACTGGTTTTCACCAAATGAGGTCAACACTTCCCTTCAAATTTAAAGTCCCTTCTAAAACTTATAGTGAGCAAGTTTATCTTGAGAACTTAAGCAAATGTTAGGAATAAAGTGCAAAATTTATTGAATTCCAGTAAACTATTCAGTGCCACAATAGTGCAATGGCTGGCATGACACGACTACAGCTTGGGGCGTTGGGAGTTCAGAGTTCAATTCTGATGACATCTGTAAGGAGTCTGTACGTCCTGCCCGTGGAATGTGTGGGTTTCCTCCCACAGTCCAAAGACGCACTGGCTAGTAGGTTAATTTGTTATTGTAAATTGTCCCATGATTATGCTCAGCTAAATTGGGGTTACCGGGCGTTGCAGCTCAAAGGGCTGGAAGGGCCATTTCCACGCTGTATCTCTAAATAAAATGATCAGCAGTAAGTTAAAGCCTCCAATCCCACAAAACCTACT
Organism: Mobula birostris; assembly: GCF_030028105.1. Lineage (NCBI taxonomy): Eukaryota > Metazoa > Chordata > Chondrichthyes > Myliobatiformes > Myliobatidae > Mobula > Mobula birostris. The sequence continues at coordinate 52,312,945 of NC_092393.1, read as the reverse complement.
TTATAATGCTGCAGCAATTCCTGCTTTCCCAGGTGAATTTATGATCTGTGTTGCTAAATTATTAATGTGCCGGTGGGGGTTTGCCTTTAGAACAGAGCTGAGAAGGAATTTCTTTATCCAGAGAGTGGTGAATCTGTGGAATTCATTACCAGACAGCTGTGGAAGTGAAGTCAATGGGTGTATTTAAAGCAGAGAATGATAGGTTCTTGATAAGTAAGGGTGTTAAAGATTGCAGGGAGAAGGCAGAAGAATGGGGCTGAGAAGGATAATAAGTCAGCCATGATGAGCAGACTCGATGGCTGAATGGCCAAAACCTGCACTTATTTCTTATGGTCTTCCTGATGCCTTCCATTGGTTGGGGTCAGCCATGGATGTTGCATCTCAGCTTCCTACGTGATATGCAAGCCAGTCCAGTATGAAAGCTGCTGCCCATGCAGGTAACAGGCTCCCCCTCTCCACGCAGCTGACGAATCCAAAGGAACCGCAGAGACCGATAAAAAGTTTGGCACCAGCGGCGTCACAGGAGTTGCCAGTCAGCGTTGAACTCAACCTTAGCGACTCCAGCTCTGGCTTTTTTCCCTTCTGGTTTACTCCCGAAGTCTCCCCCATGAGTGGGTGTAGCCGCAAGGCAGGGGAGATTAAAGATCAGAGTTATCCTTCTCCTAGGTGAGCTGCTAACCACGGCTGATGAGCCCCATCGGGCCGAAGCAACTGGTTTTAAGGTGCCAGTGACCCACTTTTGTCCCTTCCCCTGTCAGTAGAAACAGTTCACCGGGCTTAGAGGCTAAGCCACATGTGAAAGCCAGAGGCTGGACTTGGTTGTCAGAGGCTATTTGAGACACGTCATTGGGAGCATTTCATAGGTAGTGTGAGCCTATTGCTATTACCACCGCGCCCCCCTCCCCCCCAGCTATGACAACCTTAATGAACAAATGGTCAATAAGACCAACCTATGGTCTTATGTGTACTTTTGTCACAAAACAGTCCAGTGCACCATTAAACAAACACTGTGCATGATGCTTTATAATTAACTCAGTATTGTTATATAACCATATAACAATTACAGCACGGAAGCAGGCCATCTCGGCCCTTCTAGTCCGCGCCGAATGCTTACTCTCATCTAGTCCCACTGACCTGCACTCAGCCCATAACCCTCCATTCCTTTCCTGTCCATATAGCTATCCAATTTAACTTTAAACGGCAATATCGAACCTGCCTCAACCACTTCTGCTGGAAGCTCATTCCACATAGCTACCACTCTCTGAGTAACACACATCAAAGTTGCTGGTGAACGCAGCAGGCCAGGCAGCATCTCTAGGAAGAGGTACAGTCCACGTTTCCGACCGAGACCCTTCGTAGTAAAGAAGTTCTCCCTCATGTTACCCCTAAACTTTTGCCCTTTAACTCTCAACTCATGTCCTCTTGTTTGAATCTCCCCTACTCTCAATGGAAAACGCCTATCCACGTCAACTCTATCAAGCCCCCTCATAATTTTAAATACCTCTATCAAGTCCCCCCTCAACCTTCTACACTCCAAAGAATAAAGACCCAACTTGTTCAACCTTTCTCTGTAACTTAGGTGATGAAACCCAAGTAACATTCTAGTAAATCTTCTCTGTACTCTCTCTATTTTGTTGACATCTTTCCTATAATTCGGTGACCAGAACTGTACACAATACTCCAAATTTGGCCTTACCAATGCCTTGTACAATTTTAAATTACATCCCAACTAATTTATGACCTACTTCACAACATCAGCCCAAATGATCTGAAGTAAAATTCATCAGTTCATTTAAATGTAGGGCGGTTTTAATTGCATTGTGTCTGAAGATTTAGTTTGTATTACAAAATTTGCAGAAAAATAGGTTGCTGCAAATGCTTTCCTATCTAAAAAGCCACTTGGATTAGAAATTCTGCAAGTGATCACACGGAAAGAATCTGTTAAATGTAATGAATTTAATTACTGAAGACTCCTACTGTGAGGGTACTAATTAATAACGGGGAGATTTAAAAATAGGTAAAGTGATTGGTCTTCACCAAATAAGGTCAATACTTTCCTTCAAGTTACAAATCCCTTCTTAAAATTATAGTGAGCAAGTTTATTTTGAGAACATAAGCAAAAGTTAGGAATAAATTGTAAAATTGTAAAATTTAGTGAATTTCAGTGAAATAGAAACATAGAAAATAGGTGCAGGAGTAGGCCATTCGGCCCTTCGAGCCTGCACCGCCATTCAGTATGATCATGGCTGTTCATCCAACCCAGAACCCTGTACCTGCCTTCTCTCCATACCCTCTGATTCCTTTAGTCACAAGGGCCATCTAACTCCCTCTTAAATATAGCCGATGAACTGGCCTCAACTGTTTCCTGTGGCAGAGAATTCCACAGATTCACCACTCTTTGTGTGAAGAAGTTTTTCCTCATCTCGGTCCTAAAAGGCTTCCCCTTTATCCTCAAACTGTGACCCCTTGTTCTGGACTTCCCCAACATCCGGAACAATCTTCCTGCATCGAGCCTGTCCAATCTCTTTAGGATTTTATACGTTTCAATAAGATCCCCCCTCAACCTTCTAAATTCCAGTGAAATATTCAGCTCCAAGGTAGTGTAGTGGTTAGCATGATGCTATTGCAGCTCAGAGTTGGAGTTCAGAGTTCAATTCTGACCCCATCTGTAAGGAGCATGCATGCCCTCCCTGTGGAATGTGTGGGTTTTTTCCAGGTCTTCCAGTTTCTTCCCACAGTCCAAAGTCATGCAGTACCTGTTGGAAGGTTAACTGGTCATTGTAAATTGTCCCATGATCAGGCTAGGGGGTTGCTGGGCAGTTCGGCTCAAAGGGCCAGAAGGGCCTAATCAGCACTGTATCTCTAATGAAACGACTAGCGCTAAGTTATAGCCCCCAATCCCAGAAAACCTACTTTATAATGCCACAGCAATTCCTGCTTTCCCAGGTGAACTTATGGTCTGCTTTGCTAAATTATTAAATTGCTGGTGGGGGTTTGCCTTTTTGGTGTAAATAATATGCATCTTATCACACAGAAACATCTTTTATTTCTGAAAATTACATTAAACAGAGAATGTGGAAAATTACAAAGTGATAAACTAATTGTGGAGTTTGCATATTATAAGTAGCTGAATTTCTAACTGGTATTTAAGCCCCGAAATAATTTGATCCCCTTAGAATACTATAGCAACCATAAATCTGTATCTAAAGCAGTGATGGCCAGGGAGCTGCTAGGGGCCATGGATTTTGCTTTGGTTATTTTCTCTTCACCAGTAGTAATGTGCTTTGCTGGCTCTGATTGTCAATGTTCCATGGACAGAGCTCATGATTAAATCAACTGCCGCTGAGAAATATGTTAGGGATTATTATTTGGAGGGTGAATAGTTCTGGATAGCATAAAGATAGATGAAGTAAAACGAGGACCAGTCTTCAGAAAAAAAAACTTGTACACAATTTAACTTCCATCTGATACTCGAAGGTTTATTTTTACCTTCTCATTACTACTATCAGCAAAGAGCAACAGGAGCCTGAAGAAAAAAACACTCAGTGTTTTAGGAATACATTCTTCCCTCTGCCATCAGATTTCTGAAGGGACACTGAACCAACCTATGAAAAGTCCTTCACTATTTTCACTCTCTTTTTACACTGCTTATTTATTTTATATATATATATTTCTTATTGTAATTTATAGTATATTTTATTATAGTTGAATATATATGTTTATATCTATTTTATTGTAATTTAATTTATATTTTATGGACTACTGTGGCAAAACAACAAATCCAAATCCAACAAATCCAACACACTCAAAATGCTGGAAGAACACAGCAGGTCAGGCAGCATCTATGGAGAGGAATAAACAGTTGACGTTTCCGGATGAGACCTTTCATCCGAATTCACGATGAAAGGTCTCAGCCTGAAATGTTGGCTGTTTTATTCATTTCCATGGATGCTGCCTGACTTTCTGAGTTCCTCCAGAATGTTGTGTGTGTTGCTCTGGATTTACAGCATCTGCAGAATCTCTTGTGTTTATATTGAGCACATTCTCATGGTGCATTCCTGTAACAGTTCAGGACAGGTATATTTTTATCACTCAACCTTTCTGGTTAGTTGTACATCATGAAGACATCCTTCAACTCTTTAACAAAGGGCTATATTTTGGATATCTGGAGTTAGTACTCAGAAGCTTTTGGAACAGACACTAGTATTGTATATTCAAAGGGATTCTACTGGTCGGGATGTACTACCATTGTAATTACGTAATTTTGTAAATTTATCTGGCTACACTCCAAAAGTTAAGATGGTTCTTTAAGGTTGATATAGCTGGGTGTGGTAGCAGGGATAAGCTCCCTCTAACTATTAAATGCTCCCAGTGGTGTGCATCTCAAATGCCTCTGACAACCAAGTCCAGCTACCGGCCTTCACGTGTGGCTTAGCTACTAAGCCTGATAGAACCATTTCTACAGACAGGAGAAGGGCAAAGGCAGGCTACTAGCCTCTTAAAACCAGTCAGTTCAGGCAGATGGTTGGAAACCCATCTAGGAGAAGGAAAATTCTGATCTCAAACCTCCGCTATCTCACAGCTATACCCATTCATGGGGAAGGATTCGGAAGTAAACCCCGAGGGAAAAATCTGGAGCTGGACTCCCTGAGGCAGGCCTACATTGAGCTCAACGCTGACTGGCAACTCCTGCGACGCTGCTGGTACCAAACTGTATCGGTCTCTGTCGTTCCTTTGGGATCATTAGATGTGTGGAAAGGGAGAGCCTGCTACACAGGCAACAGCTTATTCTCCGTATCGGACTGCCCAGGCTTGCGTATCTAGACAGCTAGGACACAATATCCATGGTCAACTGTGACGGACGGAGGCCCTCATTCATGTATATGGCTGAATGTCAATAAACTTGAGACTGCAAGTTAACTCTTACAATTAACATTGTTTCAGCAAAAACATTTCATGGATTTGTATTAAATGTCCTCTATTCCTATTTTTAGAGATGTTGATCTACATTATATATTTATAGACCTCGGGAGTTATTTGGTTCAGTTCTGGGAAAGGGCTGTCTATTCAGCTTTAATTACCTGCTGTACATATTAAGAGTGGGAATAAGGCATTTCAGCACTGTCCACTAATCTATAAAGCCATCTGTAGAAATCTCAGTGTTACTTCCCCAATCCTTTGCTGCAGTCTCAACAGTAGCATTCTTGACCATCCACCCCAATTCAAATATGCACTTAGAAAGATTGTATGAAAATATACATTCTCTGTTACATTTCAAAACATGGAAATTAAGAATATTACCAATCTGTGTTGAAAATAGAAGACCATTTTGACCAGGTAATAATGTTTAAACAGTTAAACAGCCACATGGTTAGTACAATGTTCATTGTAGACACATCCAACACTGTGGTGGGTAGTGCTCGGTAAAGAATTTGAAGTATAATCTGCGATCCTCGGTCTGGACAATTAATGACCCAGGCAAGCGTGCTTAGAGTCTGAGGACAAACATCATTACTGGAAAATTAATGGCTTTTTTTCCCTTTTGAATATTCCGAGCAAGCAGTTCCAGAGGTAGAAGCGGCAGTTGTTTTGGTGGACAGTCCTTTCTTTCCGGGCTGGAAAAATAATGAAGAACACATATCAGAATTTCAGTCAGAACATAGAACATAGAACATAGTTGGTAGAGGGTCCAGCCAGAGATGAACAGGTTTAATCCTGAGTCAGGGCTGGTTTAACCAAGCCAGGGCAGCACCATAGCATAATGGTTAGCACAGTCATTTTACAGTGCCAATGACCACCGACTTAGGGTTCAATTCCCACTGCTGTCTGTAAGGTGTTTGTATGTTCTTCCTGTTAGCCCCTGGGTTTCATTAGAATGTAAACGATAGGAGCAGGCCATCTGGCCCACTAAGCCCGTTCTGCAATTTAATAAGATCACAGCTCACTGGGTAGTGGACTCAGGTCCACTTACATGTCTTTTCCCCATAAACCTTAATTCCCCTACCAAAAATCCATCTAACATGTATTTAATGAGGTAGCTTCAATCTACTGCTTCCCTGGGCAGAGAATTCCACAGAGTCATTCTCCCTGGGATAAGCAGTTTCTCCTCATCTCAATCCTAAATCTATTCCCCGAATCTTGAGGCTGCTTCCCCTGTATCCCTGCGGGTGCTCCGGTTTCCTCCCACATTTCAACGATGTAGAGTTAAGGTCAGTGAGTTGGGAGCAGACTATATTGGTGCCAGAAGTGAGGTGACACTTGGGAACTGCCCCCAGCACAAACTCCGAATGTCTTGGCCGTTGATGCAAAACGACGCGTTTCACTGCACGTTTCAATGCACGTGTGACAAATAAAGCTAATCTTTTTTTTAAAAAGTTGGCAGTCTGTAATTAGTTTTCTCTCAGAACAGGGTAACAGCGGGCAATGCCCACACATGACTCAACGATTCCTACTGGCAAATATGTGGGAATGCAGACATCACGGTTGTCAGTGTTACCTGGCCCTGTTCATAAGTAGCACTTATGAACAGGGCCAGCCTCAATTCTTCATGCATAAACTTAAGTTAACTGCACAATTTCAGGGGGATGAAGGATGACGGAATATGTGTCATATCTTCATGATTCATCCACATATCTCTGGACAATTCAAAGTTATGTTTTATTAAGAAGGATAATTGTCAACAATTTGAAATTTCACATATATGAAAAAATGGCGATGCAATATTTTTGAATGACTTTGAATTAAAAGTTGTCTGTGCTAGTTTGATCACGATACCTCCATTATACATATCATTACACTGATCCATCACAGGCAAAGTCCTCACCACCTTAGAGCTGCATCCATCAACAAGGAGCCACATAATCCAGGCCACGCTCTCTTCTCTATCCTACCATCGGGAGGGAGGTCCAGGAGCCTCAGGTCCCACACACTGAGTTCAGGAACAGTGATTACCCTTCAACCATCATGCTCCTGAATGTGTGGATAACTGCACTCAACTCATTCCACAACCTGTGAACTCAGTTTCAAGGACTCTATCTATCTATAATTTATTTATTATGTATTTTTAAAAATTATTTTAAATTTGCAGATTGGTTGTTCATCAGTCTTTATCTGTATGTAGTTTTTCATTGGTTCTATTGCATTTCTTCATTTGCCTGTGAATCTCAAGGTAGTACACAGTATATATATGTACTTTGATAATAACTGTACTTTGCACTTTTCTCAAAGAATGTTTTATATAATGAGCTTGTGAGCAAGATATGCTTCAACAGCATTCCTGATTTGACTTTAACCAGAATGGCTGGTGTTAGAACATAGAATAGTACAGCACATTACAGGCCCTTCGGCCCACAATGTTGTGCCGACCCTCAAACCCTGCCTCCCATATAACCCCCCCACCTTAAATTCCTACGTATACCTGGTGTTATTGGTGATCAAGACATCCGCTGCACCTACTACAATCTTTTCAGATTACTCTAATGTAAAGTGGCTAATGTGAGGCAGTTGGATTGTCATCTGTTCTGGCAGCAACAAATAAAGCTGCTGGATCAATGCCACACTAAAACAAGACAGACTTGCGAATCCTGCGATGACGCGGGCTGCAAAGAACTTCCTGGAATAAACACAAAGGCAGGTTCGATAAGGAATGTCAGGATCACCACCACAGGGCCCTGAGAGAAGGAAAAACACTGTGATGGATAACTTCACTCACCTCAGCTCTGAACTAATTCCACAATCTATGGACTAACTTTCAATGATTCTACAACGCATGTTCTCAACTATCTGTCTGTCTGTCCTTCCATCTCTCTATCTCACTTTCTCTCTCTTTCTATCTGTCCGCCTGTCTATTGATCCTACTCATTTATTTATTTGCACAGTTTGCCTTTTGCACATAGGTTGTTTGTGTGTAGTTTTTCCATTAATTCTACTGCATTGCCTTGCTTTACTGGAAAATACCTGCAAGAAAATGAATCTCAAGGTTGTATATGGTGACATATATGTATTTGTTAATAAAATTACTTTGAATGTTGATTCTCTTGAGACAATGTCGATTGAACAACAAATGACTATTAAAAGATTGCCACAGAAGGCACAACTCAACCTGCAGTCAAGCTCCTCCAAATGAGAACTGGGTTGATTTCTGTGAACTAAGAAAGTCAGATACGTTTTTAAATTTCATGCACAGAAATTATCGATGAGTTTCCTTTCAGTTGTTTCCACACACAACTGCACTGTATTACTGGAAAGGAAAGCAAGGAGTTGCATATCAGGTTTTTCTTTTACAACCTCAGGACATCGCAGATCACCTTACTGCCACTGAAGTACTTCTGAAGTGCAGATGCTGCGGGAAATGAAATGGCTTATTTGCGCACAGCATGCTTCCAAAAATGGTACGTATTGTGTTTTGGTGATGATCAGGGACAAACCTGGTCCAACAGATGCCACCCCCTGGTAAGGCATTGAAGTGTTCACCAGGGATGGAGGTCCTGAACTAAGCTTATTTTGATGGCATGGACAATCTGTTTTTAAATGGGTCATTTCTCCAATTAGCTGCCCTTTTCCTACAATGACCTTTTATCTTTAAAATATTGACTCTAGTATCTTGCTCAGAACTTGCACTACTGAAATTTAAATTTGCTTGTGTGCCGTGTGTGTGTGTGTGTGTGTGTGTGTGTGAACATAGAAATCTATAGCACGTTACAGACCCTTCGGCCCACGATGTTGTGTCGACCATGTAACCTACTCTAGAAACTGCCTAAACTCCCTACTGCATAGCTCTCTGTTTTTCTAAGCTCCATGTACCTGTCTGAGTCTCTTAAGCCTCTACCACCTTCACTGACAGTGCATTCCACACACCCACCACTCCCTGTGTGAAAAACCTACTCCTGACATCCCCCTTGTACCTGCTTCCAAGCACCTTAAAACTGTCCCCCCTCGTGCTAGTCATTTCAGCCCTGGGAAAAAGCCTCTGGTTATCCACACGATCAATGCCTCTCATCATCTTATACACCTCCATCAGGTCACCTCTCATCCTCTGTCGCTCCAAGGAGAAAAGGCCGAGTTCACTCAACCTGTTCTGATAAGGCATGCTCCCCAATCCAGGCAACATCCTTGTAAATCTCCTCTGCACTGTGTGTGTGTGTGCGCGCGCGCGCGCGTGAGTGTGAATGTGTGTGTGTGTGTGTGTGTGTGTGTGCATGAGTGTGAATGTGTGTGTGTGTGTGTGTGTGTGTGTGTGTGTGTGTGTGTGTGTGTGTGTGCGCACACGTGCAAGTTATTAAACTGCATCAACAACAATCATGGCTCCTGAATGTGCCAACCATAAAACTCTGGATATTCTTCTCTAGGTTGGCTGAGAGAAAGGTTAGAAAATGTATAGAAAGTTAGTTTCTACTTTAAAAGTTCAAGTTACCTTGATTTTCTTATGTGAGTAACATTGTGCTCTGCACAATGTTCTCTTCTGAACTCTGCTGTTATTGATTTGACAGCATTAGTAAGTAGTGGGTTGAAAATGCAATCCAATAAAATCTACATTTTATCCTTTGTCCTATATTTCAGCTGTACAATGAAGCACATTTAGTTAGAGATAATAAGGTTAACATCTAATTTTAAATATTTTACTCGAATTTCTTTAACCAGGTTCTTGTAATATCAAACTCTAGGGAATGCTTCTTTCCATAAATATGCTGTTTAAGCTCCGACAGATGACAATCAGAGGACAGTCAGCTGCTCTCATTTGTTTGATCTGCTCGTCCTCTGACCCGACCATATTTCAAATTATCCTTGGTGACACATAAGTAGGCGGTTTTACCTTAAGTGCCAGAGGTCAATGCCATCCAGTTCTTTTATGAAAGAATTTTAGAATTAGAATTCAATTGTTTGGTCCATTACTCTGAGTGGTCACTTTACTAATTACCTCCTGTACTGTACCTAATAAGGTGGCCACTGAGTTTATGCTCGAGGCCTTTTGCTGCTGTAGCCCATCCAGCTCAAGATTCAATGTATTTTGCAATCAGAGATGCTCTCCTGCACACTGCTGTTGTAATATATGGTTATTTGAGTTACTGTGGCCCTCCGGTCAGTTTGAACGATTTGGCCACTCCTCTCTCATTAACCACATGTTTTCACCCACGGAACTGCCATTCAGTTTTTGCGTCATTCTCTGTAGACCCTAGAAACTTGTGAGTAAAAATCCCAGGAGATTAGCAGTTTGTGAGATACTCAAACCACCCAGTCTCGCTCCAACAATCATTCCATGGTCAAAGTCACTTAGATCACATTTCTTCCTCATTCTGATGTTTGGTTTGAACAGCAACTGAACCTCTTGACCCTGCCCGCATGCTTTTATGCATTGCGTTACTGCCACATGATTGGATGATTAGATATTTGCATTAATGAGCAGGTGTACAGGGTGTACAGGGGTACCTAATAAAGTGGCCACTGAGTGCATTTTAAATATTGTACAGAGGAATTATCACCTTACGGTAAAATTTTGTTTAAGTCTGACTTCTTCCAGTTCTAATGGTGACCCATTAACCTGAAAGGATAAATATTCTCCCGTTTTGTGTTTTGCAATGAAACACTTAGACTGCAAAGCTTCTAAAGAGACAAAGGAAGATTTATTTGTCACAAACATATGCGTTCGTTTTGCATCAATGACCATCTCAGTCTGAGGATGTGCCGGGGGCAGCCTGCAAGTGTCACATGCTTCCAGAGCCAATATAGCACGCCCACAATTCACTAACTCTAACCCTAAGTGTACACCTTTGGAATGTGGGAGGAAACCAGAGCACCCAGAGGAAACCCACATGGTCACTTGCAGGATGGACATAGTTACAAGATAAAAGGTCAATTATTGTAAACAAAGAAGTGTAGGAATTTCTTCTCACTGGAACCTATGGAATTTTCTACCTCTTCATGGTCACAGAAGTTGGGTCAGTAGAGGTACTTAAAGAGGGAGCAGAAACATTTTTTGAAAAACAAAGGGTTGTATGAGGAGAAAAATGGAAAATAGAGGGAAAATAAAGCAGCCATGATGGAATAGCAGAGCAGATTCGATGGGCCAAACGGCCTAATTCTGCTACCATGTCTTGTGGTACAGAGTCCTTTCAGACAGTGGTGGGAATTGAACCCTGATTTGTGATGGCTGATTTTGTAGAGCAATGGTGCTAACCGCTATGCTACCACGCTGCTCAACGGGTAACACATCACACTGGAGACTACAGCAATCCTTGGATGGGGTGCAGTCCTCCGTCCTGATCTGCTACAGTGGCGGGAAGCTGATGAATGCCATCAGCGGGAGCAGGGGTCCGTCACTGATGATCGAGTGAGAACTAAATGGGTGGGTCCATATTGCTGCACGGCATAAGGCACCCCTCAGGAGGGCTGATAAAGTCACAATATATAAAATACTGTCATTAGTTACACTAAATCAATGCAAAACACCATGGTAGCGTAGTGGTTAGTGCCATGCCATTGCAGCTCGGGGTTTGAGAGTTCAATCCTGGTGTCCTCTGTAAGGAGTTGGTACTGTACATCCTCCCTGTGGAACGCATGGGTTTTCCAGGTGCTCCAGCTTCCTCCAACAGTCCAAAGACGGCCAGGTAGGTGAATTGTTTACTGTAAGTTGTCCCACGGGTTTAAATTGGGGTTGTTATGGGTTGCTGGGCAGCGTGGCTCTGAAGGCCGGAAGGGCCTATTCTGCGCTGCTTTGCTAAATAATAATAAAAATAACATACATAATGGCATCAATCAGAATTAATTTATTTTCACCGACTTTTGTGCCAGCAGTGCGGTGCAAAGTCATATAACTACTATAAATGACAAAATTAAATAAATAATGGGAACGGCAAGGTAGTGTTCACGAATTCAAGACCCATTCAGAAATCTGATGGAGGTGCGGAAGAAGCTGGTTCTGAGAGTTTTCAGGCTCCTGCACCCTGTAGTGAGAAGAGGGCACGTCTCAGACGATGAGGCTCCTTTGTGAAGGATGCTTCAGGGAGCCTCAAACAGGATTCTTCAGCTATTTTCTTTAGCAAGGGAGATCTTCAGTGCAAGGCAGTTCAAACCCAACAATGGATATGACTTACAATGTGCTCATTTTATTGAGAAAGCCCACACACCCTCGATTGCAGGCATTCAGGAAATCCTGGAATAGACAAGTAACCGCTATTGATCCTCCTCAACTTCTTTACTGATTGTTAAGTTCAAAGTAAATTTACTATCAAAGTTTGTGTATGTCATCATATTCGTTTACTGGCAAGCATTCACAATAGAACAAAGAAATACAAGCAAATCAATGAAAAGCTAAGCACAAAGACTGACAAACAACCGAGGTGCAAAAGAAGACAAACTGAAAATTTTTTAAAAAAGCAACAATAATATTTAAGTACACCACGGAACCATAGCGGTTAGTGTGACACTATTACAGCTCGGGGCGTCAGAGTCAGAGTTCAATTCCGATACTGTCTGTAAGGAGTTTTTATGTCCTTTCCTTGAAACACGTGGGTTGCCTCTGGATGTTGCATTTCCTCTCACAGTCCAAAAGTGTACCAATTAGTAGGTTAATTGGTCATTGTAAATCCTCCTGTGATTAGGGCTAGGGTTAAATCGGTGGGTTGTGGGTGGTGCAGGTTGATAGGCTGGAAGGGTTCTATGTTGCATTTCCAAATAAATAAAATATATAAATAAAAGTCACAGCCATAAACATGTATAACTGTGAATGATTGCTATTCTGAACAAGACTCCAGAAATAGAATAACACCAGATGGCAACTTATTTACCATTTGAGATTCAACTAATCCCCGTGATCTCTATTGTGCCACTTTCTATCAGGAGATTGCTCCGGTAATCTCAGTTTGCAGTGCAGAGACATAAATGAACAGGCATAACTCCCGCATCTAGGAGACGTTTGGCTGTGCAGTCATCCTCACACATTCAACCATAAAGCATCCTTGCAATCAAACCATTCCAGCTATCCCATCTAAGGCCCTTTATATGAAATAAAGGTAGAGGTTTTAGTCATTTGCAATTAAACCAAGACTTGAAAATCAGGCAATGCTCAACAAGTCAGGCAGCATCTGTGGAAAAAGAACCAGGTTAATCTTTCAGTTCCATGAACTGGATAGTATAAACTCTGAGTACTTTACCATTTTGTAGTTTTGTTTAGCTGTATACATGTGTATGACAGAATGATAATAAACTTGGACTTGCAAGATGATAATTGCTGTGTTTAATATTTAAAATGAGTACAAGAGGCTAACTATTTCTCAGTTACATTGGTGACATCAAAGGCTGACCGAGGACTGATTAATTTATTCTTTATGTAAGAAAGTGAGTGTAACAGAGCCATTAACTTGTCAAAAGTGTTACACCTGTCCAACTATGTCCTCCAGCTAAACTCCAGTGTGGCCAATTTCTAACACTACAACTCTGATACCTTTGGAAAGCTTCCCACTATTCAGGACACTTACAGAGACAGGCGTGTAAAAAGGGCCCAAAGGTTCATTGAGACCCAAGTCACCCCAACCACAAACTGTTCCAGCTGCAACCATCTGGGAAACGGTGCCGCAGCATAAAAGCCAGGACCAACAGGCTCTGTGACAGCTTCTTCCACCAGGCCATCAGACTGATTAATTCATGCTGACACAATTGCATTTCTATGCTATATTGACTGTCCTGTTGTACATACTATTTATTACAACTTACTAAAATTTGCACATTGCACATTTAGACGGAGATGTAACATAAAGATTTTTTACTCTTCCTGTATGTGAAGGATGTAAGTAATAAAGTTAATTCAATTTGTTATGAGGAGCAATAGGAACAGTGAATCAGTCAGGGACAGCAGGTAGAGATGTGGAGAGTGAAGTTATCACCTCTGGTTTACTACCTCTCAATCATCAGGCTCTTGAACTCCACTCAACTTCACTCACCCCATCACTGAACTGTTCCCATAACCTATGGACTCACTTCAGGGTCTCTCCGTTTTATGCTCTCGATATTTCTTGTTTGTTTGTTTATTTATTTATTTTTCTTTTGTATTTGCATAGTTTGTTGCATCTTGCATGTCGGTTGTTTGTCCATCCTGTTGGGTGCAGTTTTTCATTGATTCTATTGTGTTTCTTGGACTTACTGTGAATGCCAACAAGAAAATGAGGTTGTATTTGGTGAAGTATATGTACTTTGATAATAAATTTACTCTGAACTTGGAACTTTAAAGGTGCAGTGTCCATAACTGAAAACTGTCCATCAAACTGTTTCTGTCTAAAGGCATGACAAATTCAGTACAGAAACTGAATGATATACAGTTGCTCAGTTATGCTCCTCCTTTCTATGCAAAGCGTAAAACTAATTGAAAGATAAGCATAGGAAAATGTGTCTTAGTTTCGTTTTTACTTTAGGCGAGGCACGCACATATGACGTAGTGGCGTAATGACATTCACATACTTTTACATATGACCCATAATAAATTAAGTAAACAACAAAGAATTCTCAATCAAATATATTTACAATATTACTCAAATATTAAATACACAACATTCCTCCCTGCTTAGTTTAAACTCCAACTCAATATAGAAAACATCTCAACTTATACACTTACAGTACACTCTATAATTCAACTACTATACTGTATAGACATCCACAGCACAGTCAATTTTAAATGATCCCATTCAGGCCTGAAGATTTAATTAGCGAGACACTGTTGGCAGGTGAGACTTGTGGCTGTGAAAACATTCACAGGTTCTGGAGCCTCCTCCGTGATGGTTGTAAGAGTTGAATCTGAGACAGCAGGAAGTGGTTCTGATAGCGGTAGCCAACTTTCTTCTCTAACAATTGCGTCTGCTCTCCTCAACCAATCGATATGTTGTCTCCAAATGATATCAGACACAAATCCACTGTGTAGGAAAGCAGCCCAGTCCTATCCTTAATCCTTCGGAGTACTTACTTTTGATCACCTCTGTAGTTCCTCACCAGCAATGCTTGTCCCGGGGCGAAACACTGATTCTCACTGATTGAGGAGCCCTCAATTTGTCTCAGCTATTTGTCCTGCATCCTCCTTCCGAGATTGGATTTGACGAGATCGAAGCGTGACTGCAAGGGACAACCCAGGAACAGTATAGCCGGTGAGTTGTTGCATTACAATATGCAAGGAGGAAATTGGCAAGCTTCTGATCCAGTGTTAGTTTAGTGTGTTCCACTGACATTGTTCACAGTGTGTTCTTTAGACTTGGGACAAATCTTGCCACTAAGCCAGTGGTACAGTGCAGAAGTAAAGTGTCTTACTCCATTCATTTTCAGGAATGACTGAAACTATTCTGCAGCAATCTACGGTCCATTGTTACTGACTGAGTGTTCTGGGAATACTACTGTGCACTTTGTAGCTGCATCCACTTCAACCTGGAAATTTGTGCCCATAAATGGTCCAACAAAATCCACATGAATCCACCGCCAGGGCAATGCAGGCCTTTCCCAGGGATGGCAAGGCACTGCTCTTGGCATCAGCAGGCAGTATTGGCACCCCAGACAATACATGGCAAGCTGCTCGATCTATCCCAGGCCACCAGATAAAGCTTCAATCCAATGCTTTCATCTTGACCATGTCTCAATGACTGGTATATAGCTCATCCAACACTTTAGCTCTCTGCTTGGATGGTACAACAACTCTCAAGCCTCACATAAGGCAACCTCCATCAAGGGCAAGTTCATGCCAGTGCAGATAAAAATGGAGGAACTGGGATTTCTATTGCACATTCCAGCCACTTTGGGTTGCCATTTAGACCTGAGACAATATGAGTTCTTTTCTGGTTTTCCTTTGGATCATTCCCGCTGTAATAGGGCGACTTTCCGTTTGCATTAGGGAGAAGGCATCGAGAGAAATGTCCTCTTTTGCAAGTTTTTGAGATATTTCCTTTTCAAGGGTAAACAGGACAATCCAACAGCATTTCCATAATTAGCTGTCTTCTTAAATTTGATCTTGTAATCGTGTCCACCAAGAAACAGAGCCCATCACTGCATTTGTGCTACTACTGCTAGTGGAACACCCTTCTGTGGATTGAAAATGGACTCCAGTAGTTGACAATCAGTAAACTACTGATCGTCTCTCCCATACAGGTACTGGTTGAAACGTTTTACATCCCTAACCAGACTCAAGGCCTCTCTGTCAATCTGTGCACAATACTTTTTCTGCAGTGGTAAGGCAACAAAATGCAAAGTCTATGGGGCATTCTCTTCCATCACCTATGCCATAAGGCGAGGTGTCACAGGTAAGCTTCACTGGATGATGTGGATCATAATGTTTGAGTATAGCCTCTAATATCACCATTTCCTTTACCTTTTTGAAAGCCACCCCACACTGCTTTGTCCATTGCCATTTATTCCTAATCCATAGTAACGAGTTCAAGGGGTTGAGCACAGTAGCCAGGCTTGACAAGAACCTGTTAAAGTAATTGACAAATCCTAAAAAAAACACAACTGTGACACGTCCTTTGATCTTGAGATGTTCACCACTGCTTGAATTTTTTCAACTTACTTATGTAATCCTTGTGCATCAGTGGTGTGACCACAGTAGGTGATACTTGGTTTAAAGAATTCACACATGCCGCATCAAACTCTGAGCGCATAATCTTCTAATCTTTTTAACACTGTCTTGAGATTTTGGAGTTGTTCCTTATCATCCTTACCGGTAACAATGGTGTCATCCAGGTGACACTGAGTTCCTGGAAATGCCTACTCATGTTCAGGACATTCAATAATCTTCAGTGAACTGCCTGAACACCACCAGCTGTATTCATTAGAATCCCACTCATTCTACTGGATGTGTGCAGCCTGCCACCTCTTGGTTCAATATGGCTTTACACAACGAGGAAATATTCAGTGAGGTGGTCTGGTCTCAGCTTACAAGTGGCCGATATCAATATGAGCAAACTGGCTCATTGTTACACCTTCATGCAGAAGAAGGAGTGAGTTGGATCACAGTGTTTATTTCTTGCTTCAAAAGAGGCACTCAAACCCCATTTCACCAAGTGTGATAACTTCTCTTGCCCACTACAGTATTTATAGGCCCCCCCCTTTAAATCATTTCCACTGGTAAGTTTGAAAGATTCACTGCATCCATTGCAGGACTGCTCTCAGTTAGCGAGTTGGTCAGAATGTGTAAACAATAGAAGAGTGCCAAATTGTAGGCTTACATCTTTTATTACATTCGGATATATTGCTCTCGGAAGAATCGGGTGTTCTGTTGTTTTGTCAGTTCAGCAGTTTTCCACAAAGCAATACCTCTGTAATCATAAGGGATGATACTGGAAAGCTGTGAACAGAGCTCTCACTATTCCTATTTATTGCTCAAACATAACAGCGATGGATTGAAACAGATTTCTGGTTTGAGTCTGCAAAAAACATAATAAAGAAAATAGATTATATACTAGAAATTAAAGGATAAGGAAAGCCTAGAGGGAACAGTTTTATACTAAGTCCTCCTACGTCTATATAATTTAAAATAAAATTGAGGAATGTGTTTCCTGCCTACGAAGCTTTGACATTCAGAATTCTTTTAACGTTGACAGACCATGCTGAGTTAAGGGGGAAGGGTTAAAGAGCACTCAGGAAAAGCTCCACACAATTAATTGGAAGTTCAGTGATCCGGACTAGCATGACAGACCTAAACCAGATGAAGCATTGTTAACCTATCCTTTTCAGAAGTCGTCACTTAATTTCCTTCAGGGGTGTAGCTCAGTGGAAGAGTGCTTGCTTTGTTATGGATAAGATCCTTAGCTCAATGTCTGGCACCTCCACACTGTGACCATGAGTTTTAGAGGCAGCACGGTAGTATAGTGGTGGGCATTATACAATTACAGCACTAGCGACCCAGGTTTAATTCCGCCATTGTCTGTAAGGAATTTGTATGTTCTCCCCGTGATCGTGTAGGTTTCCTCCGGGTGCTCTGGTTTCCTCCCACATTCCAAAGGACTACTTGGTTAGTAGGTTAATTAATCACATGGGTGTAATTAAGCAGTATGAGCTTATTGGGCTGGAAGAATTGGTTACCATGCTGTATCTCTAAATAAAAAACAAAATACATTTTTCAGGTTACAATCCAGCTTTGAAGAAACAATTTTTTTTAAAATAAAGCAAAGATAATGCTTTTTTTTCTTTTTTAATAAACTTGTTGTAACTTACAGAAATTTCTTTATATACTGTTGCCACAGGACAACAAATTTCACGACTTATGTTGGTGATAATAATTCTGATTCTGTATCCGCATCTCCTGTCCGCTGCTGGTTCCAAGGGCTTCTCCCCTCAAGATAGTGCCAGTCAGCAGGAGAATGGGAGAAAGGGGTTTCCAGTCATAACTTGTCCTCTTTCAGCAAAGGAACAAGTTTTTGACCCATTGATGAGGGGCTCCACTCTAAAACTAGGCCTAATCCTTCTTGCTGTGGCTGTATTTCCAGATAGTTAACAACATTGGTGGAATTTAACTTGTTTGTGGTTGAAAATAGAAAAACAGCCCAGATCTTTCAAAGAAGCTTGATCTTCCTTGTAGTCTCAAAGAGGACACATGCCCTAAAGCACACTTAATCCCCTAAGGAAGGACAACAGTCAACAGAATGCAAGGAAAATGTTGTTGGCAGTCAGTGATTTCTTTAGTTCTAACTCACAATTTACCGATCGATTCTTTTCCTGTCTTGCAACACACATCAAAGTTGCTGGTGAATGCAGCAGGCCAGGCAGCATCTCTAGGAAGAGGTACAGTCGACGTTTCAGGCCGAGACCCTTTGTCAGGAATTTATTCTAGCCATGACCAACCTCTCAACGCATTTCATCACTGTAGATGCCAGTGCTACTGGACGATAGTTATTAAGATAGTTTACACTACATTTCTTACACATTGGTATAATTGTTGCCTTTTTGAAGCACATGGAGACTTCCAACCGTAGCAGTGAGAGGTTGAAAGTGTCTTTGAATACTTCTGCCAGTTGGTTGGCACAAGTTTTCAGAACCTTACCAGGTACTCCATTGGGTCCTACTGCTTTGCAAGGGTTCACCCTCCTAACATCGGCCTCTGAGACAGAGGTCACAGGGTCATCAGGTACAGCAGCAATCTTCAAAGCTGTAGTTATTTTATCCTCTTCAAAGCAGGCATAGAAGGCGTTGAGCTCATCTGGTAGTGAAGCATAGCTACCATTCATGCCACCTGGACTTGCTTTGCAGGAAGTAATGTCCTGTAAATCCTGTCAGAGTTGACATGCGTCCGATGTCGCCTCCAACCTCACTCGGAATTATCTCCCTTGAAGTAGCCCTCCACAAGTCATACCTGGTTTTCTTGTACAGACCTTAGCTTTTGGTTTGGGAATGAACAGCAAGTTTTCGTAGGCACACAATCATCCACTCAGGCTTTGATTTGATCTCTATGAACAGTATACAAGACAAGCTTTTCACTGAATCTTAGTGCATGTGACAATAGTAAACCAGTTCTACTTCCAACTCCAAATCAGCCTTTCGTGGAAACTTCCTCTAACAGATATTCTCTCAGTTGACCGTCTATCATCTTGTAATAATCTACCATTTGACATATTGGTGTAAATTAATATCCCTTTACAACAGCATACAATGCCAGTTCTGTATGTATTTGAATGATAAAATGCAAATAATTTTCAAGTTATGACAAAGCAATTGATAACACATTCCAAACTTTTCCATATTTATTCTTCAATATGATTTGAAGAATCTTTTATTTAATGATCTCTGAAGGAAGACTGATTTGCATGCTTTTGAATGCAAAGGTAATCCGATATGTTGACATTACAGCGGCACATCAGCGTATACTTAGATCCCAACAGAAGAACAAACGACAATGGAACAGTGCCAATTTCACTGATCAGAGATTTTAGTCTTATATCAAGCCCCTTAAAAAACAAGCCATTGAATATCACTGCAAAGGAACCCATTTGGCCCATCGAATCTGTAAAGGCTCTTTCAAATTAGTCATGCTCCTATGTCTTTTCCTTGCAATGTTTTCTCTGCAAATATACACTCAGTAGCCACTTTATTAAGTACACCTGTACACCTGCAAATACCTGGCTGCAACTCAATGCATAAAAGCAGGCAGACGTGGTCAAGAGTTTCAGCTGTTGTTCAGACCGAACATTAGAATGGAGAAGAAATGTGATCTAGGTGACTTTGACCATGGAATGATTGCTGGTGCCAGACAGGGTGGTTTGAGTATCTCAGAAACTGCTGATCTCCTGGGATTTTCACTCACAACAGTCTCTAGAACAGGGTTTTCCAAGCTGGGGTCCATGACCCCCTCAGTTCATGGTCAGGCTTATCGGCACAAAGAAGATTGAGAACCCCTGCTCTAGAGTTTGGAGAGATTGGAACAAGAAACAAAAAAAATCCCGTGGGAGTTCTGAGGGTGAAAACGCCTTGTTAATGAGAGAGGTCAGAGGAGAACGGCCAGATGGTTCAAACTGACAGGAAGGTGACTGTAACTCAAATAACCACGTGCTACAACAGTGGTGTGCAGAAGAGCATCTCTGAATGCACAACATGTTGAATCTTGAAGAAGATAGGTTTTTGCAGCTGAAGATGACTAACATACACTCAGTAGCCACTTCTTTAGGTACAGAAGGAGCATTGTAAAGTGGCCACCGAATGTACACCTTTTGAGACCACTATTAAAACTTTATCCTTCATCCTGTAAAGCAATGCATTCCAAATCCCAGCTACTCAAAGCAATGTAAGAACAAGAATATTTTTTCTTTGTGTGACTGTTTATCTTGCCAACCATCTGTCCCTTTGGGTTACTGACCTTTCAGTGCTTCGAAAGGACCTCTCCATATTCAATCTACGCTACAGGATTTGAAACACCTCTGTCATATCCCTCAGCCCTTCTCAGTTCTGAGAAAGCTTTGAACTAAGCAAGTGTAATCCCTCCTCCTTAAATGACTCTGGTAAATCTACTGTGGTCTTGCCAAAGTCTTCAAATCCTTCCTAAACTGTGGTGCTCAGAACCCGACAAAATACTCCAGATTGAAGGCTTTTTTTAAGACTTAGCATAACCCTCTGTCTTTTGCACTCTACACAGCTACTTATAAAGGTTTGCCCTTTCCTTTTTCTGGGCAGTGCCTTTACAAGACAGGTGATCCCTGCCAGTGTCAATACTCTTCAGAGATTGTCGATGTTTGCTGCTGCTTATGCGTGGGAGGGGGGAGTTGGGGGGAGGTTTGAGGTTTTAACATTTTTTACTGTCATTCTTTGGGGCACTCATCTGTTTTCGTGGACGTCTGCAAAGAGCAAGAATTTCTGGCTGTATATTGTACACATTCCCTAATATTAAATAGAACTACTGAACTAGTTGGAAAGTGTATGGTTATGCACTTTGGCAGAAGAAATAAATGGGCAGACTATCATTTAAATGGGGAGAGAATTCAAAGTTCTGAGATGTAACAGGACTTGGGAGTCCTCGTGCAGGATACCCTTAAGGTTAACTTCCAGGTTGAGCCCGTGGTGAAGAAGGCGAATGCAGTGTTGGCATTCATTTCTAGAGGAATAGAGTATAGGAGCAGGGATGTGATGTTGAGGCTCTATAAGGCGCTGGTGAGACCTCACTTGGAGTACTGTGGGCAGTGCTGGTCTCCTTATTTAAGAAAGGATGTGCTGATGTTGGAAAGGGTACAGAGAAGGTTCACTGAATGATTCCGGGAATGAGAGGGTTAACATATGAGGAACGTTTGTCTGCTCTTGGACTGTATTCCTTGGAGTTTAGAAGAATGAGGGGGTCCTCATAGAAACATTTCGAATGTTGAAAGGCATGGACAGAGTGGACGTGGCAAAATTGTTTCCCATGGCGGGGGAGTCTAGTACGAGAGGGCATGACTTAAGGATTGAAGGGCGCCCTGAGTAGCCAGGGCATCAAGGGTTATGGTGAGAAGGCGAGGGGAGTAGGACTAAATGGGAGAATGGATCAGTTCATGATAAAATGGGGGAGCAGACTCGATGGGCCGAATGGCCGACTTCTGCTCCTTTGTCTTATGGTCTAACTACTGACAACATTGAACTCATGTAAATTCATCAATAAACATTAATATTAATTAAATTAAGTCAAGACCAATTGCCTTTTTAATGAAGGCTGATGAATGCTTTCAGTGCTGAGACCAGTCTTCTATGGTATGGTGTGCAGGTATATTGGATGTGTTCTGCAGCTACACAGAAGTTCTGCACTAAGGCACCTTTCAGTGATCTGTTCCTTATTTTTCTGCTTACATCGGAACTGCTGAGTTCACCTGTTTCAGTTAACCCAGACCTTATTGGCCAGTTTTGTAGTAAGATTCTCCACCTGTAACATTAACTCAGTTTTTCGCTCTCCAGAGACGCTGCGTGATCTACTGAGTATTCAAGCATTCTCATTTATTTTAGCAATTGCGGTATTCTGCATCCCCAGTCCCAAATTAACATTGCTGCTTTCTTCTGTACTGACTCCTGTCTCTCCATTTACGCTCCATCATACTTGTTAGTTCTGATCAAATGGACAGAACCAAAAGCAACTGTGTCACCCGGCCAGCCTTGGTGTTCATCCTATCACAGACACCCCTGCCTCCTTTGTCTGCAACTTTTCAACTTTTGTATCCTCACTTTTCCAATTCTGACACTCGCTGACCTGAAATGGTAATTCTATTTTATTTTTCCCCTTCACAGATGCTGCCTGACTACTGAGTATTTTAAGTTCTGATTATGCCAAACCCGAACCTGAAGGAATTGCAGGGTGTTGGGAACGTGCAGGGAGATCCAGTCAAAGCCAAGATCGCAAAATGCATGATCTTGTGAATGAGAGTAAACGCAATGGGACACAAGGAAGAGATAATCATTAATACCGAGGTATCGCAGCTTTGACAGAAACCAGTTCTCATCATGCTGTTGTTAAGTGTTAAACTCAGCTGGTTCCCTGTTTGTTTTTGTTCCATGCCAATGTGTTTGGTCACGATTAATTAAGGAAACCATTCCAGCATTAAATAGAATTATGGAAGGCAAACAAAATGAGTCTCTCCAGTTGAGTTGAGAAGTAAATGCCTGAGTATTATTCAGTATTTGAAGCTGTCAAAGAAAGGGAGGTATTATTGTTGGATTGAAAAAGAGGGAAGTGGAATCGTTTTCATTTTATTTATTAATTACTTATTGAGCTGCAGTGAGGAGTAGGCCCTTCTGGCCCTTCAAGGCATGCTGCCCACCAACCCCTGATTAACCCTTGCCTAATCGGGGATGATTTAAAATGACCAATTAACCTACCAACCAGTACGTCTTTGGACTCCCATGCGGTCATGGGGAGAACATACAGAGAGCAGTGAGAATGGATCCACCGAACAGAATTGTTGACAAATAAATCAGACACTTACACAACAATTTGCGTGGGATAGACTTCGAGAGGTATGCGTCAAGCACAGGCAGATGGCATTAGCTTAGGTGGGCATCTTGGTTGGCATGCACAAGTTGGGCTGAAGGTCCTGTTGCCATATTGTATTACATCCTAACTCTATGTGGCCAACATCAGCTCCTATTTCGTATACTCTTAAAATGAGAAGTAGGCAGCAGAGAGCCTGGGGGTGGCTGGAAACAGAAACTATTGTGCTGGGATTGCAGTGACCAGATGAGCTCCATGCTAATATGTCCTTGTGCCTCTGCTGCTTATAACCTTCACAAACTGCTCACAAACAATATCCAACACTAGTGGCTACTCTGCATTGTATGAAAGGACAAAACACACCATAAAGTATGCAACAAAAATCCTCTAGCGAGTTCTACAACCACCCTTCATATCAGAGATATTCTTTTTGTTATTAAATTGAATCTTTTATTTTGTTTATTTCATACTTTTCCCTATATAGTGCCAGCAATGTGTGTTCCGCACGTGGGTGGTTTAATGTTGGTGATTTCTCTTTTCCTGTCATCGATGCAACCAACGTATTGACCCACTGGGTATCTATGATTTGATTATGATAGTAGTCTGAGATTATTGGCTAAAATAGCTGAATTATTCATTTTAATTTTTTTAACCATTTTTATATATTTAATAAATTCTTTTAAAGTAACTTCTATACATTTATTTTCCCTTCCTGTTGTGAGTATGTTTTATTTTCTTTTCTTTTTCAAAGATTCAAACTATATTTATTATCAAAGTACGTATGCAGTAACCTCCAAGAGGACCACAACCTTGTTGCTGGTTTGGTGCATGCACACCTCCATGATCCGGCGAACTATGCTGGCTGGAGTCAGGGCTTTATGCTTTAGCTCTTGTTGGGGTCACCCATGCCAAACAGGTCAAAGGGTAGAGGCCGGACTAAGAGTCGTCCATTGGTCCTCCAGGTTTAGGTGTTCAGCTCAGGGCTAACAACCTTGACTGGTCAAACAAAGTTGTGAGGGAAAACAGCGGTGAAGAATCCTTCTACATCGGAGTGCAACAGTATTCCTGAGTCTCCACCCGGAACTTGTCGTGAAAATCGAGAGGAAGCTACTGACGCCATGAACACCGGGAGGGATAGAGGACCTTCAATGCCTTCCTAAATGCCAGTGACGTAATGGACAGTAATTATTATTGGTGTTTGCAGGATGCAACCCTGAGATTCATCTTCCTGAATCTAAAGGAAATGATATTCTTTTCCTTTTGAAATTCTATTCAGCTGCCACGTCTAACACGACCATAAGATATAGGAGCAGATTTAGGCCAATCAGCCCAGCGAGTCTGCGCTTTGCCATTCGATCATGGCTGATTAATTATCTTGCCTTCTCCCTGTACCCTTTGACAGCCTTACTAATAAGACCATAAGACATACACACAGTGGTCACTTTATTAGGGTCAGGAGGTATCTAATAAAGTGGCCCCTGAATGTATTTTGTGGCAGTGGAGAACACTGAAATATTCACCCAGTATTATTTGTTTTTGCGTCACTCTCAATGAGTGGATGTTTGTGGTAATGTCAGCATTCATGGCCCATCTTTGAACTAAGTCTGGAGCTTTGGATACTCATCCAGATGTTTTCGAATTGCTCTGCAGTTTAGCAGTTAGTGTAACGCTGTTATAGTGCCAGTGTTCAGCGATCGGGATTGCATTCCAGTAGGAATTTTCACGTTCTCCTCGTGACCATGTGGGTTTCCTCCGGGCGCTCCATATTCCTCCCACGTGCCAAGGACGTACGGGCTAGGTCTGGTAATTTTCTATGTTAGCGCCAGAAGTATGATGTCATGAGGGCTGGCCTGGCGTATCTTTGGGCTTTGTTGGTCGTTGACGCAAACGATGCATTTCACTGCATGTTTCAGTGTTTTGATGTTCGTTCCTTACGTGCCATGTCATATGATGCAGTTGATCAAAATCTTTTCATGACCATGATTGTTACTGGCAAATTTTTTGACAGAAGTGGTTTGCCATTGCCTTTTTCTGGTTAGTGTCTTTACAAGACAGATGACCCCAGCCATTATCAGTACTCTTCAGAGGTTGTCTGCCTGGTGTCAGTGGTCACACAACCTGGACTTGTGATATACACCAGCTGTTCATACACCCATCACCCACCTGATCCCATGGCTTCCTGTGACCCTGATCAGGGAGGGTCGGGGCTAAGCAAGGGGCCCAAGGTTGATCTGCAGGTCAGCGGAGGGAAGGAGCGCCTTACACCTCCTTTGGTAGAGACATATCTCCACCCCGCCACCCGATGTATGTGTGGCAAATAAAGCTAATCTTTACTAGGACGGTTAGCACTTTGAAGTATTGCAGTTCTCTTGCTGGACCGCATCATTGTCAGAGAAATTCAGGATTCCAATCCAGAGAAGTGAAGGGCCAGCGATAGACTGGATGCTCACAGTAATTGTTCCAGGCTTTGGGGAAATCAAGAACTAGAGGGCATAGGTTTAACGTGAGAGGAGAGAGATTTAATAAGAACCTGAGGGGCAACCTTTTGACCCAGAAGGTGGCACAT
Organism: Mobula birostris; assembly: GCF_030028105.1. NCBI lineage: Eukaryota > Metazoa > Chordata > Chondrichthyes > Myliobatiformes > Myliobatidae > Mobula > Mobula birostris. The sequence goes on along the minus strand of NC_092393.1, from coordinate 52,286,984 downwards.
ATATCAAACCAAATCCCAGAGGAAGTGGTAGAAACAGGTACAATGAAATCATTTACGGTATTTGCACAAGGTGTGGATAAGAAAGATTTGGATGGGTATCAGCTAAACATGGGCAGATGTGCATCTTGATTGGTATGAGTGAGCTGGGCTGTAGGGACCCTTTTTGTGCTCCATGATAGTGAAGGAACACAAAGTATATATTCAGTGTCAGCTTTATTAGGTACCTGCTGCACCTAATAAAGTGGTCACTGAGTGTATGTTTGTGATGATCTGCTGCTGTAGCCCATTCACTTCAAAGTTCAGCGTGTTGTGCATTCAGAGATGCTCTTCTGCACACCACTGCTGGGCGCGTGATTACTTGAGTTATTGCCGCCTTGCTGTCAGCTTGAACCGGTCTGGCCATTCTCCTCTGACCTCTCTCATTAACAAGGCGTTTTCACCCACAGAACCGTCACTCAATGGGTGTTTTTTTGTTTCTCGTACCATCCTCTGTAAACTCTAGAGACTGTTGTGCAAGGAAATCCCAAGAAGTCAGCATTTTCTGAGAAACTCAAACCAACAATCATTCCACAGTCTTTGCTCGTCATGGACTTGTACCTTATTGTCTGCCTGCACTGCACTTTCTTTGTAACTGTAACCCTTTATTCTGCTATTACTTTGCTTACAAGTTGGCTACATTGAAGTTAGCTCCTCGGTTGATATCTCACATACAGTGCCCCCTACTCTAAATATCACGATTTAGATCCAGGTTTATTTATCACATGTACATTGAAACATACAGTGAAATGTGTTGTTTGTGTTAACACCCAGCACAACCTAAGGATGCGCTGATGCAGTCAGCGAGTAGGAGGACTGTGTATGTGCCCGGGTGGGAGGGAGTTTTGCTGTTCCCATTTTGTTGCTTGCTGTGTTTGTTTTGTTGTGTTCTGTGTTGTTCAGCTGAGTGCGGTGGGCACACTACGTTGGCGCTGGAATGTGTGGTGACGCTTGGCCTGCCCCCAGCAAATCGTCAGGTGTATAGTACAAATAAACTTGAGACTAGGGATTATCTTTACTTGTCACTTGTACATCAAATCATTGAAACATACAGTGAAATGCATTGTTGCACTGTGACATGCTGGGGTGAGCCCACAAGTGTCGCCCTGCTTCCCGTGCCAACACAGCATGCCTGTGACTCACTAATCTTAACCGTACATCTTTAGAATGTGGGAGAAAACCAGAACACCTGGAGGAAATCCACCTGGTCACATGGAGAGCCCCTTTCCTTCCTTTGAATCCTGATCTTGACACACGCACAGTACTCCATCCCCAGGAAAGGCTGCCTCGAGGCCCCCTGCCTCCAGTAGGCTCACAGTTGCAGCAACAGACCCACAAGTATTAAAATAAGCTTAATAAACTTATTAAAGTTATTATTTTTAATTTTAAAAAGTTCTATTATTTTTTATAATTAAAAAGATTACTTGTGGGCCGGCTGGTGGCGCAATGACATCAGTGCCGGACCTGGGAGCGGAGGTTCCCAGGTTCGAACCCAGTTGGGTCCACTCCCGAGTACGCTTTCCATCCGTGCCAGGTTGAGTGTCGAGATCGCAACTCGACCTCGTAAAATAAAAGGGAAAATACTGCAAAAATGTCTGTGTGAGGAGTGGTGCGCCACACCGTCACTCTCTCGTTCCGTGCCTCGTAAAAAAGCCATGAAAAAGACATCATCACGGACGCACGTATGGACGCACGCACGCCGACGCACACGCCAGAAAAAAGATTACTTGCTTACTTTTATTGTTTCTTTGATTTGTTTTTTTTCCTGCACATTGGGTGTTAGACAGCATCTTTTTAATGGGTTCTATTGGGTTTCTTCGTTTGGTGGTTGCCTGTAAGGAAATGAATCTCAAGGTTGTATAATATATCCATACTTAGATAATAAATGCATTTTGACCTTTGAACCTCTTTAATCAGCCTCTCTGGCTTGATACTCGCAGCTATTGCAGTTCATGATAACCTGAGCTAGCGCACAGTTGACTGGTCTTACTTTTCTGCAGGCCTTCCCTTGGCCGACACACGTTATAATGTCGCAGTCTGTTTGAGGTTTGATAATTACTCCACCCGCCATTTCAATTCCACCCACTTTCCTCCCACTGCTCACTCCCTCTCCTTCACACCTCCCTCCCAAACACTTTCCTTCCCGCTGAGCTCCCAAACATCTCCTCGGGTGAAACTGTTTGTTCGTTCGTTCATTTTTTGTTTGGAGATGCAGCGTGAACCAGACCCTTCCTGCCCAACAAGCCGCACTACCCAGCAACCCATCTACTTAACCTTAGCCTAACCGCAGGACAATTTACAATGACCAGTGAACCTACTAACCGGTACATCTTTGGAATATGGGAGGAAGCCCAAGTCCCATGCACCTCAAGAGGAGGATGTTTAAACACCTTACAGACGGTGTCGGAATTGAACTCCAGACCCCAATGCCCCGAGCTGTAATAGCGTTGTGCTAACCACTATGCCACTGTGGCAGTGTAAGTAAACTGCCTTTCTCCAGTATTGATAGGGTTGCTTATATTTAAAGCACTTTAACTAATTGTATTAATTCATCCTTTTCCTGTTGACTGCATCATAATCCAGTGCTTTCTGCAGCATTACACATGGTTAACCTCACTTGCTCACATAATGCGATGATGGCAGTCCATTCTGGGACCAGATTTCAATGTAAATCCCACTAGTCACTCATCATGTCGGACCTACCGTGCAAGATTAACGTCTGACCACCGCGTATCCGACTGTCAGGATGCGTTAACATTTTTACGGATATATTCTCTGGACCTTATGTCAGCCTGAAATGCAAACAGGAAGAGTTGTGAGCACTGGAGAGACATTGAGGCTGGTAATATGAAGGTCATTATTTATTGTGATAAGCAGGCATTCTCCTGAAAACCCTCTCGGCAAAGTCCCACAATATCAATCTATCAGATTTTAATACCACCGAGATCAGAGGTAACAGCAGGTGATTCAATACAATTTCAATCGGTACAATGACATCGTTTACTCCAACATTTTGGGCTGACAGTGCTTCCTTTGAGTTACATGTCTACAGTGGGTGACACCTCTGAATGTTCAAACATCTTTGCTAGGACAAAGTAATTCACACAGACGTCCATTTACAATGGAGATGAGGAGGAATTTCTTTCACCAGAGGCTGGTGTATCTGTGGAATTCGTTGCCATGAGTGATCAAAAGACGATCTCCCCTCTCTAGCAGCAGAGTGATCCCGCCAGCGATCAAAACGCAGTCTCCCCTCTCCGGCAGCAGAGCTATCCCACCAGCAATAAAAAGCCAGGCAGCCCATTCGCCTCAATGTTTCAGTCTCCCTCTTTGCTTTAATCGGTGTACAATGGAAACCTTAATCAGCGAAATGGAATCAAACATCAGCTTGCGCCCCGCAGCCTTGTCGCCATGAGGTTCCCGCACACTGCCTCTGTCTCCCGGAATCCTCTCAGAGACTGTACAGCACTGAGACGCCTAAACAACATCCAAACTGCAAATCAGAGGCACCAACTGTTCCAGAATCAAATTCAAGATGAAAAACAAACCTAAAAACCATAAAAGAAGTGAAATATATGGTTTCATGATCTACTCAGAAGATATCGACTGAAGGAGTGTTTACTTAGGCGCCAGCTTTTGAATTAATATCTGTTATATTCACATAATTCCATCACTGCAGAATATTGCCTAACAGAGCATATCGAAGTGACTGAACCCAATGCTTAGGTGACAATTTAAGCGCCAGGCGAGATTGAGAAGGTCAGGGTGTTGGGGCCCGAGATGTGGGTCAGGTCAGTTCAACACACTGTTCCACTCTGCACTGAACTAAGGGTCTATGGACAGACTCTGAGGACTTCAGTTCAGAACACTATTTGCTTGCATTTATTTTTTGCGCAATTTGTTTTTCTCTCACTGTACAGTGGGTGTTTGACAATTTTTTTAAATAGGTTCTATTGGGTTTCTTTGTTTTGAGGCTGCCTGTAAGAAGACAAATCTCAAGGTTGTATAAAGTATACATACTTTGATAACAAATGTACTTTGAACTTCTGTCTGTAAGCAGTTTGTGCATTCTCCCTGCAACTGCATGGGTTTCTTTTGGGTGCTTTGTTTTGCCCCACATTCCAAAAACATAAGGGTTAGGGTTAGGATGATGTGAGCATGCTATGGTGGCACTGGAAGCACAATGGCACTTGTAGGTTGTCCCCAACACATCCTTAGACTGTTTTGGTCTTTGATGCAAATGATACTTTTCACAGAATGTTTCGATGTATGTGTAACAAATGAAGCTAATCTTTAATCACTCTGCTGACACGTAGATTCTCAGATGTCCCTTTTATGTCATCATCATTATGTGCCATGTCATATGACGTGGGCAGTTATGGTCCCCGTCACCATGATGTTCTTGGCAAACTTTTCTACGGAAGCGGTTTACAATACTCCAAGTGTGGTCAAATCAGAGTTTTTTAGAGCTGCCATATCATCATTGTGTGCCATGTCATACGATGTAAGTGATCATGGTCTTTCCATGACCATGATTGTTCTTGGCAAATTTTTCTACAGGAGTGTTTTGCCATTGCCTTCTTCTGGACAGTGTCTTTACAAATTAGGTGACCCCAGCCACTCAGAGGTTGTCTGCCTGGTGTCAGTGGTCACATAACCAGGACTTGTGATATGCACCAGCTGTTCATACAACCGTCCACCACGTGCTCCCATGGCTTCATGTGACTAAGCAAGTGCTACATTTCGCTTTTTATGTACTGCAGATAAAACGGTATTTCAACCAACGCATCTGTAATTCTGGTTACAACTGGAGTTACAATGACGCACTTGTTGCCATGAAAACAGTTATAGGAACACACATAAAAGTTGCTGGTGAACGCAGCAGGCCAGGCAGCATCTCTAGGAAGAGATGCAGTCGACGTTTCAGGCCGAGACCCTTCGTCAGGAAAAGGTTTGTTCACATGTGCTGTTTAACTCTGTTCCCCACCTACCAACTCTGCACCAAAATGATCAGGTAGTGTCCATCCAAAGGTGATTTAGCTCTGAGACGTTGAACGACATGCTTTGATTTCTTTGGAGTATTGAGGGCTGAGGGGAGACCTGCGAGAAGTATATAAAACTACGAGAGGCATAGATAGGGTCTCTTTCCCAGGGTAGATGTGTCAGATACTTGACAGCACAGTTTTAAGGTGAGAGGGGTCAGTTTAAAGGAGGTGTGCAGGATAAGGTTTTTTTTACACAGAGAATAGTGGTGCCTGGAAAGGGCTGCTCGGGGAGGTGGTGGGAGCAAGTAGGATAGTGGCACTTAAGAGGCATTGAGGCAGATCCATGAATATGAAAGGAGTGGAGGATATGGATCATGTATAGGCAGATAACATTAGTTTCACATGGCACCATATTTGTTGTGACTGTGAATGAAGTCACCAAAGAGATGCAGCTGGTAGAATTAAAGATCTTTATTTGGGATACACATGAGCTGACAACCCTTAGAGTCACTAGAGAGAGAGGCTCCCTGATCCAACATTAAAGCACATTTCTATATGTTAAAGGATAAAAGTAAAAGGACAATTTCTATAGCTTCTAATGCCCTCATAATGCTTCTTTTGAGTTCCTGGGTCTTCCGACCAACGCACCCAAAATGAATGTTAATTACTGTGGTCTCTGAGTCATAGTCATGCAATGGGTGTTGATTGCATTCATGCATATGCAGACATATATCAGTCATTAGGTGTTTCCTGGTCTGCAATTTACTCCAAAATGCATTAGGAAGACCATTGTTCCGAGCTGTGTTTTAAATTCAATCTACATTCTATATTCAGATTTGAAGGTCAGTTCCTGCTGAAATTAATATTTTCTCTATAGCCTAACTCCAGAATATGCCCTAACAATAATCAGAACAGATGTTGTGGGCCAAAGAGTTTGCTCCTGAAACACACATCTCTCCTAAACTGTGCTATATAGTTGTTTCATGGCACAATTTAGATTTTAAGCTCTAAAACACACAAGTTTAAAGTAGAGCCTGAAGACACACACTAGGAACAGCTTCTTCCCATAAGCCCATAGACCATAAGCCATAGGAGCAGAATGAGGCCATTCAACCCATCGAGTCAGCTCTGCCACTCCATCATGGCAATGTGCTGCTGCCTCAAACCAACAAATTTCACAGCAATATGCCAGTGATAATAAAACTGATTCTGATTCTGATCCAGACACTGCGTATAAAGGATTTGATCAAATTACTGTTGTACAGTGATCCAATTAAATGTAATCTTCTTACTTTTGCCACTATAATCATTCTAACTCTTTCTGACACGCCAAGGTGACTAAATTAATTGACTGTCAAGCTTATGAAAACATGGCTTATAACTATTTTTATCAACTGTATTTATTTCATAGGCAGCTCAAGCTCTTTGTCTGTTCTAATTTTAGTGAAAAACTAGATGTAAGCATGAGGCGAAGACAGCTTGAAAGGAAACCACTTGGCCGCATATTGCATGTTGATGACTGGGACCCTGCCAAATGCAGATTAAAAATCACTTAAACATGAAACAATTTTTGTTTGCAAAGAACATTAGTGATATCGCTCAGCAGTACTGGATAATGAAGCCTTATTTTATAGTTCGGGAGTCGTATCAAAAATTTTTGCTGGTTTCTTTAAGAATGAAGCAAGCAGTGAATGAGAGTGTTGGAGGATCACGGAGTATTGTGAGTGTTAAGGTGTATTCTGGAGTTAGAGTCTTTAGCAAATATTAACTCCAGCAACCAATTTTCAGACCTGAATATGGATTGTAGATTGAATTTAAAATGCAGCTCAGAACAGTATATTGCAGACCAGGAAACACACATTGAATTGAGAAATTGATGAATGCAATCAACACCCCATTGCATGAATACAACTCAGAGACCACAGTAATTGCCACTCATTTTGGGTGTGCTGGGGGAAGATGCAGGCATTTGAAAACTACGTGTAACTCAAAGGAGGCATTATGAGGGCATTGTAACGATAAAAATTGTTCTGTTACCTTTGTTCTTTAACATATAAAGATGTGCTGTAATGTTGGGTCTCTGTCTCTCTCTTGTGACTCTAAAGGCTGTCAGCTTGTACGTGTGCCCCGAATAAAAGACTATTTATCTCTACCAGCTGCGTCTCTCTGATGTCCCTGTTCACGTTACAACAGTAGGCATACTGCAAGAGCGTACTTATCGTGGAGTGATCGTTGGAAATGGAAGTCCATGACTCTCGACAGGTTTTGCTTCAGATGTAACACTAAACGCACAAAGACCGCAGAGAGAATTAATCTTCTGACGGTCAATGCTAGTAGACATCAAATGTGTCTTTTAAATTTAATATAATAGCCATAGGAGACGTCTCGGAATGAGCCACATTGTTTGCCAGTTAGCCAGTATAGTAGTTATTGCTCACATAAGAATTACAGCCTACTAGTTACAGTGGGAGTGAATCAACACAGTTCCAGTGTGCCTGCTTATAGAGTACTTGTAAAATGTATGCCTCTTATGCCTTGTGAAAGTCGCTGGTTGGTCGTATAATGGTCTTATTGCTTCGCACCCCCCAGGGTGGGCAACCAGCCAGATAATGAGTGGCTCCTTCCTCATTTAACAACAGTATAAAAGACCCACTGCATGTATCTGCATCAAATCCAGGAGATCCTGCAGGGTTTCTTCAGCACAAACTTCTATCGATGCACACCTGACTGACTGCATCATGGTCTGGTGTGGAAACACCAATGCCCAAAAACGGGAAAGCCTACGAAAGGTGGTGGATACAGCCCAGTCCATCACAAGAAAAGCCTCTCCCTCCACTGAGCACTTCTACGAAGAGCGTGGCCACAAGAAAGCAGCATCCATTGTCAAGGACCCCCATCATCCAGGCCGTGCTCTCTTCTCACTACTACCATCAGGAATGAAATACTGGAGCCTTAGCTAAACACAAGAGATTCTGCAGATGCTGGCATTTAAAATAGCACATGTGGAGGATCTATGGAGAGGAATATATGGGATGAGACCATTCATTAAGACTGGAGAGGAAGGGGGAAGAAACCAGAAAGTATTTAAAAGACATTTAGACAGGTACATGGACAGGAAAGGTTTAGAGAGATATGGCCCAAATGTAGGCAAATGGGACTAGCTTAGGAGAAGTTCTTAGTTGACCCAGGAAGTGGGCGGCAGGGCCTGTTTCCTTGTTGTACGACTCTTGGACTATTCACCAGGATATTCTTGAGAAGCAAAGACAACAGGACTTCCTTTTCCACCACAACTATGATTTTCAGTCTCTGTTCCCTTCCCTTTCATCCTTTACTTCCAGTCAAGGAGTTCGTGGACATCTAAGTCACAAAGAGCTTAGCCCATTTTTTCAGCTGATCTTCCCCACCCCCCACCGCGCCCATGCCTAGCAATTCATAGTTTCCTCTACAGGACCCTCCTCTAGTCCTGAACTTGTAACTCTCTTGAATTTTTCCTTCCATTTCCTCTCACACAAACAATACTATGAATGCCGCTGATCATTGTGTACCTTTAAACAATGAGAAAGTCTGCAGATGCTAGAATTCCAAAGCAATGCACACAAAATGATGGAGGAACTCAGCAGGTGAGGCAGCACCTACGGAAATGAATAAGCAGCTGATGTTTCAGACCCAGACCCTTCATCAGGACTGAAGAGGAAGGGGGAAAATGCCAGAGTAAAAAGGTGGAGGGAGGGGCAGGAGGTTAGCTAGAAGGTGATAGGTGAAGCCAAGTGGGTGGAAAAGATAAAAGCTGAAGAAAACGGAATCTGATAAGAGAGGAGAGCGGACCATAAGAGAAAGGAAAGGAGGAGGGGACCGAGGGGGGAGGTAATGCGCAGGTGAGAAGAGGTAAAAGGCCAGAGCGAGAAATAGAAGAAGAGGGGAGGAGAAGGGAAATCTTTGTAAAGTTTCCACTCAAGCTTGCATTACTACAAGAAAAACAAACCAACCTACTCCTCATAACTGCAACACTCTTCCCAGACAACATCCTGGTGATTCTTCTCAGCACCCTGTTCACTGCCATCATGTCCTGTCTATTAGTGTGGCCTCCAGAAATGGATATCACTCTCGAACTGTGGCCTGATCAGTACTTCATAAAATTGTACTATCACCTCCTTGTTTTTGTGATGGTCGTTGAGGCAGCCGAGGCATTTCTCTGTGTGTTTCAATGTTTCGACAAATAAAGCTAATCTTTAATCTTTAAAATTTGTTATATTCTATGCTCCGGAAACTAAAGGCAAGTATCCCACATACCTTCTTACTAACTTATCTACCCATACTGCTGCATGCAGTTTAGCAAAACACTTTACAACACCAGCTTTAAGATCGGGGTTTGATTCCAGCCATTGTCTGTAAGCAATTTGCATGTTCTCTTCATGATAACTTGGGTTTCCTCCAGGTGCTCTGCCTTCCTCCCACGCTCCAAACTTCCTAACGTGTTAACGAGCTGGAAGCACGGCGACTCTTACTGCTCAGTACAACTCTCACTGACTTGACTCAATGCAAACGACACATTTCACTGTATGGTTTCATGTGCACATGACAAATAAATCTAACCTTTAATCCTTGGACTTATCCCCTTGTTCTTCAAGACTGTCCAAGACCCTATGGTTCATTAAGTATGTTCTACCCTTATTAGACCCCCCGCCCCCAGCTGCATTATCTCTGACTTATCAGTATTAAATTCCATCTGTCATCGGTCTGCCCATCTTACCAGCTGATTATTAATATCTTTGACTATCCTCCTCACTGCATCATCATCATCATCAGGTGCCGTGCCCAGTTTGAGCTTTGACTGCCATGGCCCACACACTCCTGTTTCGGGTCAAGTGGATCAATTCATTGGTATTCATTTCCAGTTCTCTGGCTGCTGTCTCCATCATCATTTGTCTTTGTCTTCCTCTTGCTTTCTTCCCTTCAATCTTTCCCATAATTACTGTGCATTCTAACTCCTCTTTCCTAATCACATGTCCAATAAAGTTACCTTGCCTTTTCATGATCTCATACATTATTTCTCTTTTTGTGTTTGCTCTGTTCATGACATCCTCGTTAGATATTCGTTTCGTCCATGATATTCTTTGCATCCTCCTCAAAAACCACATCTCTGCTGCTTCAATTTGTTTCCTCATGTTACTAGATATTGTCCAACATTCTGAGCCATATAACATAACTGGATAAACGTAACATTTCAGTACTCTGAGGCGGGTAGTCATGCCTAGTTTAGTATTGGTCAGTATACTCTTAATTCTCATAAAAGTGTCTTTTGCCATTCCTATTCTTCTTTTGATGTCCAAGTTGCACCTGCCATCTGATGTCACCCAGCTTCCTAAGTAGCAAAAGTTCTGTACTTGTTTTATGTCTTCCCCGTTTATTCTCAGCCTGCAGAAAGGATTCTCCTTCTTTTTGGATATCACCATACATTCTGTCTTTTTGCAATTGATAGAAAGATCCATTTTTGCACTTTCTTCAACAATTATATCAATTAAGTTTTGTAGTTCTTCCTCCGTACTTGCAATTAACACAGTGTCATCTACATATCTGAAATTATTGATGTTTTCACCGCCAACTTTGATTCCCAAGATGTCTCTTATTTTTTGTAATATTGTTTCACTGTACACATTAATCAAGGGAGAAAACACAGCCTTGTCTAACGCCTCTCTTGATTTTCGTAAACTGACTCACTTCTGCATCTATGCTTACAGCGGCAGTTTGGTCCCAGTACAGATTTCCGATTAGGCGGAGGTAGTTGCAGCAGTTCAAAAAGGCCATCATCAACACCTTCTCGGGGACAATTATAATGGCTTAAATGCTGGCCACATCCAGACTGCATCAAATGAATACAGGCTGCTCCCGGGTAATAAACCGGATGCTGTTCTTGCAGGTTTCTTAAATTCATTTTGTCCATTCGTCAGGAAAAACACAAAAATCCCTTGATATGGTAATGATACCTCCACAGCTTTGCAATGAATAGCATTAAGAGGACATCAAAGTAATAAGAACAATTACCAAAAGCAGTGGGGGAGAGAGAGAGAGAGAGATGAAGTTAGCCCTGCCGTTCATAGGAAAGAACAATTTACCTTTAATAATCACATTATGGGAGCTCACTTGTACGTCGGGGTGTCCACAAGTCCGGCATTCTAAACTCATGGACAGGCTGTAAACAATTCTCCTTAAGCATAAAGTGCACCCATTTCAAAGTTCAAAGTAAATTTGTTATCAAAGTACATACGTGTCACCATATACGACTCTGAGATTTCATTTTCTTGTCAGCATTCACAGTAGGTACAAAGAAACACAATCAATTAAAAATTACACATAAGGACTTAAGGCATCCGTTAGTCTTGCGAGACCATGAATCTGCGCCTGGAAAGTCTTCATTCTCCAGGGCGCAGGCCTGGGCAAAGTTGTATGGGAGACCGGCAGTTGCCCATGCTGCAAGTCTCCCCTCTCCACGCCACCGATGTTGTCCAAGGGATGGGCAAGGGCCAATACAGCTTGGCACTAGTGTCGTCGCAGAGCACTGTGTGGTTAAGTGCCTTGCTCAAGGACACAACACGCTGCCTCGGCTGGGGCTCGAACTCACAACCTTCAGGTCGCTAGTCCAATGCCTTAACCACTTGGCCACGTGCCCAGGTAAGGATGGGCAAACAACAAATATGTGAGAGAAGAGAAACTGTGTGCAAATACAAAAAAAGAACAAATAATAACAAACAAACAAATAAATAATGAGAACAAGCGTTGTAGAGTCCTTGAAAGTGAGTCCATAGGTTGTGGAAATCAGCTTAGTGTTGAGGGGAGTGATGTTATCCACACTGGTTCAGGAATCTTGGTACTATCATCCAACTCACATTTTTGCTGAATTACATAATTACTGATGGAAAAATAAAATATAGCACTCCTCAGAGAGGGAAAAAGACACTATTTACACTCTCACAAACACAATACATTGCAATAAAACTGAATGAACAGTATTTTCCCATTACTGTAAAACACATGCTTGCGTTTGTACTTTAAAGCAGAACCTATTCATGGAACAAATTTGCCAATGGTGAGATTTTTAGTCAGTGTAAATGGTGAACATGCTGCAGTCAAAGACTTATATTTTTAGTCCTGATTTATAAAAAGAAATCAGTGTCTATTTTGATGCTCCTCTCAATCACATCCCCACTGCCTCTCCCTTGGTTGATTCATTTTTGTTTACTCTTAATGTTTTACATAGGAAATTGCTTCACAAAATAGTTTCTGCAACTTGCAACTCGCACCAATGCTGATCAAATACAGCTTGGATTATCCTGAGGAGAAGAAAGCGGTATCGTACAGTAATTCACTTTGTAGATGAATTGAGGGAGGGGAGTCTGAAAGATTTATTTATTTTCTTGTCAATGGAAGATTCATTAAAGGCTCTGTCCCAGATGATCTGATTTGGTAAAGGAGCCCTGAATGGAATATAAGGGATTACACACAGGGGAGGGTCGTTCAAAGGACATGGCAGGGAAATTTCTTTCTGACCCCCACTAGACTACTTGCTTATGATGTAAAAGATGGCAACAGATCTGGGGAAATGTGTACAGATTGCTTTCCCGCTCACCACCCACGTTAAGTATGAAAGGCACAGAGCCGGTTCTTGGAGTGGTACTGTCGTGCAGCAGCTCTGTGAATCACAATCAGAATCAGATTTATTATCACTGACTTAGATGATGTGAAATTTGTCCTGATGACGGGTCTTGACCCAAAACGTTGACTCTTTATTTCTCTACACAGGTGCTGCCTAACCTACTGAGCTCCTTCAGCATTTCGTGTGCTGCTCTGCAATTTCAGCATCTGCAGAATCACAGTCAGGTTTAATATCACCGGCATACGTTGTGAAATTCGTTGTCTTTGAGGCAGCAGTACAATGCAATACATAGTATATAAAAATGTGAATTACAGTAAATATATATATAAATAGATTAAATAACTAGTGCAAAAATAGAAATAAAATAGTAGTGAGGTAGTGTTCATGGGTTCAGTGTCCATTCAGAAATTTCTTGTGTTTATGATGTGAAGTTTGTGGTTTAGTGGCAGCAGTACAGTGCAAAGACATAAATTACTGTAAATGATAAAAATAAATATAGTGCAAAAGAAAGGAATAATGAGGTAGCATTCGCCCAAACATTGACTGCTTACTGCTCTAGGTAGCTGATGCCTGACTTGCTGAGTTCCTCCACCATCTTGTGAGTGCTTATAGACCAGGAATCTGATGGTAAAGAAGCTGTTTATGAATTATTGAGTGTAGATCTTCAGGCTCATGTACCTCCTCCTTGATTACTCAATGTATTACATGGCATGGCTCACCTAATGACATACATACAAAAATATTGCATGGGAGATCAGAGTGACTTTACACAGACAAGACTATCCAGTATGTGGCACCTACACCAAGTTTGGTATTTTCTCTACCAAACTTATGCCGCTGACGTTTAGGGCAGCAATGGAAGGTCCACCAACTCTCCTGGTGTTTAGAGCTTTCTTTATCATGTCAGTAGCTTCCTCTCAGTTTTCACTACTGTCAGTCAAGCAAATCCCAGGTGGAGACTCAGGAATACCATCGCACACAGATGTAGATAGATTCTTCATTGCTGTTTCCGTAACAAATTTGCTTTACCAGTCAGGGTTGTTAGCTCTGAGCTGAACACCCCTGAACCTGGAGGACAAGTGGACCACTCTTAGTCTGACCTCTACCCCTTGACCTGTTTGGCATGGTTGACTCTGCCAAAAGCCAAAGCATAAAACCCTGACTCCAGTGAGCGTTGCTTTTCAGTTTACTGAGGCACGCAAGCCTCCAAACCATGTGAAAGTTGTAGTCCTCAAGACTCTAGCAAATTTCTACAGATGTATCATTGAGGGCTTTCTAACTGGTTGTATCATCATCATCTTGTATGGAGAGGCCACTGCAGACCATCGGAAAAAGCTGCAGAGGGTTGTAGGGTTAGCCAGCTCCATCTTGAGCACAAGCCTCCCCAGCATTGAACCATCTTCAAAGGGTGATGTCTCAAAAAAGCGTCATCCATCATTAAGGCGGCATCCGTCATTCCCATCACCCAGGACATGCTTTCTTCTCATTATTACAATTAGAGAGGAGGTACAGAAACCTGAAGGCACGTACATTTTAGGAACAGCTTCTTCCCCTCCATCATCAGATTTCTAGATGGACAATGAACCCTGGACACTACCTCGCTATTTCTTATTGTAACTTAGATTGGATTCCAGTTCATTGGAATAAATCAGGACCAGCACATTTTGGCCCAATTAAGCAGCTGCCCCAATTATCTGAAGTTTCATGGAAATAGTTAAAAATGTATAAGAAAAACAAACTACTGTTTAACAGAGTAACAAATTAGAACACTATCAATACTACTACAGTACTAGAAACTGTGTACTAGTTCCTCATAGTCAGCGATGGAAGAATTCATCCAGTGAGCACTGTCATGTTCTTTTAATTGACTGTAAATGAACAAAGTCAGTGCAGACACCTAGTGCAGGTAATGGACTGCCTTCATACAATTTTTTTTGATGACTGCATCCCCCAAATCTTCATTTTCATTTTTACATTCAAAATGATTGCTTCCTGACAAAGGGTCTCGGCCCGAGACATCGACTGTACCTCTTCCTAGAGATGCTGCCTGGCCTGCTGCGTTCACCAACAACTTTGATGTGTGTTGCTTGAATTTCCAGCATCTGCAGATTTCCTCATGTTGCTTCCCCCAAATCTTCATTTTCATTTTAACATTCAAGATGATTGCCGATAACCTCAAATTCTTTGCAGTTCCTAACTTGTTGAAGTTTCATTTTCATTCCTAGCTGTTTCTGGCATCTCCAAGCCTGAATGCTTGAAACTGCAGTGAGCAAAACAGTTCTGAAATATCTTACTGCTTATTTCTCAACAACTATTAGTGACAAAAATCACTGGGTTTTGAACAGACACACACACACACACACAACTGATGCTATTTAAAACTGTTTGCTCTAGACATGGTGTAGTGTCTTACGGCTGCACAAGTGCATGTAATTAACGCTGGTTAGAAAGGCACCCATTAGTCTTGTGAGACCATGGATCTGCGCCTGGAAGGTCTTCACTCTCCAGGGCGCAGGCCTGGGCAAGGTTGTATGGAAGACCGGCAGTTGTCCATGCTGCAAGTCTCCCCTCTTCACGTCACCAATGTTGTCCAAGGGAAGGGCATTAGGACCCATACAGCTTGGCACCAGTGTCGTCGCAGAGCAAGGTGTGATTAAGTGCCTTGCTCAAGGACACAACACACGTTCCCTCGGCTGGGGCTCGAACTCACAACCTTCAGGTCACTAATCCAATGCCTTAACCACTTGGCCATGTGCCCACACAACGCTGGTTAGAAACTATTTATTTATTGTTTATTGAGGTACAGTGTGAAATAGGCCTTCCTGGCCCTTCAAGCCACGCCGCCCAACAACCCCTGATTTAACCTTAGCCTAATCATGGGACAATTTACAAACACTAATTCACCTACCAACCGGTACGTCTTTGGACTGCTGGAGGAAACCAGAGTACCCTGAGGAAATCCATGCAGTCACGGGGAGAACGTACAAACTCCTTACAGGCAGCACTGGGAATTGAACCCAGGTCACCTGTAAAGTGTTGTGTTAACCACTACGCTCCTGTGCCGCCCTATTGAGCAACAAACTGTTCGGCAATGGTCTCCTGTTGCAATTAAGTGCTATACTATCTGTGAAGAATGTAAAGGCATTGAACGGTTTATCCTTGTAAATAATTTTATTGTGAATAAAGTTTATTTTGTTATTTAAAAAATGTCCCAAACAAAGAAAGGGAATCCTGGAAATTTTCTCAATTAGCTTTTGTTCTTTAAGGGTTGTCCCAAGTAGACGGCTGCCCCGAATAACCGATGGCCCAATTAACCAGAATTCACTGCATTTTATGTATTGCACTGTCCTGCTGCTTCAAAACAACAAATTTCACAACATATGTCAGTGATAATAAACCTGTTTCAGATTCTGATTCTACTCTCTGGTAAACACAGCAATGGAATGAAATCAGGTCGTTGTGCCAAGCTGCTGCTTCAGTTCCCTGGTAACGTCCGTCGTTCATGTGAAATACACGTGGGAATAAAACCGACCAAATTCTCCAGCTGATTTTGAAGCTAACCTCAGCCAACCGCAGCTGGGATGTAAGAGAGGAAACAAATACCTCTAACCACTGTCTGTACAGTAAACGCAGATGTCCGATTAACGGGGTGTGTGGGTCTGACATTGCCTTCATAGGTCTTAGGCACCAGCTGCCCTTGTAGTTTGCCAGCAATATGTGCAGAAACAGTAGGGAGACTGTGGGCAATATCGTGCTGGTGCCAGCTGATCTTCCTGGCATGCCTTCTTTGCCTTTTAGCTTGGAATCCCATGGGGTGAGTGTCTTTAAACAGACACCTCACGTTTAGGAAAATCTACAGAGATACTTTAACAGCTTGTTAGCACACATGCTCATACTGGTGGCTTTTAACAGCCACCTTCACCAAATGCTTGATTCACAGCAGAGTGGCACGACAGGTAGAGCTGCTGCCTCTCAGTGCCAGAACCCAGGTTTGAGCCTGGGTGGCACAAAACACTGAAGTTACTCAGCAGGTCAGGCAGCTTCTACTGAGGGGAATAATCAGTCGACGTTTCATGCTGAGACACTTCGTCAGTACTGGAAAGGAAGTGGTCAGAAGCCAGAATAAGAATGTTGGGGGAGGGGAAGGAGTGCAAGCTGGCAGGTGATAGGTGAGACCAGGTGAGGGGGAAGGTGTGTAGGTGGGGGAGGAGGGGATGGAGTAAGAAGCAGGGAGGTGATTGGAGAAATAGGTAAAGGGCTGAAGAAGAAGGAATCTGATAGGAGAGGACAGTGGACCATGGGAGAAGGGGAAGGCCATGATTCAACCACTCCACAAATTCAACTGCCCATCTACAGAAACTTATCTAAGTTTTAAACATCTTCACAAACTTCTAAGGAGGTAGCGACACTGCTTTGTTTTCTTCATGATGGCCCCTACATGCTGGGCCCAGGACTAATCCTCTGGAATGACAACACCAAGGAATTTAAAGTTGCTGACCCTGTCCACCTCTGATCCCTTGATGGACCTGTGGATCCCACCTCCTGAAGTCAACAATCAGCTCCTTGGTCTTGCTGACACTGAGCGAGAGGTGGTTGCTGTGCCACCACACAGCCAGATGACAGTGGTGTTGTCAGCCAATTTAAATATTTTTTTAAGTTTAAAATACTTTAAAGTTTAAGTTTAGACATTAAAGCTTAAGGGAGATGGGGAAGAAATCACTGGAAGTTAGAGAACGCAATGCTCATGCCATCAGGTTGGAGGGTACCCATATGGAATGTAATGTGTTGCTCCTCTGACCTAGGTGTGGCCTTGCCGCGGCAGCAGAGCAGCCCATGGACTGATAGGTCAGAATGGGAATGGGACGTTGAATTGAAACGGGTGGCCACTGGGAGATCTTGCCTTTTACAGCGGGCAGAGCAAAGATGCTCGACAAAGCAGCCCCCCCAATCTGCGTCGGGTCTGTACCGTGAGCCCCGGCCACAGTAGGTGACCCATCCATAGATACAGCCTGACCTGCTGAGTTGCTCCAGCATCTTGCGTGTGTTCCTCTTCACACTGGCACTCCCACATCTCCACTCTCAGTCCCGATGCAGCGTTTCTACCCAAAACATTGACAATTCTTTCCTTCTCACAGATGCTGCTCGACCCAGTGAGTTCTTCCAGTGGATCATTTGTTACAACTTCTTGGGTATTCTCTTTGAGCTGGGAGATGGCGCCTATTTCTTCTTATTCTTTGGCTAGCCCTTGGGATCAAGGATGGTTTGCTTCTGCTCTAGTTCTATGCTACTGAATTAAAGTCATACAACCTGAACAATCAGGGCAGTAAAGAGAAGGCATTCAGGCTCATCAATGCAGAACTAAAGCAGATCAGAATAAGCGGAGTACTTAACCATTTTTCAATTATTCAAAGTGCATGTATTGTCTAAGTATGTATTCAGAATACAACCCTGAGATTTGCCTTCTCACAGACAGCCACAAAATTGTAGGCCGTTATCTCGGGTAATGATGAGTTTGAGTACAGAGAGGAAATTAAGAACCTGGTGGCATGATGCGAAGACAATAACCTATCCCTCAACGTCAGCAAGACGAAGGAATTGGTTGTTGACTTCAGAAGGAGTAGTGGACCGCACGACCCAACTTATATCGGTGGTTCGCAAGTGGAACAGGTCAAAAGTTCCTCGAGGTCAATATCACAAATGACCTGACTCGTTCCAACCAAGCAGAGTTCACTGCCAAGAAGGCCCACCAGCGCCTTTACTTCCTGAGAAAACTAAAGAAATTTGGCCTGTCCCCTAAAACCCTCACTAAATTTTATAGATGCACCGTAGAAAGCATTCTTCTAGGGTGCATCACAACCTGGTATGGAAGTTGTCCTGTCCAAGACCGAAAGAAGCTGCAGAAGATCGTGAACACAGCCCAGGACATCACAAAAACCAATCTTCCGTCCTGGGACTCACTTTACACCGCACGCTGTCGGAGCAGTGCTGCCAGGATAATCAAGGACACGACCCGCCCAGCCAACACACTTTTCGTCCCTCTTCCCTCCGGGAGAAGGTTCAGGAGCTTGAAGACTCGTATGGCTAGATTTGGGAACAGCTTCTTCCCAACTGTGATAAGAGTGCTGAACGGATCCTGACCCGGATCTGGGCCGTACCCTCCAAATATCTGGACCTGCCTCTCGGTTTTTTTGCACTACCTTACTTCCCATTTTTCTATTTTCTATTTATGATTTATAATTTAAAAATTTAATATTTACTAATTTTAACTATTTTTAATATTTAATATTTGTAATCCAGGGAGTGTGAAGCGCAGAATCAAATATCGCTGTGATGATTGTACGTTCTAGTACCAATTGTTTGGCGACAATAAAGTATAAATAAAGAAACACTGTGGAACCCATACAAAGAAAGCTTCAAACACCCAATGCACAAAAACGGGAAAAAAATCACACAAATGGCAACAAACAAGTGAAAAACCCACAATATAAAACATTAAACCACAGAATCGTTGAAACAGTCTAGGAATGTTCAGCTCAGTTCATTTAGTGCTGTGCCATTTGTTGACTGGAAGCCGCAGGGCTGGTCTGCCTTGGTCAAAATCACACCGAATAGCAATAAAAAAGAGGAGTAAGCAGAAACCAGAAACACATATAACATGAACTGCAAAGTCGGTGGTGTGGTACTGAAATCCTTGCAGAGGCTGGCAGCACAGCACGGACTCGCTGTAATTCTCCGGCAGCTCTGCCAGCAATCTGACCGGAGAAAGTGTGTCAGAAGCAGACAGCCCACACATCTCAGTGCAGTGGAACAGATGCGAGGTATTACGATTCATGATTGCTTATCGACATTCTTCAGTACATGAGGGTAAAGGAGAACAAAATGATTGCTTTTCAGGATCTGCTGCAGCATTATAAAAATACAAAAAGCAGAACAAACACCATCAATATAAAAACAATCTTACAAACCATAATGTTTAAGTGACTGTAAAGCTGCAGTGTATGAAGGGAGGGATCAAGGGTGCTGAGGGATTGTGGAGGAGTGGCTGATGTGTAGGTAGTGGCGTTGGTGGGTGGGTTATTGGGTGGAGGTGTAGATCAGTCTGATGGCTTGGAGGAAGTAATTGTTCCTGAGTCTTAGCGTGGATGCCTAATAGCTTCTTTCCTGGAGGAGTGGGACAAACAGAATATTTATCAGTTTTTTAAAAGTCAGGTTTAGTTAAATACTTGTGGTTCCTTCATCTTTTTCCAGTTTTTTGAATTTTTCACTTTGTTTGATTGGCTGATGGCAGCAATCTTTGAAAATATTCATTGATATGCTTGACAGCCAACTAAGCTGAGTCAGCTGTTGATTTTTTTTTCGATGCGGTTGTCCCTAGTTTGCCTAGCCTTGTTGTGAAACCATTAAGACAAGCAGCAAGTCATTACCAGCAGACATGGGAAAGGTAGGTTTACACATATTGCAAAACATAGACTGCATCTATGGAGAGGAATAATCAATCAGACGATGTTTCCTGCTGAGACCCTTCATCAGGACTGGAAAGGAAGGGGGCAGAAGCCATTTAAGAATGTTCAAGTCAAGTCATGTTGCTTTTTATTGTCATTTCGACCATAACCTGCTGGTACAGTACACAGTAAAAACAAAACAACCTTCCTCCACGACCATGGTGCTACAAGAAACAACACAAAACTACAGTAGACTAAGTGAGACAACATAAGGCTACACTAGACTACGTAAGACAACACAAAAACTACACTAGACGACAGACCTACACAGGACTACGTAAAGTGCACGTAACAGTGCAGGGCAGTACAATAAATAATAAACAAGACAATAGTCACAGTAGAGGACAAATTATAATATAATAATAAATGATGTAGATGTCAGTCTAGTCTCTGGGTATTAAGGAGTCTGATGGCTTGGGGGAAGAAACTTGTACCGTCTGGTCGTGAGAGCCCGAATGCTTCGGTACCTTTTGCCAGATGGCAGGAGGGAGAAGAGTTTGTATGAGGGGTGTGTGGGGTCCTTCACAATGCTGTTGGCTTTATAGATGCAGCATGTGGTGTAAATGTCTGTAATGGCGGGAAGAGAGACCCCGATGATCTTCCCAGCTGACCTCGCTATCAGCTGCAGGGTCTTGAGGGATAGGAAGGAGTACAAGCTGGCTAGTATTGTCTACGTGTCATTGCTCCCTGAACTGTTAACGATCAATAATTATCAATAACACTGCTGGATCTGCAGTCACATGGACTGGACTGGGTAAGGACAACGTAAAACCTTCTCTGACTTACGTTAGTGAAACAGGTAAGACATTTTTTTTTAACACAGTCTGATCTTTTCAACACTGGCTTTCAATTCCAGGTTCATTTGATTATTTGAACTTACATTTCCAAGCTCCTCTGGTGAGATTCAAGCTAATGTCTTGGAATCCAAGCCTTGGGTAACTGAATCATACTGGCATAACATAAAATAGGAGCAAGAGATGAATTGTGATTCACAGAGTATTCTCTTTTATTGAGTAATGTCAAGATTGATCCTCAGTTCTCTCCCCTCCTGTCTGATCTCCATAGCTACTGATATCCCTCTCAAAGATCAATCAGTCTCAGCCTTGAACTTGCTCAGATTGTCTATCAACTGAGATAAGAAACCTTTCACCTCACCTTAGTCCTGAGTAGTCAATCACTTATAGTGTGATTATGAGCCTCTTTCTGAACTCACTCTCCCCAGTTTTCAATCCCTTTGAGAACTTTACAATGAAATCAACACTCACACCACTTTGTCAATCATCTTCACTCCAGCTGCCACAAGCAGGATTTCCTGGTGGCCAACCATTATAATTCCAACCCTTCCCATTCCATTCCGACATGTTGGTCCATGGCCTACTCTACTGCCATGATGAGGCCGATCTCAGGTTGGAGGAGAAACACTTCATATTCCACCTGTGTAGCCTTCAACCCTATGGCAAGGACATCAATATTTCTAATTTCTGGTTTTCTTTCCCCTTCCTTCTTCTTCCATTCTCCACCTTGGCTCCTTTCTTACCTCTTCTCTCCTCCTCACCTGCCTATCACCTCACCCTGGCACCCTTTCTCCTTACCTTTCTCCAAAGGTCAATTCTCTTCTCCTTTTTCTTCAGCCCTTTATCTTTTCCACCTATCATCTCCTAGCTTCTCACCTCATCTCCCCCCCTCCCCACCCACCTACCTTCCCTCTCACTTGGCTTCACCTACCATCTGCCAGCTTGTATTTTTTCCACACCCCCAACCTTCTTATTCTGGCTTCTTCCCTGTCCCTTTCCAGTCCTAATGAAGGGTCTCTGGCAGGAATGTTGACCATTTACTGCTCTCCTTAGAAACTGGCTGATCTGCTGAGTTCCTCCAGAATTTTGTATGCATTACTCTGGATTTCCAGCACCCGCAGAATCTCTTGTGTGAGGTCTATTCCCCTTGGAGTTTAGAAGAATGGGGGGCAATCTTATTAAAACAAAAAAGACCTAATGGAGTATGCCAGATTATACTTCTCCAGCATTTTGTATGTATCAGCCACCTGTCTGGGTTTGTCCGGTCTCACTCTCCCACTCATTCCCTGCTGCAGTAGGGAGGTGCCTGTGTTTGACTGGTCTCTCTCTCGCTCTTGTTCGCTGCTCATGGAGGAGTGTGTCTGTATCTGACTGGTCTCTCTCTCTCTCTCCCTCTCCCTCTCCCTCTTGTTCGATGCCGCCAGAGGATGGTGCTGGAGTCTTGGGTCTTGGACAAGGTTTAATCGATGTGGTCAGTGGATTAGTTCACGTTATGATTTGTTTCCGGTTACTCCTTTTTCATTTGCTATTTTGATCAGGGCACACTAGCTCTGCGACCTGCAGTCAATGAACAACACAGAACAAAACTGAACTGAACTGAACCTTCCTAGACTGTTTCAATGACTGTGGTTTGATGTTTTATATTCTGTGTTTTTCGCTTTGTGCAATTTGATCTTTTATTTTTTGCGTGTTGGGTGTCCGATGTCTCCTGTGAACAGGTTCCATGCTGTTTCTTTGTTTTGTGGCTGTCTGTGGGAGATGAATCTCAGGGTTGTATACCACATGCTTACTTTGATGATAAATGTACTTTGAATCTTTGAATTATTCTAAACAAGGCCTGTCCTGCTCAATTTCTTCACACAGGTCAAATTAGTTACCCCAGTGATCAAACTAGTGGATCCACCTCCAACACAACAACATCCGTTACCAGGACTGGTCCATTGTAGGTTGTCAGCTAAAGAGGGAGATGACTAGAAGGCAGTGTTCTTTCTTTTAATATGCAAATATCTCCTTATAATTTAATTGGGGCATCTTTGTCATGCAACTCTAAAGCCTTAAATGGAAGCAACTGATGTTTCTAAAGATGACAGCAAGGAAAATCCCAGGTGGAAGACATCCTAGAAAGAGGTGTGGGTTCTGTTTGACAATCCTTGTAACTGTGGTGTTTCCCTCATCCCACAAGGAAACCAGGAATCTCTCCTGTCCAAACATTAGAATCAAAATCAGAATAAGGTATACTATCACTGACATACGTCATGAAATTTCAAAGTTCAAGGTAAATTTATTATTAAAGTATATATTTGTCACCATAAACAAGTCCAAGATTTGCTTCCTTGCGGGCATACTCAGTAAATCCAAGAAACATAATAGGATCAATGAAAGACTGCACCCAACAGTTACGACAAACACCAATGTGTCAAAGACAACTAACTGTGCAACTATGAAGGAGAAAAACAATATAATAATAAATTAATTAACAATGAAAATCGAGAACATGAGATGAAGAGTGTCACTGAAAGTGAGTCAGTAGTTTGTGGGAACAGTTCAGTGATGAGGTGAGTGAAGTTGAATGAAGTTATCCCCTTTGACCATTCAGAATCTGATAGCAGAGGGGAAGCAGCTGTTCCTAAGATTCTGAGAGTGAGTCTTCATGCTCCTGTACCTCCTCCCTAATAGTAATAATGGGAAGAAGGCATGTACTGGGTGGTGAGGGCTTCTAATGACGGATTCCTGAGGCATCGTCCTTTGAAGATACAATCAGTGGACGGGAGGCTAGTGCCCATGATGGAAAACTTCCCTTTTCCTCTCCCATCTCTCCCTAGCCCTACTCACTCCTGCCTTCTGTTCTTCCTAAATACTTCCTAAATCTTCATAGACTTTGTCTACACTTCTCACTGCGTCAGTAAAACAGCCAATACATTCAAGGACCCCACCCATCCTGTATATTCTCTCTTCTCCCCCTGGATGCTGGGGTCCTTGCTGATGGATGCTGCTTTCCTCTGTAGATGTGCTCACTGGTTGGCAGGGCTTTACCTGTGATGGACTGGGTCATATCCACTACTTTTTGTAGGCTTTTCCATTCAAGGGCCTTAGTGTTTCCACACCAAGCTGTGGTGCAACCAGTTAATATAGCCTGCACTACACATCTTTAGAAGTTTGTCAAAGTTTAAGATGATGTGACAAATCTTCACAAACTTCGAAGAAAGTAGAGGTGCGACCATGTCTTCTCTGTACTGGCACTTACATGCTAGACCCAGGACACATCCTCTGAAAAGATAATGCTGAGGAATTTAAAGATGCCTTTCCACCTCTGAACACCCATGTGAACTGGCTTATTAGCAGCCTGGTTTCTTTCTCCCGAGTCAATAATCAGCTCTTTAGCAAGTGAGGGAATTGAGGTATTGAAACCTTGGTCTTGGAGCTTATTGATTTATTTTGAGGGGAGGATGGTAGTGAATATAGAGCTGTAGTCAGTGAAGAACATCCTGATGTATGCATCCATATGTTCCAGGGCTGAGTGGAGAACCAATGAAATGGCACCCGCTATTTAGCTGTTGTGACAGTAGGCAAACTGGAGAGGACAAGTCGCTCCTTCGGCGGGAGCTGATATGTTTCATCGCCAACCTCTCAAAACACTTCAACATCGTGGGTGCAAGTGCTGCTAAACGACAGTCACTGAGGCAGTTTACCATGTTCTACTTGGTCAGTCTGTACACTGAACAACTAGTTGGCTGAAGGTAAACTTTTATCTTTGTTAACACGACGATTGACAAATCACTTAACTGCAGCATTTGCATTTCTCTGCATATAGCAGGACAAGATAGCTTTATTTGTCACGTGTACATCGAAACATCAAAACATGCAATGCAATGTGTTGTTTTGCATCAACAACCAATGCAGCCCGCATTCGTCACTATGTTTCCTGGGCCAACAATTTACCAACCCTGATTCGCACACCTTTGGAATGTGGCAGGAAACTGGAGCACCCGCAGGAAACCCACGTGGTCATGGGGAGAACGTAACAACTCCTTACAGAAGGGGGCGGGTATTGAACCCCGAGCACAATCGCTGGGTGCTCGGAAGTGATTGTGCTAACCACTACTCTAGGTGTCGTTTATCAGCTTTTTTTGTCCAGACCACCGCAATGTTTTACACTGACCTTGCATTTAGTGCTGGGAAGACTGAATGTTATGACTGCACACCACAAAGTAAACATTGCCACAGTAGTCCTCCTATTTACATACAGTAAGTATAATTTATTCCGATGTTCTCTGATTTACATACAGGACGTATAATTAACTCAAATAATTAAAAGCACTGGAGTTAAAAAATGAACTACTACATGAATTCAGAGGGTCAGGCAGCATCCGTGGAGAGAAATGGAGAGTTGATGTCTCTTCATCTCGATTGTCCAGTTCCCACTACAGATGCTGTTTGACGCACTGAATTTCCAGCAACTCACTTTTTGCTCGATTCCAGAATCTGCAGTCTCCGATGTATTCACTTACAAAGCACTGCATTAGAATGGAAAATCATTGCTTTTCCTACAACTTTCTAATCTGGTCTAGAACTGTCTCTAAACATCTAAATTAAGTAACTTACATGCCCCAGTTGGAATACAACGAGCTTTTCACTTTCTCTTACTTCTAGGTTTCCATACATTGATTCACAAATAGGCTAGGTTTCCCTTACTGAAATGATCCATTATAATCATGTGGTTGGCTAGCTCCAAGATTTCCAGGTCATGCAATGTGTGGGTTGGGGGGAATAGAAGAATGAAAGAGTTGTTCTATCCAGTATGGCAAAGGAAATTACATCTATATTACACACAAAATGCTGGAGGAACTTAGTAGGTCGGGTAGCACCTAAGGAGAGGAATAATGAGTTGATGTTTCAGACCAAGATCCTACATGAGGACTGGAGAGGAAAGGGGTACAAGGCCAGAATAAGGAGATGGGGAAGAGAAAGAATGCAAGTTGGTGGAGAGCATCAGAGATCTGAGAGGGGGAGCAATGAGGGTAGGTGGGAGTTTATTGGGCCAAACCCTCTCTCCTGCTCAGTGATCTCTCTTGCTCTCTGACAAATTTTACTCCTTCTCTTACCCACATTCTTATTCTGGCTTCTTTCCCCTTCTTTTCCAGTCGTGATGAAGGGTCCTGGACTGAAACGTCGACTGTTAATCCCTCTCCACAGATACTGCCTAAACTGCTGAGTTCATCCAGCATTTGGTGTGTGTGTGTTACTCTGGATTTCCAACACCCACAGAATGTCTTGTAAGATCTCTTGAAGATCTATACTCTCTGGAGTTTAGAAGAACGGGGAGCGATCTTATTGAAGGATAGAGGACCTATGCCAAATTATCCATCTCCAGTGTTTTGTATGTATCACTCATTCTTCTAAACAAGTTCTGTCCTACTCAATTTCTTCACACAGGTCAAACTGTGATCAAACTGGTGGATCCACCTCCAAAACAACGACGTCCGTTACAAGGATGGCCCATTGCACATTGTGAGCTTAAGAGTGACATAACCAGGAGACAGCATTCTTCCTTTTAGTATGCAAATATCTCCTTATAATGTAACTGAGGTCTCTTCATCATGCAACTCTAAAGCCTTAAATAGAAGCATCTGATGTTTCTGATGATGACAGCAAGGAAAATCCCAGGAGGAGGACATCCTTAAAAGAGGTGTGGGTTTTATTTGACATTCCTTGTAACTGTGGTGTTTCCCTCATTCCACAAGGAAACCAGGAATCTCTCCTGTCCAAATTTCAGAATCAGAATCAGTCAAGGATTGTGCTGGGTCAGCCCACAGTTGTCGCTATGCTTCCTGCACCAGCATAACAGCCCACAACTTACTAACCCTAACCCATCTGGCCATGATGAGAATGTACCAGTTCCTTACAGACAGCAGCAGGTATTGAACCCCGATCTCCATCGCTGGCACTGTAAAGTGACCTTGTATTGTTTTACATTGACCTTGTATTTAGTGCTGGGAAGATTGAATGTTGTGACTGCACACTACAATGTAAACATTGCCACAGTAGTCCTCTGATTTATATACAGTAAGTATAATTTATTCTGATGCCTTTTGATTTACATACAGTAAACATAATTTATTCAGATATCCTTTGATTTACATAGTATGTATAATTTATTCAGATAATTAAAAGCACTGGAGCTGCTACATGAATTCAGAGGGTCAGGCGGCATCCGTGGAGAGAAATGGAGAGTTGATGTCTCTTCATCTTGGTTGTCCAGTTCCCACTACAGATGCTCCCTGCCCCACTGAGTGTCTTCAGCAGCTCATTTTTTGCTTGATTCCACCATCTGCAGTCTCCAATGTATCCACTTACAAAGCACTGCATTAGAATGGAAAATCACTACTTTTCCTATAACTTTCTAATCTGGTCTAGAATTGTCTCTAAACATCTAAATTAAGTAATTTACATGCCTCAGTTGGAACACAACGAGCTTTTCACTTTCTCTTACTTTCAGATTTCCATACATTGATTCACAAATAGGCTAGGTTTACCTGGCTGAAATGATCCATTATAATCATGTGGTTGGCTAGCTCCAAGACTTCCAAGTCAAACAACGTGCAGGTTGTGGGGGGGGGGGGCGGATTTAGAAGAATGAAAGGGTTGTCCTATCCAAAATGGCAAAGGAAATTACATCCATATTACACACAAAACTCAGCAGGTCAGGTAGCATCTATGGAGAGGAAGAAAGAGTTGATGTTTTGGACTGAGACCCTTCATCAGGACTGGAAAGAAAGAGGGAAGGAGCCAGAATAAGAAGGTGGGGGAATGGAGGGAGAGCATCAGAGATCATGGAGAAGGAACTGTGAGGTGGGTGAGAGTTCAATGAGACCCTCTGAACTCAGGAGTGATGGAGACATTTTTGAAAAATCGGTGAACTGAGGTCTCTGGAGGACTGACACAAAGGAAATGAGGCATGGGGTTGATCAATCGCAGTCACATTGAACGAGGGGCAGGCTTGTAGGACTGAGTGTCTCCTCCTGCTGCTATTTTCTTCTTATTCTGGTTTCTTCCTCCTTCCTTTCCAGTCCCGGTGAAGAGTGTCGGCCCAAACATCAGCTCTTTAAATCTCTT
This sequence comes from Mobula birostris, assembly GCF_030028105.1. Lineage (NCBI taxonomy): Eukaryota > Metazoa > Chordata > Chondrichthyes > Myliobatiformes > Myliobatidae > Mobula > Mobula birostris. The sequence continues at coordinate 52,258,903 of NC_092393.1, read as the reverse complement.
ACTCGCTCTTCTTTCAGGTAGTCCTGACGAAGGGTCTCGGCCCAAAACGTCGACTGTACCTCTTCCTACAGATGCTGCCTGGCCTGCTGCGTTCACCAGCAACTTTTACGTGTGTTGATCGACTCTCTACTCTTCTCTTGCTGAGTTGTTCCAATATTTTGTGTGTTACTCCTATTTTCTGCTGTTTAATTTTTTTTTAAAGATTTTGAAGATTAGCCTCATTTGTCACATTGAAACAATGTGTTGTTTGCATTGAGGATGCTTTTGGTGTCAACATAGCACACTCACCTCAAGCTGGCGCTGTAAACTGATGGGGTAACTGCTACACTGTTCACTTCTTACTGCTTGTAGAGACCTAGAGATCCTCGTAAAATTCCCTGAGGTCATGGAGACTCCAGGTCACATATAAAGAGTTTTCAGATATTCCTAATCCATCACTGGGCGTTTTCAAATCATTTCGCCCGTCAAGAAAGAGCTGGTCTTACTACTGCCTGGTCAAGTTGAGAGGGAGAGATCAGTAACAATCTCAGCAAATTGACTTCAGATCTACACTCACTGTCTTTATGCAGACAACACACATCAAAGTTGCTGGTGAACGCAGCAGGCCAGGCAGCATCTCTAGGAAGAGGTACAGTCGACATTTCAGGCCGAGATCCTTTGTCAGGAATTCCAGCATCTGCAGATTTCCTCATGTTTGTGTCTTTATGCAGAGCAGTGTTTGGTACTGATTGGGTTAAGGGAGCACTGCTGGGAATCTCACTGCAAGCCTACTGACATCACTAATGCACAGAGAGCTGGTTCCACCAGGACACACGTACATCACTGCATTTCATGTATTATTCAGACTAAGCCGGAAGATGTTGAGCTCAACAAATTACTTCAACTGCTAGTGTTTCAGAAATGGGTGATAAAAATATAAACAGCTGGGTAAAAACCAATTGGATCCATTAACCTCTGGGTTGTAGATTTGCACATGATTGCTTCTGTCATGTGGATCCGTGTTTTATTCACACGGGAAATAGTAGATGCAGTGTTGGACTGCAGTGATCTTGACCAACTCTGCATCATTACAAATGACTTTATTTCTGCTTAAGTTTCCAACACGGACTAATTTCCAAAACATGACTAGAGTGCAGTTGCTTTGCAAATATTAATCACCTATTTTTCTTTCTTTACACCTTCCTTGAGTTCCTGTAAATTGAACAGACTGCTGGCTCAGTTGGGGGGGGGGGGGGAGAATCAACTTGAGGGGGTGGTGTTCCGGGTCCACCACACAACAGAACAGCTGTTTTTCTTTACTTTGCTCTCTCCCTCTGTTCTCACTGCTTGACACCTCATTTGTGACTGGGACTTGAGCAGAGAAGCATATTCCCAGTCTATGCCTTCTGAGCATGGTCCTTTCTTCCATCACGATGCCTCTCTACTGATTTACCCAAGGGCGAATCTTGAAACGGAACATTTTTGGAGTGCTTCAGTGGCAACCTACATTTCAGTAGTGATTGTTGCATACAAGAAAATTAGCTCTGAACTTCTTGACAGTAGAGAGGGAGGAAGGATTGAGGAAAATTCAGCTAAAACTCTGCTTCACACTCTTCTTTCTCATCTCCCTTTTGCCCAAACTGGGACAGGAGGTCCCTATCACTACTTTTTTATACCCAATCTCTGGCTCTTACGATGGTGATGGTGGCTGGTTCTTCGCTCGTGAAGATCAGGAGGGAATATCTCCATCGCTGTAGGACTTTTCTTCCCGCCTGCGCTGCATAGGTTTACAGTGAGGATCCATTCCACTTTTTAGGCCGGGGGGATGTTCTACAATGGCACAGCGAGCTGCGACGACTGCGGCGACTGCAAGGAGTACTGGAGTTCTCCTTCTCCGAGACAGACTGCCTGGTGAGGCTAACCAGTCCCACCTACCTGGGTTTGAAACCGGAGTTGTTCTTCTCCTAGGCTGGCTGCCAGCTGAGGCTGATGAGCCCAGCCTGCCCGCCCAGTTATATCGCTGGGCACTCAGTCGTGCCATACACAGCAACCTCAGGAAGAACAGGGACGCCACGTGAGGGTGTTGCTATGGGTGCAGTTGTGTACGAGGGGCCATATGCGAGTGACCTCCTTCATGGCAAACCAAGCAGTAGTCCTGGGTGAATCAATACACCCGGAAAGGAGAGGCTATGGAAGACACTTTACCTTCCTTAAGCAAGCAGGACATTCAGCTCTCCCCTATGGCTCTTATAATTTTATACAAATCGCATAAATGAATACAGTGCACTAGAGAACTGGGCAATTGGAATATTTTATTTATCCACACCATAGCGGTGCATTTACTATTTCACCAGAGCCAAAGTGACTGGATTTTCTAACAGGGTTTGTACAAGCATAGCAGCACCAAATTGTACAGAGGTGACCATAGCAGTAGCTATACCACACTTGGAATATTATGTCCAGTTCTGGTTGCCTCTGAATGGATACTGCCTGGATTAGAGAGTGTGTCTTATGAGGGTAGGTTGAGTGAACTGGGACTTTTCCCTTTGGAGATACGTTGGGGGTATTTAAGATACTCTTAGATACGCACATGGATGGTAGGAAAATGGAGGGCTATGTGGGAAGGGTTAGATTGATCGTAGAGTAGGTAAAAAGGTCTGCAGAGCATCATGGGCTGAAGGGCCTGTATTGTTCTATGTCCTATGTTCTGGGCATGAGCTCTCCTCATTTAACAACCAATGTCATTCTCTCAACGAACAGATTATTAACAGCTCAACCAGAGAGTCAAGAGCTATGAATGTTTGTCTTTGTTTAATTGGACTTTGTTATATAGTTGTATAATACAGTAAAGTGAATCAGCGATAAATGGGCCAATCATATCCTAATGAATTTAAACACTCAATACTCTCGTCCTCTGCTAAGTGATAATTATGCAGTAATGATGATCTCTGATATCTGGCTGGTTTAGTAGCTGGCTGGGAAGTTCCCTTCATAGCACTGGGATTAGTTCATAGGGAACATTTTTAAAAATCTATTTATTTCTAAAACACGAGAATATCTGCAGATGCTGGAAATCCACAGCGACACATGCTGGAGACACTCAGAGGTCAGGCAGCATCAATGGAAGGGAGAAAACAGTCAACGTTCTGGGCCGAGGCTCTTCATCGGGACTGGAGAGGTAGGGGAGAAGTCAGAATAAGAAGGTGGGGGGGGAGGGAGGAATAAGTATTGGGTGGCAGGTGAAAGGTGAAAGCGGGAGAGGGGGAAGTGGGAAGTAAAGAGCTGGGAAGTGTTGATTGGTGAAAGAGATAAAGGGCTGAAGAAGGGGGAATCTAATAGGAAAGGACAGAAAACCATGGTAGAAAGGGAAGGGGGAAGAGCACCAGAGGGAGGTGATGGGCGGGCAGATCAGGTGAGAGAGGGAAACAGGAATGGGGAATGGGGAATAGTGAAGGCGGAGCAGTTACCAGAGTTAGAGAAGTCGATGTTCATGCCATCAGGTTGGAGCTACCCAGACAGAATATAAGGTGTTCCTTCTCTAATCTGACTGTGGCCTCATCACGGCAGTAGAAGATGGCCATGGACTGAAATGTCCGAATGGGAATGGGAAGTAGAATTGAAATGGGTAGCCACCGGGAAATCCTGCTTTTTGAGGTGGATGGAGCAAAGGAGCTCAACAAAGCGGTCTCCCAATCTATGTCGGGTCTCACTGATATACAGGAGGTCACACAGAGAGCCCTGGATACAGTAGACGACCCCAACAGACTCACAGGTGAAGTGTCACCTCACCTGGAAGGACTGTTTAGGGCCCTGAATGGTAGTGAGGGACGAGGTGTAGGGTCAGGTGTGGCACTTGCTCCACTTCAAAGGATAAGTGCCAGGAGGGAGATCAGTGGGGACAGACGAATGGACAAGGGAGTCACATAGGGAGCGATCCCTGCAGAAACCAGAAAATGGGGGGGAAGGAAAGATTTGCTTGCTAGTGGGATCCCATTCAAGATGGCAGATGTTACAGAGAATTATGTGCTGGACACAGAGGCTGGTAGGCGAGGACATGAGGAACCCTATCTCCAGCTTGGCGGTGGGAGACTGGGGTGAGGACAGATGTGCACGAACAAATATTCATTTCTATCTTTACATTGAAAAGTAGAGTATAAAGCAGGCCCTTTTGCACACTATATTGTGCTGAACTAATTAAACTAATAATTAACTCTCTGAATTCAAGACAGCAGCTCAGGGGCAAAACTGCCCAGGAACATAAGGATAGAAGCAGGAGTAAGTCACCTCCCCCCTTAACCTTGTCTGCCATTCAATCCAATCATGGCTGGTCTACCCTAGGCTCTAGCTCCTCTTCCCTCAGCACTCAACTATAAGACCATAAGACATGGGAGCAGAATTAGGCCATTTGGCCCATTGAGCCTACTCCGTATTTCATCATGGCTGATTTATTTTAAAGTTCTTTTCCATTTTTCCTCCATACAAACCCATTTTCAAGAGTTTTTCCACTCCGTATTTAAGTACGTGCAGTGACCCGACTTCCATGACTATCAAGCAGTAGAGAATTCCCAAGATCCCAGTGAGTAGATATTCCTATGCTCCTTTGTTTCGAATAACTGACCCTTTACCTTGTAACTTTGTCCCTGGTTTGGGACACTCTTAGCCTCAACTCTTGCATGACACCTTATCTAAAACATGTTTCAACAAATTATTTCTCATTCTTCTAAACTCCAAACAATGCAGAGATAGCTCCAGTGTCTTTACTGTATGCCAGAAGCAAGAAGCCATAAGACCATAAGATATAGGAGCATCATTAGACCATTCAGCCTGTCAAGTCTGCTCCACTATTCAGTCCTGGCTGATTTATTTTCCTTCTCAATGCCATAACCTTAACACCCTTACTAATCAAGAACATATCAACCTCTGTTTTATACATATCCGATGGCTTGGCCACAGCTCTGGTGGCATTAGATACTTCCATTAATGAGTAGGTGATAATGAATTCCACAGATTCACTACCCTCTAGCTAAAGAAATTCCTCCTCATCTCAATTCTGAAGGAACATCCTTCTATACTGGTCTTCTGGTTTAAGATGGCGCTGGTGAAGCCCAGCAACTACTTACTGGTGGCAAACAAAACAAAGGATACGAGTAAACACTTTGTTAATAACCCCCCCCTTCTTGTAAAATGTATGATAAGCAATCATCACAAACAATGGAGAGGTGAGTGAAGGTGAGGTCGAAGGGGGCGGGTGCGAGGTGAAGCTGAGGCGAGGTTGACACATGCTCGAGGCAAAGTCAGGGCAAGGTCGAGGCATTTTACGGCAAAGACAGTGGAGGAGAGGCAGATTCGAGGCCTGTCCACCTAAACTAAGAGTGATGTATGATCGATCTAAGTGCCAGGCCAATGATTTGGGAAGGTCGGGTACAGGCTGAAACATGGCACTGGGGTCCAGGCCCAGAACATATCGATGCGACGGGGCCTGGGTCCGAGTGCATGGAACGACCTGATGTTTGGACAATTAAAACACCAGACCAGTTGGATTGAAAAGGCAGAGAGTCAGGACGAAAGGTGAGGGTCGGGCTGGTTCTGCTGGCTGCTCCGCGACAGTTATTTGGCTCTGCGCTAAACCGAGACTGAGGCTATGGCCTACTCCGGCTGCTCTGTGTCTATGGACTCACTTTTATTCTGAATATTATTTGCTCAATTTTACTGCTTGCACGATTTGTCTTTTTTCTCGGTTTAACGGTCTTTTTATTTACAGATTCTTTTGGGTTTCTCTGTCTTGTGGCTGCCTGTAAGGAGACGAATCTCAAGGTTGTACAGTATAATGTACTTTGAACTTACACTTTATACTTTATTGTTGCCAAACAATTGGTACTAGAACATACAATCATCACAGCAATATTTGATTCTGCGCTTCCCGCTCCCTGGATATCAAATATTAAATATTAAAAATAGTAAAAATTAGTAAATATAAAAATTTAAGTTATAAATCATGAATAGAAAATAGAAAAATGGAAAGTAAGGTAGTGCAAAAAAACCGAGAGGCAGGTCCGGATATTTGGAGGGTACGGCCCAGATCCGGGTCAGGATCCGTTCAGCAGTCTTATCACAGTTGGAAAGAAGCTGTTCCCAAATCTGGCCATGCGAGTCTTCAAGCTCCTGAGCCTTCTCCCGGAGGGAAGGGGGACGAAAAGTGTGTTGGTTGGGTGGGTCATGTCCTTGATTATCCTGGCAGCACTGCTCCGACAGCGTACGGTGTAAAGTGGGTCCCAGGATGGAAGATTGGTTTGTGTGATGTGCTGCGCCGTGTTCACGATCTTCTGCAGCTTCTTTCGGTCTTGGACAGGACAACTTCCATACCAGGTTGTGATGCACCCTAGAAGAATGCTTTCTACGGTGCATCTATAAAATTTAGTGAGGGTTTTAGGGGACAGGCCAAATTTATTTAGTTTTCTCAGGAAGTAAAGGTGCTGATGGGCCTTCTTGGCAGTGAACTCTGCTTGGTTGGACCAAGTCAGGTCACTTGTGATATTGACCCCGAGGAACTTAAAGCTTTTGACCTGTTCTACTTGTGCACCACCGATGTAAGTTGGGTCGTGCAGTCCACTACTCCTTCTGAAGTCAACAACCAATTCCTTCGTCTTGCTGACGTTGAGGGATAGGTTATTGTCTTTGCACCATGCCACCAGGTTCTTAATTTCCTCTCTGTACTCAAACTCATCATTACCCGAGATACGGCCTACAATTGTTGTGTCATCAGCAAACTTATATATTGAGTTTGATGGAAACTTGGCTACACAATCATGGGCGTACAGTGAGTACAGCAGGGGGCTGAGTACACAGCCTTGTGGGGCACCGGTGCTCAGAGTGTTCGTAGAGGAGAGCTTGTCCCCTATTTTTACAGCCTGGGTCCTGTCTGTGAGGAAGTTGAAGATCCAGCTGCAGATCTGAGTGCTAAGGCCCAGGTTCTGGAGCTTAGAAATCAGTTTATTTGGAATGATGGTACTAAAGGCAGAGCTGTCGTCAATGAAAAGGAGCCTCACGTATGCATCTTTATTCTCCAGGTGTTCTAAGGAGGAATGTAGGGCCAGAGAAATAGGATCTGCCATTGACCTGTGCTCCGGTAGGCGAATTGCAAAGCGTCGAGGTTGACTGGTAGGCTGAGGTTGATGTGTGCCATAACCAATCTCTCAACGCACTTCATAGCAATTGATGTCAGAGCCACAGGTCGATAGTCATCCAGGCATGCCACCTTGCTCTTCTTCGGCACTGGGATTATTGTTGCCTTCTTAAACACGAGGGGACCTTAGACTGAAGCAAGGAGCAGTTGAAGATGTCAGCAAACACTCCAGCTAGCTCGCTTGCACAGGCCCGGAGAACTCGTCCTGGGACGCCATCTGGGCCCATTGCTTTCCTTGGATTTATCTTCAGGAAGGCCCTTCTAACATCCTCCTCGGTGACGATGAATCTCGATGCCACCAGGTCCAGTTCATCCGGAGGGAGCGGGACGCTCCTCTTCTGTTCGGATCTTGCGTAGAATACGTTAAGTTCCTCAGGAAGAGAAGCGCCACAGTTATTGATATTCCAAGCCTTTTCTTTGTGCCCAGTGATCTCATTTAGACCCTGCCACAGTCTACTGGCATCTCTCTGGTTAGCCTGGGCTTCCAACTTGGCTCGATATTGCCTCTTGGTGCCCTTAATGGCTTTCCGAAGTTCACGCCTGGATTCCGTGTAGCGACTGGTATCCCCGGACCTAAAAGCCGCAGCTCTAGCCTTTAAAAGGGACTTGACCTCATAATTCATCCAAGGTTTCCAGTTAGGGAATACCCAGATCATCTTGCGAGACACACAGTCCTCTGTGCATTTCCAAATAAAGTCTTGAACTTTGAATCTCCCACTGTTGGACACATCCTCTCCATGTCCATGTCAACATTTCACGGAAACACAGCATCTTTCCATGTGTTTCCCTTACAAATTGTCGTGTCGGTTGTACAGCAGTTGCTATGTGACTATGCGAGTTCTCTTACATCTTTTCTCCACGCCTGAGAAGAAGACATAGAATTAAACAATCTGAAGGTCAGGATCTATGAAATAAGGCAAAATTACACTGAGGTTAAGTCGCCAATCTCAGGTTCAAAATGATCATTAATAACATATTCATGAAATCTGTGTATCGGGAGAGGTTATTTTGTTGGCTGACCATGTGAATCAGTCATGAATCAGAAGGTCAGAAGGATGAGACCCAGGGGAGGGCAGGGGCTAAATTTCCTTGCCTTGACTGATCGAGTTTAATCAGTGTTGGGCTGCAGTGCTAAATAAGACAACATATCATCTGCCGTGCCACACCTCTACAGATAGCAGAGAAAAATGGTTGCCTGGGGATTGCGGTAATTTGCTCTGCTGCAATTGCACCTTCAGAGAACTGATTAAGACGTACAATCACAGAGAGTGAAAGAGAGATATCACAGGCCCTGCCGATGAACTGTAGCCTGGTCTACAGAACATACAGTGTATACAAACCACATCACCCCAGAGAAAGCAACTCATTTCTTATTGCTATTCATGTCACACTGAGGAGCAAGAGGAAAACAATAAAGGCAATGCAGTTAGTGTAATATACATGGGAAATCTACTGTAATTAATTTAAGAAACAGGGAAGTTAGTGTATGAAACACAGGTATTGGGTACGAGCTTTTCTATAGCCTTGATGTTAATGACTATGAAGTAAGCTTAAAAATACTACAAGAGTTCAAAGTAAGTTTATTATTATATATATATATCACCATATCCTACCTTGAGATTTATTTTCAATAAAGATATACAACAGAAATTATGAAAAACTATACATAAACAAAGACTGACAAACAACCAATGTGCAAAAGATTCAAGATTGTTTATTGTCATTCTTCAGTCATCATCATTATGTGCCGTGTCGAATGGCGTGGGCAATCATGGTCTCCCTGACCATGATTGTTCTTGGCAAATTTTTCTACTGGATTGGTTTGCCATTGCCTTCTTCTGGACAGTGTATTTACAAAAGCGGTGACCCCAGCCACTATCAATACTCTTCTGAGATTGTCTGCCTGGTGTCAGTGGTTTCATAACCAGGACTTGTGATATGCACCGGCTGCTCATATGACCGTCCACCACCTGCTCCCATGGCTTCACGTGACCCTGATTGGTGGGCTAAGCAGGTGATACACTTTGCCCAAGGGTGACCTGCAGGCTAGCGAAGGGAAAGCAGCATCTTACACCTCCTTTGGTAGAGACGTATCTCCATCCTGCCACCCACATTCTTCAGTACACGAGTGTAAAGATCAAAATAATTGTTACGCTGAATCCGATGCAGCAAAATACAACACAATAAACATAAAATTACAATAATATACATAAATATAAAAGCAATACTGTAAAACACAATGTACGAGTAATTGTAGAACCATAGAAAAGAAAAAAATGTGCAAGTAATGAAAAGAAGTAAAACTGACAGTTGTAAAGTCCTTGGAAGTGAGACTGTAGGTTGTGGAGTCAGTTTGCGAACACTGAACACCGTGTCCTTTTTGATGTAACATTTATTCCCTGCTGAACCTCATGCGCTAATGAAGAGAACTGGCAAATACATTTCTCCTAGAGCTCCATGTACACTGCCCTGCTGCCAGCTGGTAGACGTGTGAGTTTAGGGTGGGCTCTCTGTGTCTGCATATTGCTCTGTAGCTCTAAGGAGTGCTTGCTGTTCTCTGCCTGCAAGGGGGTGTAGAGCAGAATGCTGTAACACAGGATGTGAGCATTTTAACTTCAACAGATAGATCGAAACACATCCCTGCGAACAGCAGACGAGTTGGCCCACACAGTGATATTTACACTCCATATGGGCTTCCTCTTGACTCTTTTTAGCTAATCATAACCATAAATGGATCAATTCACTCGCAGGAGAGCTTCATGTTCTAAACATGAGCAACACAGACAAGATGCTGGAGGAACTCAGCAGGTCAGGCAGCATCTAAGGAGAGGAATTAAGCAATTGATGTTCTGGGCTGAGAGCCTTCATCAGGACTGGAAAGAAGGTGGAGGGAGAGGAAGAAATACAAGTTGATAGGTGATAGGTGAAGCTAGGTGACCCCCTTCAGGTTCCTTTAAACATTTCACCTTTCACCCTTAGCCCATGATCTCCAGTTCTAGTCTCACTCAACAAAAGTGGAAAAATCCTGTTTGCATTTATCCTATCTATACTCCCTCATAATCTTGTATACCTCTATCAAATCTCCCCTCATTCTCCAACACTCTGTGGAATAAAGTCCAAACCTATTCAATCTTTACCTATAACTCTAAGTTATAGATTTAAAGAAAGGTTCAAAGTTCAAAGTAAATTGATTACAAAGTACATATATGTCACCATGTCGCCAACTCTGAGATTAATTTTATAGTGGGCATCCAATGTAGCACAAAGAAACCCTGTGGAATCAATGAAAAGCTACACACAAGGATGGACAAACAACCAACGTGCAAGAGAAGACAACCCGCGCAAATATTAAAAAAGAAAATATGATAAATAAGTAATAAATAATATTGCAAGCATGAAGGGAAGAATGAACGGAACAGAGGTTTGTTTAATTTTCCGTTTTGCCATCGCCAGAAATTTCTTATTCAGTTCCTGCCATTTTTTCAAGTTTAAAAAAGAATAAATCATCTGAAAGCTGAACAGACAGCTAGAATATTAAACATGACAGATGCCCCATTGACAGCAGTGCCTGATTTATCCTGTTCCGTGAACAAAGCTCAGAAGTGACTAATCTTATCTCTGTTTGAACTGCAACCCTGATAAGTGAATGATCTTGGTGAGGTTCTGCCTATTATTTAATTCCAACACTGAAATGTCATGATGCATATTTATGAAACTGCCTATGAATTTGTTTTTCCAAACTGAAGGATTAGTCAGTTAATAGGAAGCAAAAAAATTAAAATAAACAAGACAATTATAGTCCTGACAGAAAAATTGATTAAAATTAAATATTTATAATAAATATGAACAGATCTATATTAAATGCTACCTGAATGATCCAAGATTGGTGATCAGGTTGAGTAATTTAGCAATAAACACTCAATGACCACTTTATTAGGTACAGCTGTACACCTGCTCATTTATGCAAATGTCTCATCAGCCAATCATGTGGCAGCTACTCAATGTATAAAAGCATGCAGACATGGTCAAGAGGTTCAGTTGTTGTTTACATCAAACATCAGAATGGGGAAGAAATGTGATCTAAGTGACTTTGATTGTGGAATGAATGATTGTTGGTGCCAGATGGTGTAGTTTGAGTATTTCAGAAACTGCTGATCTCCTGGGATTTTCACGCACAACAGTCTCCAAGGTTTACATGGAATAGTGTGAGAAACAAAAAGCATCCAGTGAGCAGCAGTTCTGTGGGTGAAAACGCCTTGCTAATGAGCGATGTCACAGGAGAATGGCCAGACTGGTTCAAGCTGACAGAAAGGCGACAGTAACTCAAAAAAACGTGTTGCAACAGTGGTGTGTAGAAGAGCATCTCTGAATGCACAATACAATGAACCTTGAGTGGATGGGATACAGCAGCAGAAGACCATAACAGACAGGAGGTACCTAATAAAGTGGCCACTGAGTATATGCTAATGGATGAAGACTGTCTTTTGAGTTCCTTCTTTGATCATTAAACTGATTGTTAATCAAAACAACACACATCAAAGTTGCTGGTGAACGCAGCAGGCCAGGCAGCATCTGTAGGAAGAGGTGCAGTCGACGTTTCAGGCCGAGACCCTTCGTCAGGACTACTTATCAATGCAATAAAAGTGTCGACTCTGTGCTTCTCAAGGTGAGAGCATGAGAATCAAGCTCCAGTGACCCCCCCCCCCACCCCCCGGGATTGCCAGTCCATGAGGCTGGCGTTCGAGGCCTAGTGTCTGGACCCCATCATCGACAAGTCTGGAGTTTGAGGCTTAGTGCTCAGTAATTGGTGTTTGCTGGGATTAATACCGAGGATCGAGGCCCAAGGGTCTGGAAATCAAGGCCCGTTAGCCAGAGCTGAGCCCATGAATCTTGAGTCTGTTCAGGAGTCGAAACCCAATTTCTGCAAACCCAAGTCTGAGTCCAAGTCCGCTGGAGGCCAAAGAAGGCAGCCTGTCCTGGGGTTAAAGGACTGTGTATCTGCATGGGTGGGAGGGAGGAACGGGGCTTGTTTTGCTGTTGTGTTCTGTGTTGTTCTATTAAAATAAAAAAGATTGTGGGCATGCTACGTTGGTGCTGAAATGTGTGGTGACACTTGTGGGCCGCCTCCAGCACATTATCGAGTGTGTTAGTCGTTAGCGCAAATGATACATTTCACTGTATATTTTGATGTATACGTGACAAATATGCTTGAATCTTGAATCCTCTATGCCTGTACCATGATGTATATTGCTTTATATTTCCAGCATTAAGTGGTTTATGGTGTGGGCATTCCAGGTATAAGGTAAGACACCTCAGCGTACACAATGTGCCTGAGTCCCAAGCGGAGTACAGTAGTTTCTGTGAAGCAACAAACAAAGGAACTGTCATTGCCTCGGTGCTTCGAACACCAACAATCTTTTTCCTTCCACGGAACCTGCTCGACCCACTGATTTCCCCAGCAGACGGTTTTGATGCTACAGATTGCAGCATCTGCAGTCTCTTGGGTCTCCGTAGATACTGCTGCAGCATCTTTTCACTTCCTTCATCAACATCAAGTCTTTCTCAGGAATACTGTCATCTCCCTTCCATTCACGCAAGAGATTCTGCTGACGCTGGAAACTCAGAGGAATACACACACAATGCTGGAGGAACTCTGCAAGTCAGGCAGCATCTGTAGAGGGGAGTAGATAGTCGACATTTTGAGAAGAGACCCTTCAGCAGGACTCACTGCCAATGTGGGCAGCATTGTGATTAGAATCAGGTTTAATATCACCGGCATATGTTGGGGAATGTGTTAACTTTGCGGCAGCAGTACAATGTAATACATAATAATAGAGAAAAAGCTGTTAATTACAATATGGATATTTATATTAAATAGTTAAATAAGTAGTGCAAAAATGTAAATTAAAAAGTAGGTCGTGTTCGTGGGTTCAATGTCCATTCAGAAATCGGATGGCAGAGGGAAAGAAGCTGTTCCTGAATTGTTGAGTGTATGCCTTCAGGTCTCTGTACCTCCTTCCTGACGGTAGCAATGAGAAGAGGGCATGTCCTGGGCGTTGGGGTCCATAATGATGGACACTGCCTTTTTGAGGCATCGCTCCTTGAAGATGTGCTGGATACTACGGAGGCCAGTGCCCATGATGGAGCTGACTGAGTTCACAACTCCCTGCAGCTTCCTTCGATCCTGTGCAGTAGCACGTGCACCCCCCCCCCCCACATACCAGACGGTGATGCAACCAGTTAGAATGCTCTCCACGGTACATCTGTAGAAATTTGCAAGTGTTTTAGGTGACATACCAAATCTCCTCAAACTCCGAAGGAAATATAGCTACCAGAACTCATTTCCTGTCAAACTTTCACAGTCCCCTAAATCATATGCTTTCTTGATGCAAAGCTGCGTGCAATAATATTAGACCGTTGTGGTCATTTTTCAAAGAAACAGATCAAAATTTTCCACTTCAGTTACCTAGCATCTCCTACTTCTACTTAGTCAGTCTCATGGGATGGAGGGCGATGAGCCACATTGGTTCTGCGGTTTCTGAGGGAATCGATGAGGGAACCTCAGACTCTTCCTCAGATGAGGCAGAAAGTACTCGAGATGGGCGTTCCTTCCACTTATGCAGAGCTTCTGTGTGCTTCCAATGCAGACTCATGGTCCTGAACACCATCCCGTGTGGCTCGTGAAACTTCACTTGCCCCATCATTGAAATGTTGCAACCAATGGACTTAGTTTCAAGGACTCTAGGTCTCATGTTCTCGATATTTTATTGCTTGCTTGCTTGCTTGCTTGCTTATTTATCTATCTATTTATTTATTTATTTCCTTCCTTCCTTCTTTTTGTATTTGCACAGTTTGTTGTCTTTTGTACACTGGTTGAGTGTCCAGGTGGGTGCGGTCTTTCATTGATTCTGTTATGATTGTTATTCGAGAGAATTATTGAGTATGCCTGCAAGAAAATGAATCTCAGAGTTGTATATGGTGATATGGATGTACTTTGTGAGAGTAAGAGTTCGGCATGGACTAGAAGGGCCGAGATGGCCTGTTTCCATGCTTTTATGGTTATATGGTTATAAATTTACTTTGAACTCTGAAACAGTCATTTCCAAGACTGGCAAAGTGGCAAGAAATGCAAATGCGATGTTAGCATTCATTTTGACTGAATATAAAACCAAGGGTCTAATGCTGAGGCTCTATAAGGCATTGGTTAGACCACACCTGGAGTATTTGAGCAGATTTGGGTCCCTCAGATGTGCTGGCATTGGAGAGGGTTCAGAAGGGGTTCACGAGAATGACCTCAGGAATGAAACGGTTAATGTATGAGGTGGGTTTGATGGTTCTAAGCCTGGACTCGCTGAAGTTTAGAACAATGGGAGGGGAACCTCACTGAAACCTATCAAATATTGAAAGGCCTAGATAGAGCGGACATGGAGATGATGTTTTCTATAGTGGGAGAGGCTAGGGCCAGAAAGCACAGCCATAGAATACAAGGACACCCCTTTAGAACAGAAATGAAGGGGAACAACTTTAGCCTGAGGGTGGTGAATCTGTGAAATTTCTTGCCACAGACACTGTGGAAGCCATGCGATTAGGTATATTTAAAGTGGAGGTTGACAGGTTCTTGATTATTAAGGGCTTCAAAGGTTACAGGGAGAAGGCAGCAGAATGGGGTTGAGAGCGTAATAAATCTGCGAAGATGAAATGGCAGAGCAGACTCAATGGGCTGAATGGCCTAGCATTGCTCCTATTTCTTATGGTGTGTAGGTAATCCAGGTTTCAGAAACATAAGGGAGGGCAGGATTTACTGCTATCTGGTTGACCATGAGTTTTGTGCCAGATGTATCTTTAAATACATTGTTCCTTAATTATTCAAAGGCTATTCTGCTGCCCCAAAGGCAGTGATGAATCTCAATCATTGATACCATTCTTTGCTGGACAGCCTACAACAAACTTCTAAGGGAGGTGGTCTGTGTCTTTCAGGGTCTCGCCGTGAACCTTTACATCTTTGCATGATTGAATAATGTTTAAATCTTGTGGTCATATATTTTCAAAGAATGTAGGCCACAAGTTTCATAAATACTTACCTACAAAAGAATGTAATCTATGAAAACAAAACTTTGTGAGACATCACAAGGTTATTGTGTTTATGAATTTTACATATTCGTACAGTACCTTATGAAAATATGCAAGAATTAAAAATGCAAGGACTTGCTAAGTGACTGATGCTGAAACTTAATGTATTTAGATTGTTGAGAATATGATTTTAATGAGTTGATTTTGCCCTAAGTTCAAAAAGATATATCTATTTTATTGAATGCACTAAAATCAGTCTGTCTTGAAGAAGAAATTGGAATCATCATACACTTCTGGATTTATGTTCAGTATTTTTATGAGATTAACAATGTTATTAAATATTTATATAGCTTAATAGTGCAGCAGAAAATACTGCACTGCCCTCTTGTGGCCAACAATGTGCCATCTCCTTACAATAAACCATCTACTGGCAGAACTGAGTGAACTGAGCAGCCTCTCTGGGAGGAAAGAAACTGTCAATATTTCAAGCCGAAACCCTACATCAGGACTCCAAATTCCAGCGTCTACTGACTCCTGTGTCTCCAATATGACTCGTGCTGCTCTGAGTGTATTTTGTATTTGCATAATTGTTGCCTTTTGCACATTGGTTGTTTGTCTATGTGTATAGTTTTTCACTGATTCTATTGTGTCCCTTTGTATTTACTGTGAATGCCTGCAAGAAAGTGAATCTCTGGGTAGCATATGGTGCACTTTGATAACATATTTACTTTGAAATTTGAATGGGCAATTTTCAATGTGCTCCACTCCTACTTAAGAAGCCACTAACTCTTAAGTTCTTAGGTAATGCTTAAGAAACAGAGGGAGAGAAACTTCCTCAGCCCCAAGGCTGGAGATGCAGTGGGATTGGAATTTGACAGAGGGGTATGGGGGGGTGCATGAAGGACAGTTTTCAACTGTTTAAATTATGGTATGGAGAGAGATGGTCCAGAAAACATCAGAACCTAACCTTAAGTTAATATGAAATTAGCAGCTAAACTGGGAGGGTCATGCCAGACTGTGGCTAGACTGGGTATCCCCTTTTTTGGAAGGACACAGACTTGATGCATGTTCTTCTGTTGTAAATTTTTATTGGTTTTATAATGTTAATCTTGATGCTGGGTCTGTGTCCACTAAATCCTGCAGCCACAAGGCTCTTCATATTCAAGAGTATCCTTTGTTGTTGGAAACGTCTCTCAATAATAAACTAAAATAGAGAAATACAGGTGATTCTGCTACAATGTGGCAGTTGTGCTCCTTATAAACCTTGCACTATATAAAATTACATTATAAAAACAGTTGTGTGAAAGGGAAAAATGAGATTTGGAGCTAGAGAGTTTCAGACTCAGTAATAGTTATTTTTCCTATGTGATCTTCAAAAATAAATGTGTGTTTAATAGCTATAACTTTATTTTCAGCTGTGCATTGAACGTATGAACACGATCTCATTACTTCTCATTTTGCTCTACTTACTTCAAAGTTTCAAAGGTTCATTTTATTGTCGAAGTATGCATGTAGAATATAACTCTGATATTTGTGTGTTGGTGAAAGAAAAGACATCAGCTTGATCAGGACGAAACAGAAAAGAAACAAAACTTGCAGACCCCAAAATGACCCCTCCCCCACAGCAAAAAACAGTCACAATAACTTTCACCGACCCCCTGCACATAACAATCCCCAACCCCCCCTCACTCGTAGAAAGAAACAGTGACAGTAACACCAAACCTCCAACCCTCCCCCTTCCACACAAAAACTAACAGATCACCCACCCCCCCCCACAACTGTTCACACAGGAAAAAACACCAAAAACCTGAAGGAAACCAACGGTACAGTCCAATAATCATATAGACCTCAGAAATGGGAAACTCCTTTTCGTCTGCATACAAGGAGAGCAGCCGCTCAAACTCAGTCCTCCATAGAGAGTGACTGCCAACCGGAGTCCTATTGCCGCTGACCTGGGGACGGATGCGCCAATGCAGCTGATGACCGTCTTTGCTGAGAGCCATCGCTGACCCCTTTCGCATTCACCTCAATGCCTCAATCTACCTGGCCACTTCGAGATGGAGTTGCACCTCGCCGCTGGTCTTTTCCATGAGTCAGCTTGTGTTCTCAGACCTTTTTGACCCCCCATCTCCGATCTCCACAAGACAGCTCTCTGGACGCAGCATAGTGCTGGATCCTTCAATCGAGTTCTGAACTGTACGTCACTGGCTCCAACAGTTTCCGTAACACAAACAAGACAAAAAGAAGCAGAAGGCGAAGGACAAGTGAAATAATTGGATAGATTTGCTATCTGAAAGATGTTGCCCAAGGAATTGTTTGCTGGTGCCATCTTGACCGGAAGTCATTATTAAAAACCTATTTAATTTAACTGTTTAAACATATGCATACTTCTTACAATAATTTTCAATTTTATTATGATATATTTCATGACATATGCAAGTGATAGTAAACCTGATTTTGATTCTAAAGAATACTCAATGCTGTATGTTACATTTTATGTTAAAATGGCCTTGCATAAGAGTCAATAGAAGCGATAGCTTGTCAACTCCCAATGGCCTCTAATGGTGAAATTGACAGCCTGTGTTCTATAGAGACAACAGTATCTGATACTGCCTGTGTTCTATAGAGAACGGTACCTGATTACTGCCTGTGTTCTGTAGAGACAACGGTATCTGATTACTCTCTCTGTTCTATAGAGACAACCTTTGGTCCCCACCTGGCACTCAGCTCTCACCTGTGGCTCCAGTAGCTGTTTGCATGTGACAGCGGCCACACCCCGGGCAACGGCTTTGACAAGCCGACTAAACCAGGTGAGGGTAGCCGACGGGTCTCAAACCCTCGGTGAGATAGGGAGTTGTCTATCCCAGCATGTGAAGACAGACTCCGGCGGATTGAGCGGACGAGACCTATGGAAGGTCCAACGGTCAAGAAGGCGGTCTCTGCAAGCGTTGTGGAACGTGTAGAGCAGGACAAGACACAGAAGACGTCCCGGTCATCCACTGTGCCTAGTCCCGTCTCCAGCCGTCTAGACTCTGTCTTGCCACTGGATCCAGATGGGAATTGGGAAGAGAGAGTGAGGCTGACGCTGCGCAACTCTCCCTCACTTAAATCCAAATCACGCGCTAGTCTTGACACCATCATAATGGTGTCGAGGTCCTCATCGACGTCAACGATGGACAAACAACCAACCAACCAACCATAGAGAACGGTACCTGATTACTGCCTGTGTTCTATAGAGACAACGGTATCTGATTACTCTCTCTGTTCTATAGAGACAACAATATCTGATTACTCTCTGTGTTCTATAGAGACATCGGTATCTGATTACTCCTTGTGTTCTATAGAGACATCAGTATCTGATTACTGCCTGTGTTCTATAGAGACAACAGTATCTGATTACTCCTTGTGTTCTATAGAGACATCAGTATCTGATTACTGCCTGTGTTCTATAGAGACAACAGTATCTGATTACTCCCTGTGTTCTATAGAGACAACAGTATCTGATTACTCTCTCTGTTCTATAGGGACAACAGTATCTGATTACTGCCTGTGTTCTATAGAGACATCGGTATCTGATTACTGCCTGTGTTCTATAGAGACAACAGTATCTGATTACTGCCTGTGTTCTATAGAGACATCGGTATCTGATTACTGCCTGTGTTCTATAGAGATAACAGTATCTGATTACACCCAGTGTTCTTTAGAGACAACGACATCTGATGACTGCCTATGTTCTTTAGAGACAATGGTATCTGATTACTGTGGGAAGTTTCCTGTAATTAGTTTTATTCCCAAAAGACAGCTTTTCTTTTGCTTGTCAATTTACAAAGTAACTCTTAAGTGGTCCTCTACTTCCTGATGGAAATCACATTATAACCAATTCTGCCTATGTAGTACAAATAACATTCCCTAATTCATCTATCGTACTCTATCCACTTCTTATTATGAGAGGAGCTAGAAAAGATGGCGTCAGCAGATTTTGCAGACCTAGACGACTTCTTCCAGTTCTTCCGTGAAACAGATTTTTTTATCATACCTTTCCTTTCTTTTCAAAGTGGCTGGGGTCCTGTCAGAGTCCATGCTACAGCTGCAGCTCATACTACGGTTCTGCACAAGTGGTGAGTTCTTGGACTTGCTGTACGGCCTGACGTTTTGATATCTCCAGTTGTGGCCTGGAAGGTGAGCACCTTGGAAGACCTGGTTCCTCGCCAATCTCGCCGACTGAAGCATCGCGGGGACTCAAACATCGAGACAGCAGGTAGTGTGCGCTGCTGTCGGAAGAAGGCTCCTGCACCAGAGCAGTCACCTTCTCTGTCTCTCTCTTTTAGATGGTGAGCGAGACCCTGCCCATCCTTGAGTCAGGGGACTCGGAGAAGCAACACAGAAGGTTGTAACATCACCAGAGCAATCCGCCGATCTCTGCTCTTGTTGTTTGCAGGAAATCTCTCTCTCTCTCTCTCTCTCTCTCTCTCTCTCTCTCTCCCTCTCTCTCTCTCTCGCTCTCTTGCTAGTGAGAAAGAGTCTTTCTGAGATACCAATGTGGTGGGATGGACTGCAGTTGTTGATTGACTCCAGATCATGGTCTTTTTGGCAGCTTTGCTATTGCTTGCATGCTGGCGGGAGTGGGAGGTGGGGGGAGGGATCGGCGCTTGTGCTGGTGCAAGTGAAGGGAGGGTCAATGCTTTGGCTGCTGCTTGTGCATGGGATAGCTTTGGGGTTCTGATGTTTCTGTCATTCATTCTTTGGGTTCTTCCATTTCATGGATGTCTCTGAAGAGTAAGAATTTCAGGTTGTATACTGTATACATTCTCTGATATTAAATTGAACCACTGAAAACATGCATTGGAATAGAAGAAGAAGAAGAAAGCCCTTAACTCCGAGTGGAGTCATCGGAACGCCGTCATGATGGCGTTTTTTAAGCAGGCTTTCTTATTTTTACCAGGCCGAGTTGCTAGCTCGACGCTCAACCCAGCACGGATGGAAAGCGTGCAAGGGAGCCGGCTGGATTCAAACTCAGGAGCCTTCGCTCCGAAGTCTGGCGCTGATGCCACTATGCCACTAGCCAGCCAATGCACTGGAATAGAACTACCTGTATTTCCTACAACCTGGGTGAGAAGTAAATATTAAATTGACAGCTCTGAATCATACCCAATCTAATCACTAAATCTAAATGTTATTTCAGTGGAATCAGTTCCATTTTGGCTTGGAGAAATATCTGTGGAGTAAAATCCCAGGGATATTTAAAATGTACAGTGCGTTTGAAATTCCTATAATAACCTGCCTCACAAATTGTATCTGAGTAATAGACTTATCATTTTACAATAATGCTCAATTTAACTTTAAATCAAAACCATCATGATTTAGCCAAACATTTTTTTGCCCCAAATTCAGATTTGACGAAGTTTTACTCTAATTATGATCTTGAAAGTTTGGTTGCCAGGGATATTTCACGATAGAAAAATGCAGCAACTTAATTACACTTGCACAATATTCTAAGCCACTGTTGAACCCGACAGCCTTAAATACATCCACGCTCCTCAACTTATGACAGTTGCAGAAGCAAAGTTGTTTGGTATGGTATTCCAAGAGAACCACTAATGAATCGCTCCACCTTCACTGCCTGCAGCTGTTGCTTTCTACCCAGTGACAAACAGCAAACAAAAGAAGCAGAATTAAACTCAGAAGCAAGAGTCCTCTATTGTTTGGACGTGTACAGTAGCTCGATGGAATCAATGCATCAGTTTCAGCCTCAGATTGGTTGCTGATTTCCTTATATCACTGTATACTACGAAGTGGCCACTTTATTATGCACCTCCTATACCTAATAAAGTGGCCACTGAGTGTATGTTTGTGGTCTTCTGTACTTTATTGTTGCCAAACAATTGATACTAGAACGTACAATCATCACAGCGATATTTGATTCTGCGCTTCCCACTCCCTGGATTACAAATCGATAGTAAATATTACAAATTTAAATTATAAATCATAAATAGAAAATAGAAAAATGGGAAGTAAGGTAGTGCAAAAAAAATCAAGAGGCAGGTCCAGATATTTGGAGGGTACGGCCCAGATCCGGGTCAGGATCCGTTCAGCAGTCTTATCACAGTTGGAAAGAAGCTGTTCCCAAATCTGGCCATAGGAGTCTTCAAGCTCCTGAGCCTTCTCCCGGAGGGAAGAGGGACGAGAAGTGTGTTGGCTGGGTGGGTCATGTCCTTGATTATCCTGGCAGCACTGCCCCGACAGCGTGCAGTGTAAAGTGAGTCCCAGGACGGAAGATTGGTTTGTGTGATGTGCTGGGCTGTGTTCATGATCTTCTGCAGCTTCTTCCGTCTTGGACAGGACAACTTCCATACCAGGTTGTGATGCACCCTAGAAGAATGCTTTCTACAGTGCATCTATAAAAATTAGTAGCCCATCCACTTCAAGGTTTGATGTGCTGTGCATTTAGAGGTGCTCTTCTACTCAGTGCTATATTACCCATGACTACTTGAGCTTCAGTCACCTTCCTGTCAGCTTGAACCAGTCTGGCCATTCTCCCCCGACCTCTCGCACTAACAGGTGTTTTCACCCACAGGATTGTCGCTCACTGGATGTTTTATTGTTTCTCGCACTACTCTCTGTAAACTCTAGAGATTGTTGTGGCATGAAAATCCCAGGAGATCAGCAGTTTCTGAGGAAATTAAACCGCCCTGTCTGGCACCAACAATCATTCCATGGTCAAAGTCACTTTGATCACATTTCTTCCCCATTCTGATGTTTGGTTTGAACAGCAACTGAACCTCTTGACCTTACCTGCATGTTTTTATGCACTGGTTGCTGCCATGTGATTGGATGATTGGATAATTAGCACTAATAAGCAGATGGACAGGTGCACCTAATAGCCACTAAGTGTATATTACTGTAGTAAATTTAGAAATATCAACTAGTCCTGAGAGCATGGGAGATGATTCGTAAATATGAGTCATAGTCATACGCAGGCCATTTAGTCCAACTTTTCCAAGCCAACCAAGATGCCTCCTGAGGAAGTAGAGGCAATGGTGAGCTTTCTTGATGGTGGTGTTTAAATGGTTGGACCAGGATAGGCTACTGGCAATGTCTACTTCCAGGAACTTGAAGCTCTCCACCCTCTGTACTTCAACACCACGGAGGTAGACAAGGACATAGGCACTGCCCCCACTTCCTGAAGTCAATGACCAGTTCTTTTGTTTAGCTGACATTGTAGGAAAGGTTGTTTTCATGATAGAATCAGAATCAGGGTTATACAAACGTACATACAGCATATTGTGAAATCTGTTGTTCTGACAGCAGTATAGTACAATATGTAAAATATAATAAGAAATATTAAAAAATAAACAAGTAGGGCCGGCTGGTGGTGCAAAGACATCGGCGCCGGAGCCGGGAGCGGAGGTTCCCGGGTTCAAAACTAGTTGGGTCTGCTCCCGAGCACACTTTCCATCCGTGCCGGGTTGAGTGTCGAGATTGCAACACAACCTCGTAAAACAAAGGGAAAATACTGCGACAATGTCTGTGTGAGGAGTGGCACGCCACACAGTCTCCCTCTCTCTCTCTCACTCTGTGCCTTGGAAAAAGCCATGAAAAATCCATCATCACGGATGCGCGCACGGACACGCAGATGCACACGCTCAGACTCGCACGCACGCAGGCACACGCCAAAAAAGAAAAAAAAGAAAAGAAATAAACAAATAGTGCAAAAAGAAAGCAGAAAATTAACGAGGTAGTGTTCATGGGTTGGTTCACCGACCATGCAGAAATCTGACAGCGGAGGGGAAGAAGCTGTTTTGAAAATGTTGAGTGTGTGTCTTCAGGCTCCCGTACCTCCTCTCCGATGGTAGTAATGAGAAGGGGCCACGTCCTGGGTAGTGGAGGTCTTTAATGATGGATGCTGCCTTTTTGAGGCATTGCCCTTCGAAGAAGTTCTCGATGGTGGGGAGGCTAGTGTTCACAATGGAGCTGGCTGAGTTTACAACCCTCTGTAGCTTTTACCAATCCTGTGCAGTGGTCCCTTCATACCAGAAGGCGATGCGACTAGTTAGAATGCTCTCCACAGTACATCTGTATATGTTACTAAGTTCTCTGTCTCCTTCCTGTACTCCGACTAATTATAACATCAATAAATATGCCAATTCTGAGTATTCTGATTTCACATAAATGTATCTTTCCTCCCGATTTGACATATTGATCCAGCTAAAACCGGATTTTTACCAGACGGCTTCACAGAAGCTGGGTTGAACCCAAAAGTGCATACATCTTAAAGGACTGGTAAGCATTTCTCTGAAATAATATGGTTGCTTTTAAGGCAGTCAAACTCAGCAGTGGTTTGGAATATACAGCACAGTCAGATTAAATTGCTGCATTATTATAGTTCTGTCAGAAAATGTAATATGTGCAATTTATAGCAAGAATGTTATAATCCCAGGTGTGATTAAGATACAAATGATATTATTAAACATCAAAGAAAATGTAGTATGTTCATTACATTAATATTACATTTCAGTGCAGTTGTTTTGCATTTGTGCTACTCTGTATTCTAAAGAGAGTATGTAAGAGGAAAGCACAAATTACACAGGATATATACAGTACAGTAACAGACCATTTAGCCCAACCAATCCACCCTAGGAATTATACCGCACTCAAATTACTTCCCTTTTCTCCTTTACCAAATCTCTCTGCATAATCCCTCTCTCTCTCTCTCTTTCTGATGGAGAGTGAGAGCCTGCCGGTCCTCGAGTTGAGGGGGTTTGGAGAAGCTACGTTGGAAGATTGTAAGATCGGAACAGCGAGTTGCTGGTCTCCCCTCACGTTGCTGCAGTGGAAACCTCGCTCTCCCTTGATGGGTGGGGGGGAGTTTGAGGGAGAAAGCCTCTCTGAGGTATCGAAGTGTTAGGTTACGAACTGTAGTTTTGATAGACTCTAGAGCAAGGTCTCCTTGGGGGGCCTTTTGCTATTGCTTGGGGGGGGTGGGGAGTGTGGGGTTCGGTGCTTCTGCTGTCACTTGTGCATGGGAGGGGGAGGGGGACTTTAGGGTTGATCATTCATACTATGGGGTTTTGTTGATGTCTCTGAAGGGTAAGAATTTCAGGTTGTATACTGTATACATTCTCTGATATTAAATTAAACCACTTGAATTGAACCACTTAATCTGTTATTTCCTTCTTTCATACACTTTTCCAGACTGCCTTTAAATGCATCTGTAATATTTCAAAGTTCAAAGTAAATTCGTGATCAAAGTATATATGTTACCACATACTACCCTGAGATTCATTTTCTTGCAGGCATTCACAGTAGAACAATGAGATACAATCGAATCAATGGAAAATACACATAAACAAGCAACTGGTTCACCAGTAATAAATACGTAAATACCAAAAACATGAGTAGTAGAGCCCCTAAAAATGGTCCATAGGATGTGGAATCAGTTCAATGTTGAGGTCAGTTAAGTTACCCACACTGGTTCAAGAGCCAGTTGATTGAAGGGTAATAACTCTTCCTGAACCTGGTACTGTGGGACCTAAGGCTCCAATACCTCCTTCCCAATGGCAGCAGTGAGAAGAGAGCATGGCCTGGATAGTGGAGGTCCCGATGATGGAATCTGCTTTCTTGTATCTATCACTTCCTGTTCCACATTCATCTAACCTCTCAATTAAATTACTTTGGTCACTGTCTTATATCATGATTTCCAGTTATGTTTTTCCTGACAAGAAAAAACATTCTTTTTTACGTACTCCATCAAGGCCATTCATTATTTTGAAGAAGGTGACAATTTCTTGTAGGCAAAGCAGTTAACCACAGAGAGTTGTGGACACAAGTCAGCACATTACAGAAAGCGTCTCCCTCCATGGACTCTGTCTACATTTCACACTTCCTCGGTAAAGCAGTCAGCATACTCAAAGGCCCCACCCACCCCAGACATTCTCTTCTCTCCTTCTTCCCATCAGGCAGGAGATACAAAAGCCTGAAAGCACATACCAACAGGCTCAAGGACAGCTTCTACCCCACTGCTGTCAGTCTCGAACAGACCTCTTGTACGGTAAGATAAGACTCCTGACAGTCTACCTCATAATGGTCTTGCACCTTACTGCCAACCAGCGCTGCACTTTCACTGTAAATGTAATGTAAGGTAATGTGACAGATGACATACATTATTCATAACAGAAACTATTCTACATAATTCACAAACACCATCATTGAGTTCTTGTGTTTACTTTAAGAAACGGTGTCTGACGTAATGATGTCAGTGCAAGGCAACTCTTTTTTTGGTTTGTTCAGAACGGAAAGGGCTGCGGATTTGTTCAAAATCCTACAGTAACACATTATTCTGTATCCTACCATTGTTTTCCCTTCCTCAATCCACAATTGCAATGAAATGATCTGTATGGACGGCATGCAAAACAAGTTTATCATTATACTTGGTTATTTGATAATAATAACCAAATTTACCAATTTACCTTCACAAGCGAAGAGGTATGGACTAGATGGACCAAGGGGCCTGTTTCTGTCCTGTAGTGTTCTACAACTCCATGTCTATAATATTGAAATTCATCTGTTTTCTATACAAATTCATATACTTTTGCTCTCAAACATTCCACATTAAATGTGGAATGACAGCAATAAATCAGAGAATGTGTCATGCTCTTGAATCAGATGTATTTCAACATGATCTGAAAAGTGTTGCTTCAGTCTTAGGTGAGCAAAGACATTGCTGCTGGTAAATTCCAATTTAAATCCTTTCCAGGCAACATAAAGTCTCTGGGTTTTCTCTTCCTGAGCTACTGTGCAGCAGTGATGAGGCAATATGCTGCCTTTTCATTTTGACCTTCACTGTTCTTTGGCACTGCTTTCAGAATTCACAGTAAGGGGCAAGACCAAAGCTCTCCATGAACATCAAACATCAACTCTCTAAGCATAAGCCTTTGTATTTTTTATTAGGGATAGCGATATAAGGTGTTCCTTCCCTCCACTAACCCGCAGGTCACCCTTGGGCAAGTTGTAGCACCTACTTATCCCGCTCCCCACCCTCGATCAGGGTCACGTGAAGCCATGGGAGCAGGTGGTGGATGGTCGTATGAGCAGATGGTTCACATCACAAGTCCTGGTTTTGCGACCACTGATGCCAGGCTGACAGTCTCTGAAGAGTATTAATAATGGGTGGGGTCAGCTGTCTAATAAAGACACTGCCAAGAAGAAGGCAATGGCAAATCACCCCTGTAGAAAAATTTGCCTAAAACAATCATGGTCATAGACCATGATTGCCATGGCATATGAGACAGCACATAATGATGGTGATGAATATCTTAAAGAAGCCAACTTTAACCGTGAATATTACAAAGGAACTTAGCACCTCTATGTTTTAAGTGATGCTTGTTTTCTCATTGGAGTGTAGGAGAGGAGTATTAACATACAGTAGCCGTCAACCATTTCTGCTCAATTACAATTTCATTTCAGATTCAGATTCATTTATTTATCACATGTACATCGAAAAAGACAAAGAAAAGTGTCATTTGCATTAATAACCAACACAACCTAAGGATGTCACCGAACATTCCAGTCACAACAGTATATTTTATGAATTACACCACATACATTGAGATTTATAACTTACAATGTCCAAAAACAGCCAAGATCCTGACATCATAATTACAGTGTGTATCAGCAGCTAATGTCCTTCATGAGTCCTGATGAAGGATCTCGGCCTGAAATGTCAACTGTTAATTGTTGCAATGATCTTTGCAAGGTAGTTAATGATGGTAGCCAGAAACTGGAAAATATCCAATTTGAAACACACACACACAATCCTAGAGGAACTCAGCAGGTCAGGCAGCAGCTTTGGAAAGGAATATTGAGTCGATGTTTTGGATCAAGAGCCTTCATTAGGTTCTATTCCTTTCTGAAGAAGCTGCCTGTCCCACTGAGTGCCTCCAGAATTTTGTGTGTGTTGCTCTAGATTTCCAGCATCTGCAGAACCTCTTGTGTTCAATTTGAAAATGTATTTTCAATGAATCGACAAAAGAATGAAAATTGATTTCAGATGGGAGTTGGTATGAAAGTGTTCAATACATTAATGGAAGTTGTTTCAAGTTAGGACTCACATGTTGACAGAATATCAACACAAGTATTGAACTGAAACAGTCATCGTGTTACTGCAGGGATAGCTTCCTGAATTAACATGGCCTAATTCTACAGAACTGTAGGCATTTTTACCAGTTCTTATATCATCTTTGGAATATCCCTAAAGCAGCAGAAGTCCATGAGATTCAAACTGGCTTTAACAAAGTAAAAACCTCTTTATGTAGTTATAGCTTATGCTGGGAACTCACTGCAATTATGCTGGAAATGTGTCGCTTCACTGTGTGGACTCTGATCCCTGGTTCGGGAATTGCCCCTGGGTGTTGCTCTCCACTCAGGATCCAGCATCCAACTGACTGAAGGGATGTAGTGCTCTGTCAATGATGCACGCTGCTCCTGGACTGCTCTGATGGCTAGTGAGCTCTTCCCTCCAGGGTTACTGGCTGTCAAACTGAATGCCTTTGACGTTCACACATGTTCAAAAAGGGACTGGCACTATTAGTTCATGGCAGTGTAGGTGGGTAGCATGGTAGCATTATTGGCCTAATAGTTAGCGCAATCATTTTACAGCACCAGCGATCACCAATTGGGGGTTCAATTCCCACTACTGTCTGTAAGGAGCTTGAACTTTCTCCCCGTGACCGCGTGGGTTTCCCCCCACAGGGATAGTCAGCTGTGACTGGGCACCTTGGCACAGGAAGCATGACAACACGTGTGGGCTGCCCCCAGCATAACCTTCGGACCGTGTTGATCATTGATGCCAAACACTATGTTTCAATGCACGCGACAAGTAAAGCAGAATTGATACATGTGCACCACAAGGCACATGTGGTTAGCCTTCTGCTCTTATTCATTTTATACTTAAGACTGTGAAGCTAAACACAACGTAAATGCCATATTTAACTTTGCTGATGACACCACTGTCATCGGCCAAATCAAAGGTGGTTTTGAATCAGCATATAGGGGGGAGGTTGAAAAACTCGCTGATGGGAGCCACAAACAACTATTCAAGTCCGCTAGACCAAGGAGCTGATTGTTGACTTCACGAGGAAGAATCGACAGGTCCATGAGCCAGTCCTCTTCGAGGGATCAGACGTGGAGAAGGTCAGCAACTTTAAATTTCTCGGTTATCATTTCAGAGGATCTTTTCTGGGTTTGGCACATAAGTGTCATTATACAGAAAGCAGGGCAGTGACTTTACTTTCTTCGAAGTTTGAAAAGATTTGGCTTTTCATCTAAAACTTTGACAAACTTCTATAGGTGTGTGGTGGAGAGTATATTGTCTGGTTGCATCATGGCCTGGTATGGAAACACCAATGCCCTTGTACGGAAAAGCCGACAAAAAGTTGTGGATACGGTCCAGTCCATCCCAAGTAATGTCCTCACCACCAATGAGCACATCTACATGGATTGCTTTTGCAGGAAAGACACATCCATTATCAAGGACCCCCAACATCTAGGCCATGCTTTCCTCTTGCTATTACCATCAGGAAGGAGGTACAGGAACAGTTATTGCCTCTCAATCAATTATCAGGCTCTTGAACCGGAGGAGATAACTTCACTCAACTTCACTTGCCCCATCACTGAAATGTTCCCACAACCTATGGACTCACTTTCAAGGATTCTTCATCTCATATTCTTGATGTTTGTTTGTTTGTTTATTTATTTATTTATTTCTCTCTTTTTGTATTTGCAGAGTTCGCTTTTTTTTCCAAATTGGCCACTGTATGTCCTGTTGGGTGTGGTCTTTCATTGATTCTGTTGTGTTTCTTGTATTTACTGTGATTGCCCATGAGAAAATGAATGTCAGGGTTAAAAATGGTGACATATATTTACTTTGTATTAATAAATTTACTTTGAACTTTAAACTTAATCTTTAATCTTTATTATTGCCATATCCAGAAATAGTGATATATTTTGTCTGTGTGTCCTCTAGATAGATCATTATACATACATACACTCAGTGTCCACTTTATTAGATACCTCCTGTACCTAATAAAGTGGTTACTGAGTGCATGTTTGTGGCCTTCAAAGCTTGAAGTGCTGTGTGTTCAGAGATGCTCTTCTGCACACCACTGTTGTAAGGCATGGTCATTTGAGTTACTGTCCCCTTCCTGTCAGCTTGAACCAGTCTGGCCTTTCATCTCTGATGTTGCTCATTAACAAGGCGCTTTCACCCACAAGAACTACCAACAGTTTCTGAGGTACTCAAACCACCCCTTCTGGCACCAAAAATCATCCCATGTTCAAAGTCACTTAGGTCACACCTCTGCCTCATCCTGAAGTTTGGTATGAGTTGCTGCCACACGACTGGCTGATGAGATACGTGCATTAATGCGCAGGTATACAGGTGAACCTAATGAATTAGCCACTGAGTATCAATACATTGAACTATGTAATTATATATTAAAGAAAACAAAATGCAGAATAGTGTTCTGTCTACAGAGAGAGTGTAGTCCAGATAATCAAGTAAGTTAAAATTAGTTATTTAAGAATGTTAAAAGCACTACAATGTAATTAAAATCAGTTTTTCAATCAAATAAAAAGGCTTGTGGGCACGCAGGGTTGGTGCCAGAATATGCAACGACACTAGCAGGCTGTCCCAAGCACACGAGTGTGTGTTTGTTGTTAACACAAACAATGCATTTCACTGTATATTTCTATGGAAAAGAATAAACAGTTGACACCTTGTCCCAAAACATCGATTGTTTACCCTTTTCCATAGATGCTACCTGACCTGCTGAGTTCCTCCAGCATCTTGTGTGTGTGTGTGTGTATGTTGCTTTGGATTTCCAGCATCTGCAGATTTTCTTGTGTTTGTCACTGTGTGTTTTGACGTACACGTGATAAATAAACCCGAATTTCGAAACTTGAGGAATTAACTTGTGCTCCCCTTTCTCTCCAAAGCTCTTTCTTTCCATTGAGATCAATGGCCTGCTGGACTTGAACAAGGTTAACCCGGTGCACAGCAATCAGGGGGATCACATGCTGCCTCACTGGCACAGCATAATTGACCCCGAGAGCAGTGCTTATGGCTGAGCAGAAGACTGGGCTTTGGCATGCACTTCAGAGAGCTGAACTATACCCAGTTTTGCAGATCCTAAAGGAGAATTCTGGCCATTTTAACCATAATTTGTACTCACTCACAGGGGACAGCCTGGCAATACTCCAGTGCGATTATCTTCATACCAGCTCAGCATTTCCACGTAACTAGTTAAAGATGCACAAAATGTTCTCCACAGGAAACAAAATTGCCTACAGTGGCCAGTTTAATCAATCAGAATGTTATCCCCTCTGATTAGTTGATTCCAATACAAACCTTTGACTTCTAGCATTTCACCCAAGCGGCTGGCAGACGCAACCACATTTTCTGGCTGTTCTTCATTTCGTCCCATATGTTCCCTTGTCCCTTTGCTGCCAGACATTTAAACACAAGGGGTTCTGCAGATGCTGGAGATCCAGAGTAACACATATAAAATACTGGAGGAACTCAGCAGGTTAGGTAGTTTTCATAAATTCTATTGTACAGTGGATTCTGGTTAACTGGGCCATCAGTTAGTTGGGGAAGCCGCTTATTTGGGAATTTCTTAAAAAACAAAAACTAATCGAGAAAATAGACGGGATTCCTTTTCTTTATTTGGGACGCTATACCGCTTAATTGGGACAGGTGGTTGCTGCTGAAGAGTTTCTAACTAGCATCAGTCATGTGCACTTGCATGGCTGTTAGACACTACGCTGTCATTAGAGTAAGCAGTTTATAAATAGTGTTCAAAAACAATGATCTTTGTCAAGATACTTGATGGGAAATAAGCAGAAAGATGATTCAGAACTGTTTTGCTCACTGCAGTTTCAAGCATTGAGGTTTGGAGATGCCAGAAATGACCAGGAGTAAAAATGAAATGATTTCACTACTTCAACAAGTTAAGAACTACAAAGAGTTTGAAGGTATCAACAGTCATCTTGACTGTTACAATGAAAATGAAGATTTGGATGATGCAATCATTGAAAGCATTGTAGGAAGGCAGCCAATTACCTGCACAATTTTTCGGTGCTGATTTTGTTCATTTACAGTCAATCAAAAGAACACAGCACCATACACTAGAAGAATTCCTCCACCGATAACTATTGGGAACTAATACACAGTTTTAGAGAACTGTATTCTTTGTATTGGTTGTATTCTAATTTATTCTGTATTTCATTTAAATACATAATTTGTTACACAGTAAACAGTAGTTTGTCTTTTTTATACCTTTTTAATCTATTTCAGCCGGCTGGTGGCGCAGTGGCATCAGTGCTGGACTTCGGGGCGGAAGGTCCCGAGTTCGAATCCAGCCGGCTCCTGTGCACGTTTTCCATCCGTGCTGGGTTGAGCGTCACGCTAACAACTTGACCTCGTAAAAAAGAAATTGCCTGCTGCAGAAACATCAACAGCAAAAAGTTGATGGCCTATGCTCTCTCGTGAGTTTAAAGGCAATTTCTCTCTTCTTTTTTTTAACTATTTCCATGAAACCAGATAATTGAGGCAGCCGCTTAACTGAGCCAAAATATACTGGTTCCAATGTGACCCAATTAACCGTAATCTACTGCATTTCTTTATTTTCCTGTGAATGCCTGCAAGAAAATGAATCTCAAGGTAGTATATAATGACATACTATATACATACTATGATAATAAATTTACTTGAAATTTTGAAAATTGTTCACAATATTCCAGATGGGGTCTGACCAACACCTTACAGTTTCAGTAGTACACCCTTACTTTTACATTCATGTCCTCTGGAAATATAGCACAGCAAAGGTTGCAATTTAACCTTCCATGGTAAAAGATAGGGCAGCTGACAGTAATGTTTCCCACTCTAGTGTTCCAATAATTAAATGATAACATTCTTTCATGAATTCTGCTGATTTAAATCTTCTTGCTGGATATCTACGCAGCTGGCTGTTTGAAATTTAAATTGGACTGAAGTTAGGAGGCCAGGTTGCCATTTAGATATCACAGCACAGTATAATGCACTTTCTGTTAGCTCATATGCCACTCTGACACCACTGTGGCATTTAAATAGTAGCACTCACTTATAAAGTCAGGCTTTATCTCAAACACCATAAAATGCAACTTTTTTCTCTCAAATGTACCTAAATTTTACACTTGTGTACAGATATCCCCCACTTTTCGAAAGTTCACTTTATGCCACTTCGCTTTTACGAAACACCTACATTAGTACGTGTTTTCCAAAGAGGATTTTCACTTTTACGAGTAAAGGTGAAAAGCAAAAATAGCGTTCAGCGTTTTGTTTTGCAGCGAGCCGTTATAGAGGCAGCGCGCACCCCGAGCAGTGAGAGTGGTGCCACCAAGCGCCTTCCCCAGGAACTACACTCAGCATCTCAGCATCAAGCCGCCATAGCTTTGAACTGTGTCTGTGGGCATCTGTGCTTTATCTTGATTTATCTTGTGCATCCGTTAGCAAGATGAGTCCTAAGGTATCAGAAAAGCCTAAGAGACCTCATAAGGATGTTACGCTTAGCATAAAACTGGACGTAATTAAGCTTTTTGATCGTGGTGAATGAAATAAAGACATTGTGCATGCGTTGAACTTGCCTGCGTCCACCATTCGTACTATTTACACGCAGAGAGAAAGAATCTTGAAAGCTGCCGATGTTACTATTGGTTCTGCTACTAGCAAAGTGGTCTCTTTTAGTTGGCATCCAGTAATGGATAAAATGGAAAGTCTATTGCTTGAGTGGATTGATAGGTGTACAAAGCATGGTGTTCCGTTAAGTTTTCCCCATTCTGGTAAGTGAAACTACACTGTACATACATTATTTCTACTTTATATAGGTTGTGTATTTATCATATCATTCCTGCTTTTACTACATGTTAGTGTCATTTTAGGTTTTATGTGTTATTTGGTATGATTTGTTAGGTTATTTTTTGGGTCTGGGAACACTCAAAAATTTTTCCCATTTAAATTAATGGCAATTGCTTCTTCGCTTCACGCCATTTCGGCTTACGAACAGTTTCACAGGAACGCTCTACTTTCCGATAGCGGGGGAAACCTGTATATATTTAGCAAGCAATATCACTGGGTATTCACTCCAGTTGTTTGGTGCCGAATCTAGTGTTTCCTCCATTTAATTTTTATTTAGAGATACAGCAAGGTGCCAGGCCCTCCCCACACCGCCCATGTGATCAATTAACCTATCAACCTATTAACCTATCAACGTCTTTGGGATGTGGGAATAAACCGGAGCACCCAGAGGAAACCCACACTATCAAGGTGCAAACTTACAAACTCCTTACACACAGCAGTAGACTTCGAACCTGGGCTTCTGGCATTGTAATAGCATTACACTAGCCCCTATTCTACTGTCCAATCCCTCCAGGATTAATAACAACAGTTTCTCATGGCAACTGTATAATGATTTATTACAGATTATGTGCACCTTCCTAAATTTCTCTGTGTTGCTTGTCACGTGCAGTACAACTGGTTCATTTTCAGAAATATCCTTTGTTTACGACTTTAACAAACGTATTGTAAGCAAGATGCTGGGGAACTCAGTGCCTGTGGAGGGAAATGAGGAGCTGGCATTTTGGCTGGAGGCCCTTCATCTGGACTGGGAGCATCAAGAAGGGACTGTTGTGATTGTCAACCAATCACCAGAGAAGCGCTGAAGCTGATGATATAGAACACCTTATTCCACACAACAGAGAATCTAGTTCTCCTCTTCCCCACAGATTTCATTTCAGTTTTAATTTAAAGATACAACATGGTAACAGGCCCTATCAGCCCCACAACCCCACAACGCCAATTACACCTGCCGATCCATACACCTTGGAATATGGGAGGAGACCAGAGCACCCGGTGATGAGGAGAACATTCAACCACCTTGCAGGCAGTGGCAGGAACTGAACCCAGATATTAGAATGTTCATATTAGAATTAGAATGTCGCACACCTGATGAGTGGTTTCAATAGTCTTCAAGCGTCAGTTTAAGTTAAACTGTGAACAGGTTTTATTTGCCGAAGACTGGTTCCCATTTTAATTTATCCATAATTATGCTATCTATTATTTCATAATCCAGAATAAACCCTAAGAGGGGCACCGTAGCAGAAAGGAGAAAAGGAATATTCTTCTGTGAGCCCCTTCCTCTAGTTTTACACTGAACTACGGATCATCTGGACTGGATCATGTCAATGTCCATTTTCTCTACTGCCTGACCAGGTGAATTTATCTAACGTTTTGTGTGTTGCTCCAGATTTCAGCATCTGCGGTTTCTTGTATCTAAAACATAGTTCTAACATGACGGAGGCCCATACTGCTAAAGATTATGTCTGACTGTTTGTTTCTCTCTCTCTCTCTTGATGTACTGCAGAAAAAGTGCAGATAAAATAAGAAATGATTAAAAGAGAGCAGCAGCAAGTTGTCCAACGACAATTTATTACTCCATTACTAAATATCAGCACACAAAGGGACGCCAACCTGCAGCTTAATGCTTCACACCATAGCCAATGGAAACAGATTGCTCACTTAGCTCCGAAGACGAAGAACATTATGTAATGGCAGCTCTTGAATTTGTATGGCAAATAGGTTTTGTTTTCAGCCGAGAACAGAGCACACCCCAATGGAAAAGGAACACCACAAAAGAAATATCTTAGAGTAAAGCACTGAAACAGGTAGCTTGTCAACCCCTTCCTCAGTAGCATCACTGACAATGTACATGTTGGTGGTGGGGCATGGTGGCTTTTCATACTGTGGGGGACATTGCAGCAAAAGGAGAAGCTCTCTGGCC
Source organism: Mobula birostris (assembly GCF_030028105.1). Classification (NCBI taxonomy): domain Eukaryota; kingdom Metazoa; phylum Chordata; class Chondrichthyes; order Myliobatiformes; family Myliobatidae; genus Mobula; species Mobula birostris. The sequence continues at coordinate 52,223,800 of NC_092393.1, read as the reverse complement.
CACAATATCGTGCTGTATTAATTAAATAATTAAAAGCTGACTAAACTAGTCCCTTCTGCCCCATGCAAGTCTGTATCTTTCCATTCTCTGTCTATTCATGCACTTATTTCTTAAACATAATTGCCTCTACCACCACGCCAGACAACGCATTCCAGACACCTACCACTCACCGTGTAAAATAACTTGCCCACCCATCTCCTTTGAACTTATCTCCTCTCCCCTTAAATGCATACCGTCCAACATTAGACATTTCGACTCCCGGGAAAAAGACGCAGGCTGTGTACTCTATGACTCTCATAACCTAAGTTTCAATCAGGTCTTCCCTCAGTCTCCACCACTCCAAATCAAAGCAATCCAAGTTTGTCCAACTTTTCTCCATAGCACATGTCCTCTAATCCAGCAAGCACCGGGTAAACCCCTTCTGCACCCTCTCAAAGCCTCCACATACATCCTGTAAAAAGACTAGAACTGAACCCAATAATCCAGAATGTGGCCTCACCATAGTTTCATGAAGTTGCCCAGGACTTGAACTCAGTGCTTGAACTAATAACGGCAAGCATGCCACACACCTTCTTTGCTGCCCTGTCAACTTGTGCAGCCACTTTCAGGGAGCACCGTACATCAATAATGTGGTCTCTAGCAAATACAAAATGTTTGCTATCCAACCCCTTACTAAAGCAAACGAAGGAATGATGCACTGTGTCAAAGCTAATGTAATGTCACAACTCTAATGTGTTTTTAAACATTTTTTCATTTTTTAAAATTTTTTTTACATTTCTAATGTGGTTGGGGAGAGGACAGAAATGGCATCAGAAACTAGTGAAGGAGCAAGTGACAGCTGGACAGGCCAGATGAAGGTTTTAGCATCTCACATTTTGGTTGCGTTGAGGTGTTCTCTGATCTTGGCAATCCATTTGCAAATGTTTCGTCACCATATGAAGAGACATCATCAGTGCGCTGTTAATTTGTGGTGGGTCTTCTTCTTCTTCTTGTTTTGCAGCGGTTGGCTCCCAGCTTAATGGTGCATTATCGCCACCTTCTGCTCCGCAGTGTGCAATAGACTTGCATTCCAAATTCCTTCACCCAATCATACACACACATATACCCTAACTTACATTTTATCCTCCCATCTTTGGCCATCCTAGTACCCTATTCCTGCTTATTCATCATATCCTAATAAAACCCCTGTACCCCTTAAGGAAGCTAAAAATACCCTGACCTGTGCTCTCTCACCCATGCCCAGCAACCCTTTCAATGTGAGTTCCTGCACCCCCAATTCCCTTAGATTGATTATCATCATCTCTCTCTGTATCCCATACTTCCTGCAATTCAGAACTACATGTTCTACTGACTCCTCTTCCTGACATTCCTCACACAATCCTGTCTGCTGTTTCCCTGTCATTTTCAATGTTTTGTTTAACATACAGTGCCCCAGCCTTAACCTAGTCCACATGCTTCGCCTTTATACACTTACGAATCAGCGGATTGGTTGTCACTATGGAAACTCAATTGTGACATAGGGAGGGGGTCTCACTGCTGATTGGTTGCGTGGCAAACTCTTGTGCATTGCCTGGAATGTTGCCTGTATTGGCTTATAAACAGGATCAAGGTCTGTTTACAGGATTGATCACGGAAAATTATGCTTCTAAAAATTCTCTTGTATGCTACGTGTTTGCTTGCACCATGACTTTCACTAATACCCAGCCAAATCTGAGCCCCTTTTGGTCTGCACGAGTAGAGACTAGGGAGGGTTAGTCATGCCATTTTACAGCCAGTTGATGTTCATGGATCTTTGCGGATAGTTTTCTCCCAGTCTGGCCACCAATACACTTGCTGCAGTGTCCACATTGGATTTTGTAGGTCACATTGGTCTTGTCCAATAGCTTGGTTTGTACTTTTGGTCTGCAGAGTACTCTCCTCAATGTTGCTGTTGGCTTATGCAGAACCGAAACATTTTCCAAGTTATTTCTAGCTCACATTTTGTACCCCTGCCATCTCAGTATTATTTCCTGTAAATTTATCTTTCTTTCTTTAATAGTTCAATCAGAAGTCACTCTATTCTTTATATATTTTGTTCTTTAATATTTCCTCTTTGCTCGAATGGCCCATAACACTTTACCAATCACACCTCACTGTCTTTTGCCACCAAATCCTTCCACGTTGCTTATACATCTTTCTCTTTAGATGCAGAGACATTATTGTTTATCTGTGCTGTTAAGTAATGATAGTTTCTTCTTATACTTTCTATTTTAGAGGAACAGATTTCTGTTGTATTCCACTGACTTTCAATAATGATCAATATCAATCTACTTGGCTACCATTTAATGTTTCCCAATTTACCTTCAATAATCCCATTTTCATTTACGCATGGTGGATTTTACATGGCTGATTACTTTGGTCTTTGAAGTTCAAAGGTTCAAAGGTACAATTTACTGTCAGAGAAATGTATACAATATACATCCTGAAATGCTTTTTCTTCGCAAGCCATCCACAAAAACAGAGCAGTGCCCCAAGAATGAACGACAGTTAAATGTTAGAACCCCAAAGTCCCCCCCAGCTCCCTCCCTCCAGCACGTAAGCGGCAGCGAGCAACAATCCCTCGCCCACCAGTAAAAATAAAGCACACCTGCTACCAGCACTCAAGCGTGAGCAAAGCAATTGCAAAGATATAGACTTGCAGTTACCCCAAAGACTACATTGTTCACCCAATAATTCGACATGCTGCAGGCTCTCTCTCTCTTAATAAGGGAGAAAGAGGTGACTCCATTTTCCAACGAGCGGGGAGACATAACAAACAACTCGCTGGTTTACGATTTTAAAAGTCCATTACGTTGCTTTTGTCGAGCTCTGTGCCTGAAGATCGCAAAGATCCTGGGTCCCCAGGCACACAGCAGATGATCTGACTCCCCCAACGACACACAGGTCTCCTGCGGCGACACCGACCCTTGATTCGCCCGTCTCCAGTTCCTCGAGATCTCAGGCTTCTGAATCCGTGCCGAAATCATAGGCCGAGACTTTGGCATGCCGAATAGCAGCCGAATGTGGAACCCCAAGAGTTCAAAGTAAATTTATTATCAAAGCGTGTATAGTATATGTCACCTTATACTACCCTGCGATTCATTTTCTTGCAGACATTCACAGTATACACAAAAAACACAATAAAATCAATGAAAAACTTCACACAAAGATGAACAAACAATGTGTGAAAGAAGACAAACCATGTAAACAAACAAGCAAATACATGGATAAATAACTAAACAGATGGATGTATGCCTAATAACTAACTAAATAAAGATACATAAATGAACTGATAAATAGACAGATAGATCAATCATACTGAGAACATGTGTTGCAGAGTCCTTGAAAGTGAGTCTGTAGGTTGTGGAATCAGTTCAGTGTTGAGGTGAGTGAAGCTATCCACACCTGTCAAGGAGCCTGATGCTTGAAGGCCTGGTAGGAAGTATATCTCATCACCCATTATTTAAAACACTGTGAAGTGGTGATCACTCCCAATCTTCTCTGGCACTTAATCCCCGCAATGACTTATTGCCCATGAGTAGATGTAGCCATATTTCACCCTCACTGGACTTTTTGTATGATGGGTGCTCTACCAAAGTAAAACCTCTGGGCTCTCTGACTCTTTTGCTGCCTCTGAGGGAGCTGAAATCCCTTGCAAGTTATAGTCATATTCTAGATTTTCAAACACTTCCTTTCCACGCTTAAGGATTATCAACATTTGGTGTTATCATCTACAATGCCACATTATTTGGTAACACACACACACACACAGAAAATGCTGGAGGAGTTCAACAGGTTAAGCAGTATCTATGGAGGAGAATAAACAGACCCATCATCAGGAGCTGATTTCCAGTATTTGCAGAATCTCGTGCCTAAAATTTGGTTCATTTTCTGTTATTTCCAATGCAAGTATGTAAAATGTGAATTGGGTGCAATGACTTAAGAGTACAACAAACTAATCTGCATTGAAGTTTCCTGTCAGCTATTTGGTGTGGTCTTTGAAGTACATACAATCAATGGCCACTTTATTAAGTACAGGAGGTTCGTGGTCTTCTGCTGCTGTAGCCCATCCACTTCAAGGTTCGACTTCTTGTACGTTCAGAGATCCTCTTCTACGCACCACTGTTGTAGAAGTGATTATTTAAATTGCTGTCATCCTCCTGTCAGCTTGAACCAGTCTGGCCATTCTCCTCTGACATCACTCGATAACAACGGTCCTTTGCGGGAATGGCACTCGTTCTCAGGGCCTCACGACCGGCCGCTTTTCGATTTCCCAAGGATGCGGCCTGGAAGGCAAGTTCGCCCTCAGGGTTCTTGATTTCCGTGGCCCTGGAGACGTGCTGATTCAAGGCTGGTGCTGCCGCCTGATGCGTCCTGGAAGAACACAGAAGATCAAAAGTAGCGAGCTGCCTGCTGGCTATGCGCCCAGAGACCTGAGTTCTTTGGGCACAGGGCTCGGAAAAAGCGATGCAACAGACTTTTAACATCATAAGTCAGCAAATTGTTTGTTATATCTCCCCTCTCGCTGTGAAACGGGAACACCTCTTTTTCCCTTACTAGGGAGAGAGCCATTGGTATGTGGAATTACCAGGTGAACAAGTAGTCTTTGGGGTACTGCAAGTCTGTGTCTTCATTGATGCTTTGCTGCACGCTTGAGTGTTTGGTGGGGGGGGGCACTGATGCTTTTTTTTTGCTTGTGGGGGGGTCATTGCCTTACTACTGCTTGAGTGTGGGAGGAGGTGGCTGGGGGGGACTTTGGGGTTCTAACAATTAACTGTCATTCATTCTTTGAGACACTCCTCTGTTTTCGCGGATGTTTGCGAAGAAAAAGAATTTCAGGATATATATTGTATACATTTCTCTGACATTAAATGTACCCATTGAACCTATTGAACAAGGTGTTTTTGCCCACAGAACTGCCACACACTGGATGTTTTTCTTTCACACCATTCTCTGCAAACTCGAGAGACTGTTGTCCCAGGAGATCAAGTTCCTAAATACTCAAACTACCCTGTCTGGCCCCAACAATCATTTCACAGTTCAAGTTACTTAGATCACATTTCTTTCCCATTCTGACGTTTGGCCTGAACAACAACTGAACCTCTTGACCATGTCTGCATGATTTTTTGCATTGAGTTGCTGCCCCATGATTGGCTGATTAGTTATTTCCATTATCAAGCAGGTGTACAGGTGAACCTAATAAAGTGGCCACTGATTGTAGTTGCCCTAAGATTGCATTGGTTCTTTGTCAAGACTTAAATGCAATATTTCATGTAAGTTATATAATGTGGTGGGGTGGGACTAGAACTAGTTAAGTTTTAAAGGTGAATTATTTAAGGGGAACCCGAGGGAGAACTTCTTCACTCAGAGGGTGAACTTCCCTTGCCCATCGTTGAAATGTTCCTGCAACCAACGGACTCACTTTCAAGATGCTTCATCTCAAGATATTGATATTTATTGTTTAGTTATTTATTTATTTCCCTCTTTTTTATTTACACAGTTTATCTTTTGCACACTGGTTGAATGCTGAAGTTGGCGCGGTCTTTCATTGATTATGGTTATTATTTTATGGATTTATAAACTATGCCCACAAGAAAATGAATCTCAGGGTTGTATATGGTGACGTATATATTGTTTGATAATAAAGTTAGTTTGAAGTGCATGACTAGTAAGAGGTGGCGTGAGTGTGAAACGAGCTGCCAGCAGAAGTGCTGGATGCGGGTTCAATTGCAACGTTTGGATAAGTACATGGATGGGAGTGGAACAGAGGGCTTATGGTCCAGGTGCAGGTCAAGGGTGCTAGGCAAAATAACATTTCAGCATCAGCTCGATGGACAGAAAGACATGTTCCTGTGCTTTAGTGCTTATGGTCTTACAAATAGGCTCAACACCCTAATCTAACACAAATTTCCCTCTCTCTCTCTCCATAGCCATTGATTCACTTATTGTACAAGGATGAGGACTAGAAATATTGCTCGTATTATAATAGTAAAATAGCAAACCAAGCAATGACGTATAACTTAATCATAAAAGCTGGAAGCCAGTGGTGTAATGAGATTCGGCTATGTGCAAGTAAAATGATAAAAGCACAAGGTAATTCAAACCACCTTCTGAATCTTGGAATGGAATTACTGACTATCGTTCATTCCTCAATACTTTTTATAAGAAAATTGCATACGCTTTTCAATCATGGTTCCTCACTAAAGCATTTACATTCATTTTACATGATGCTGTAATATTGCCAATGGAAGGGTACTACGCAGAAATTAAGTAGTTGTAAATGTTCCTGATGTTTGCTTCTCCGAGGATTGTCACCTGTTAGGGCATATTCTGGAGTTTCGGGAATTTAGCAAGTATTAATTTCAGCAGCAACCAAACTTCGGATCTGAATGTGGATTGTAGATTGAATTTAAAATGCAGCTCGGAGCAATGGTCTTCCTGCAGCTGCAGATTTGGGGTTGAAACACCAATTCACTTGATGTCTACATGTGCACTGGGGGGGGGAGAGAGAGAGAGGGGGGAGGGGAGGGGAGAGAGAGAGGGGGAGGGAGGGGGAGGTGGAGGGGAGGGAGAGAATGAGAATGTTGATTATCATTCATTTTAGGTGTCTGGAGTGTGGGTGTGAAGACGGTGTTTGAAAACTATATGTACTTCAAGGAAAGCATTATAGATAGTACACTGCAACTATCAAATATTCCTGGTATTACCTTTGATCTTTGGCATTTAAAAATGTCATGTAATATTGGATCAGGCAGGCCTCTTCTTCCATGGGTGGCTCAAATATGATACCTGTATACACGTTTTGCTGGAATAAAGGCTTCTATAACCACTATCAGTGTCCCTCTGGTGACTTTGACATTTGTATTAATGAGCAGATATACAGGTGTATCTAATAAAGTGGCCACTGAGTGTATACATTTAAGCATTTCTTTTGAAATATACCAGGGCATAATTTCAAAGGCAACATGACTGATTTCTTCATTGTTATAAGTTTGTGAGGGAAAGAACATTCAGATCCTCACACTGAAAGCCTAATTTTGGATTGTTACTCCTGCAAGGGCTTCTGATGTAGGCAGCATGCTAATTTTTGTGTTGCCTGCTAATTAACATGATTTCATCGTATAACCAGTGCTGACCATGCTGTTCAGCTACTGCACACGTCAGCAGGGTGTCCAATATTGTGACTCGCCTGCCCTACTTAAAGCTGCTCTGCCCTGTTCAAAAGCAGCACCGGCATCACCTAAAGAGGCAGCACTTTGTGGAACCACCAGGCAGAAGACGTGCTGGTTTGAGCTTCGGTGCCGGGAACATCAGATGAAGGAAGAACGTCCTTGATGAGACAGACGTCACGTGGTACTGGCAGATCATCAACTCAGTGAAAGTCGCCCTTCGGTCTCACCCGAAACTTGTTGGTCTGCTGTCCAGACTTCAGGAGTGTGTGATGAGGCTTGTTGCAGCCACCGCAAGGGCTTGGTGGGGAAGGACCACAGTGTAGGGTCCTTCTGCTACTGGACAGGGAGGGACCAGGTTGGGTGAGGAAGCCCTCAATTACTGCAGTAATGCATCACCCCAGGGGGCCACATGAGTGGCAAAATTGCCATTGGTTTTAAATAATGTAATTAAACACTACGTACGTAATGCATCGCCTATGAATGTAAGAATGAAAAGGCATTACATGGCTTATTCTTGTATTTTTTCATTATGAATAAAGTTTATTTTGATATATAAAAAAGTAATTTATTGCTTTACCTGCCAAATGATTTGAGGAATCACTGGAATGATTTCAGTGATAGCACCTTAGCTGAAGTGTTAATAACTCGTATACTGGTTCTTGTTGAGATCCAAGTAGAGGAACATTTTCACAGATGGCTGTGGTCCCTTACTAAGAGACCTTCTCACTCTCATCCCCCTTTTTAGTAATCTATGCTATTACTCCTCATAGACCGCTGTAAAGATAAAGAATTTCAGAAAACACAAAACAGTCGGAAAATTGAAGCAGCCAGTACTACTCAGTTAGCAACTGCCCTGACAGGAAGCTGATGATCCTTTCAAATGGTTCAGCAGTGTGTGACAAAGGCAGGGTGTTGGCTGGACGAAGATCCATAGAAAGCATCCGATCAGGATGCTTAACACCTTGGCAACTGCACAGGACTACATGAAACTGAAGATTGTTAGAAGGGTCTCATTGACTGTTTGTTCATTTCCATAGATACAGTCTGTCCGCTGAGTTTCTCCAGCATTTTGTGTACGTAGACTGCAAGGAACTGCACAACTCTGCTTTCTTTTTTGTTTTTTTGGCGGGTGCGTCTGCGCGCGTGCATCCATGCATGTGTGCGTCTGTGTGTGTGCGATGTTGGCGTGATGATGTCTTTTTCATGACTTTACAAGGCGCAGAGCGAGAGAGAGATTGTGTGGCGCGCCACTCCTCACACAGACATTTTGCAGTATTTTTCCCTTTATTTTACGAGGTCGAGTTGCGATCTTGACACTCAACCCGGCACGGATGGAAAGCATACTCGGGAGCAGCCCCGACTGGGTTCGAACCCGGGAACCTCCGTTCCAAAGTCCGGCGCTGATGTCATTGCGCCACCAGCCGGCCCTGCACAACTCTACTTTGTGGACACAGCTCAGCACATCACAGAAACTAGCCTCCACTCTATGGACTCATCTATACTTCTCATTGCTTCAATAAAGCAGCCAGCACAATCAAAGACCCCACCCCAGACGTTCGATCTTCTCCCATCTCCCATTAGGCGCAAAATACAAAAGCTTGAAAGCACGTACCATCAGGTGCAGACAGGTCTTGTCAGTTTCCTGAATGGATTTCTGCAATGAGATAGACTCCTGACCTCACAATCTACCTCATTAGGATCTTGCACTTTATTGTTTACCTTCAACGTACTTTCTCTGTAACTGTTACATTTTATTCCAGCATTGATATTGTTTTACCCTGTTGTACGTCAATGCACTATCTGTATGAACAGTATACAAGACAAGCCTTTCACTGTATCTTGGTACATGTGGCAATAATAAACCCATAAACTAATACCAAACAGCAGCTTTGTTCTCAGATCAGCATTGCTCACCAAATATCATTATAATCTGCAAACATCTGGTGAGGTTTACTGCAGTTCATTCTAATTCCCGCACTAACAAGACAAATCCCACACACAACAGCACTACTCGATGTCGCAGTGAAACGAAAATGACATCCACTGAGGTGACAGGTCAATTTCACAACACATAATCCTCGTAATTATTGGCTAACGCCTAGGTGTGCAAGCCAGCCACTGGAACATACCTGTCGAATTGGTTCTGGTACTCTGTATTTACAGCAGGAATGAGTCAGGCGTGTGGCAGTGTCCAGATTAATCCTGTGGCCCACAGACACATAAATTGGTTTTGTGCTTTTCTCACAGCTTTTAAGAGCCTGCCACATGTAAAGAAAGGTATTTATATTAGAGCAGGTTCAGTATCATCCACATGCCGATCTTAAATGCCCCTAACGTACTTGCCTCTACCACCACCCCGGCAGCACATTCCACACACCCACCACTCTGTGTAATAAACCTACATCTGGTATCCCCCCTCCCTTACACCTTCTTCCAATCACCTTAAAATTATGCCCTCTCATGTTAGCTGCTTCCACCCTGGGAAGAAATCTCAGGCTATTTACTCAATCTATGCCCCTTATCATCTTGTACGCCTCTGTGAAGTTATCCCTATCCTCCTTCATGCCAAAGAGAAAATCCCTAGCACACTCAAACCAATCTCATAGAACCCGCTCCCTAATTCAGGCAGTGTCTTGGTAAATCTCCCCTGCATCTTCTTGAAAGCTTCTACATCCTTCCTATAATGAGGCAACCAGAACAGAGCACCGTAATCCAAGCGTAGGATAACCAGTGTTTTATAGAGCTGCAGCACTTCTTTGTGGCTCTTGAACTCTGTCCCCTGACTAATGAAGGCCAACATGCCTTCTTAACCACCCTAATCTCCTCTTGAAACATATCTCGGTCATTCATCACAAATTCGTATTTACTTGACACTTGCTCTGTGGTATCCATTAGACCCGACTACCAGTGCTGTACGTGCTGCACTCAATGGGTTGTTTGCTGGTCAGTGTATTTCAGAGTGGGGGGGAGTGACAAAAGTGGAAGACGCACCAACAGAACCAAACTTGTCCTGTCGATCTAAGCACTGTAGCTTCAAACTGCACATCCTATTAAGCTTTCTACAGGTGCTTTTCATAACTTTTAATCTCACTTTTCTACTCCAGGTTCAAATTCTAAGAATAACAACTTATCATCTATTAAAATAAATTTAAAATATGGTTTCCAACATCGAAGAAAGGATGCACTTGCATTGGGGAAGGTCCAGTGGAAGCTCACAAGTATTATCCTGGGAATAAAAGGGTTAACGTATGAGTAGTCATATGATGGCTTTGGGCCTATATTAGCTCAAGTTTAGAAGTATGAGAAGTATGAGGGGAGAAGTATGAAATCTGTCAAATATTCGAAGGCCTAGATAGCGTGAATGTGGGAAGAATGTTTCCTATAGTGGGGTAATGTAGGACCAAAGGGCACAGCCTCAGAATAGAACAGAGGAGTGGAGCAATTTCTTTTGCCAGAGAGTGGTGAATCTAAGAGTGCTGTGGAGGCCAAGTCATTGGATATACTTAAAGCAGAGTTTGATAGCTTCATGATTAGTACAGGCATCAAAGGTTACAGGGAGAAGGCACGAGAATGGATTTGAGGGGGAGAATAAATCAGCCATGATGGAATGGCAGAACAGTCTCAACGGGCCAAATAGCCTGATTCTGCTCCCGTTGTATGTCTTGTGGTCTTCCCTTCCTCTGAGGTGAGGTGAGGGGAGATACTGAGGTGAGTATTGCTCTATCGTTAACCATTAAAGACAAAAGAAAACCTTTTTTTCAAGGCCCATCCTGCTATTACAATTGAATTTGGGAAAGAGCAGACCATCTATCAGAGTAGCAGTTTGCAGAGGAGATTTACCAGGATACTGACTGGATTAGAGGGCATGCCTTATGAGGACAGGCTGAGTGAGCTAGGGTTTTTCTCTTTGGAGAAACGAGGATGAGAAATGACTTGATGGGGGTGTACAAGATGATAGGAGGCACAGGTCGAGAGGATAGAGACTTTTTCCCAGGGCGGAAGTGGCTAATTTAAGGAGATATTATTTCAAGGTGATTGGAGGAAAATATCAGGGGAATGTCAGAGGTAAGCTTTTTACACAAAGAATGATAGGTGCATGGAACTCTCTACTAGGGTGGTGGTAGAGGCAGATACATTTGGGATATTTAAGAAACTTGTAGATAGGTACATGGAGGATAGGAAAATGGATAGTTATGCAGGAGTGAATGGTTAGATTGATCTTGGAGTAGGTTAAAAGGATGGCACAGCATCATGGGCCAAAAGGCCTGTACTGTGCTGCAATGCTCTATATTCTATGTAACCCTTCTATTAACAGGGTGATATGGTCTGAAGAACGAATGCAGCATCTTAGTTACACTGGAATATGTGAGAAAATTATAAAACAGAACAAGGAGCCTATCAGTGATTTCTATTTATTCAGGAATAGTAGAAAGTTATCGTTTACAATATAGAGAGTCATATTCATAGAATTATAAACAATGGAACCATGCCCTTTGGCCAACTTGTCCATGCCAACCAAGGTGCCTTCCTGAGCTAGTCCCATTTACCAGCATTTTTCCAATATCCCTCTCTAAACCTTTCCTACCCATGAACCAGCCCAAATGTCTTTTAAGTGTTGTACACGTCTCTACCACTTCCCCTGGTAGCTTGCTCAATATGCCACCCTCTATGTGAAAAGCATGCCCCTCTGGTCCACTTTCAACCTTTCCCCTCTCACCTTAATCCTACACCCTCTAGTTTTAGAATTCTCTATCCTGGGAGAGAAAATATTGACCATGCACCTTACCTCTGCCCCTCAAGGTTTTATAAACTTTCTTACAGTCAACTTTCAACTTCCTTCATTACATGGAAATCAGTCACAGCCTATCCAGCCTCTGCTTCTGACTCAAGCCCGTTGGTCCCAGCAACATCTTTCGTGAATCTCTTCTGTGTCCTCTCTAGCTCAATCACATTCTTCCTAAAGACTGATGGTCAGAACAGCACACAATATTCTCGGTGCGGTCTCACCAACGTCTTGTACAGCTGTAGCATGTCGTTCCCAATTCTTGCAATCAATATCCTGTCTGGTGAAGTGTGCTGCATGCCTTCCTCATCACCTTGTTCAAGCATGTTGACACTTTTGGGGAGCTATGCATGGGCAATCCTAGGACTTTCAGGACTCTGTTACTCACTGTGAATGCCCTGCCCTAGTTTAGCTTCCCACAATGCACTGGTCTGAATTAACATTTCATCTGCCTTTCCTTTGTCCACTTTCCCAGTTGATCTAGATTCTGTTGTAACTGTACACAACCTTCTTCACTGTCCACCATGCCCATCATTTTCATGTCATTGAAATGTGCCATCTACATTCTCATCCAAATCATTAATACATGTGGCAAAGAACAGGGAACCTAGCCCTGATGTCTGTGTCACACCACTGGTCACAGGCCTCCAATCTGAAAAAACAACCCTCTGCTCCCATCTCTGACTGCTACCACCACGCCAATTTAGATTATGAGGACACTCAGTCCTTGTTTATTGTCATTTAGAAATGCATACATGCATTAAGAAATGATACAATGTTCCTCCAGAGTGATATCACAGAAAAACAGGACAAACTAAAGACTAACACTGACAGAAGCACATAATTATAACATATAGTTACAGCAGTGCAAACCAATACCATAATTTGACGAAGAGCAGACCATGGGCACGGTAAAAATAAGTCTCAAAGTCCCGATCGACTCCCGAGTCCCCGATAGCAGGTGGCAAAAGAGAGAAACTCCCTGCCATAAACCTCCAGACACCGACAACTGCCGATGGATTAGAAGCACCCGACAATCGCTGACACTGAGTCCGTCCATCCGAAAATTTCGAGCCTCCAACCAGCCCCTCTGATACAGCCTCCCGAGCGCCATCCTCTGCCGAGCACCTTCGACCTTGCCCCGGCCGCTGAAACAAGCAAAGCCGAGGATTTCGGGGCCTTTTACTCCGGAGATTCCAGACCACACAGTAACAGCGGCAGCGAAGTGGGCATTTCAGAAGTTTCTCCAGATGTTCCTCCGTACTCTCACGTCTGTCTCCATCAAATCAGAATTGTGCACGGTACCCTACTTGACAGATTACAGATATCATTCACCGGAGAGGCCGCGCGCGCTGCGTCACGCCGCCATCTTCTCCTCCTCCTTCAATTATGTATTCAATCGGCTGGATTGCATGTGATCTCACTGTCCAGGTCAGCCTACCAGGCAGGACTTTGTCAAAAAAGCCTTGCTAAAGTCCATGTAGTCAATGTCTACTGTCCTGCCCTCATCAATCCTCTTAGTGACCTCATCACGATCCTCCATCAAATTCATGAAACATAATTTCCCACACATAAAGCCGTGCTGGCTATCCTAATGAGTCTTTGCTTTTCTAAATGCAGATAGATCCTATCTCTGAAAATCCCCTCTGGTAACTTTCCTATCACTGACGTTAAAGCTCACCAGTCTGTAGTTCCCTAGATTACCCATTAACAAGAACTTTCATTTATATAGCAGCAATTGTAGCCTCAGGACAACCTAGAGTGCTTTACAACCAATGAAGTGAAGTTATTGTTATATCGTCTATTTGTGATTTGGTGACTTGCTACATTGAGTGTGCCCGGGAGTTTTTGCTTCAATAAATAAATGTTTCTAGTCACCAGAAAGCAAAACTCATTCCTGAAACATAAGCAAATGAGTTTCTAAGCAGTCTATAATAATTTCAGATCATTTGTTTGATCCCAGCATGATTGCACTCTGGTCCACAAGTGCACAGTTATAACACGATCCTTAAAACTATTTGCATCGAAGTATATCTTATAAGCAAAGACGTACCATACCCAAAACCTTCCCAGACCTTCCAGTTAGTGTAAAGGTGTTTCCTCTTTCATGAAGGTCTTTGATCTGCAAGACAAATGTGAGAGTTTACATGAAGCAATATCAATTATATAATTATGTTACTGACTGACTTAAGAAATAACCAATTCTCTTCTTGTAACATTAATACCATTTCTGATAAATGCACAAGTCTTGCTATTCATGCATTCATAGTCATAGAGTTATATAGCACATAAGCAGGCTCTCTGGCTGATTCGACCAAGGTGACTCCCTGTGCTAGTCCCATTTGCCTATATTTGGCTCATATCCTGCTAAATCAGAATCAGAATCAGGTTTAATATCACCAGCAGATGTCGTGAAATTTGTTAACTTTGCAGCAGCAGTACAATGCGATACATAATAATGTGGAAAAACAACTGTGAATTACAGTAAATATATATCCAGTACATTAAATAGTTAAATTAGATAAGTATTGCAAAAATAGAAATAAAAAAGTAGTGAGGTAGTGCTCATGGGTTCAATGTACATTCAGAAATCAGGTGGCAGAGGGGAAGAAATTGTTCCTGAATCGTTGAGCATGCTTCTGTAGCTCCTTCCTGATAGTAGCAATGAGAAGAGGGTATGTCCTGGACACTGCCTTCTCAAGGCATCACTCCGTGAAGATGTTCTGGAAACTACGGTTAGTGCCCGTGATGGAGCTTACTAAGTTTACAACTTTCTGCGGCATACTCCAATCCTGTGCAGTAGATCCCCCTACATCAGATTGTGATGCAGCCAGTTAGAATGCTGTCCACGGTACATCTGTAGAAATTTACGAGTCTTTTAGGCGACAAACCAAACCTCCTCAATCTTTCTTTCCCAAGAAGCTGTCCAATTTTCTTTTAAATGTTCTAATTGTACCCTTCCTCTGATAACTCGATTCACATATCCATCGTCCTCTCGGTGAAAAACTTGCCCCTCAGGTTCTCCTTAAATCTTTTTCTTCTCACCTTAAATTTATGACCTCTAGTTTTAGATTCTCCTATCCTGGGGAAAAGATGGTGAATATACACCTCTGCCAGTAATAGTCATAGTCATACTTTATTGATCGCAGGGGGAAATTGGTAATGAAGAGATCAATAATAAAATAATGCTTCAAAATTCAATTTAATAGAACTTTCCTTTCACAAATGACAGTCACTTCACTTCCAAGAATTCTGTCAATCATGAACAAGGGAATGTCATTCAAGATCTGCTTTAAAACACAGAAAATAATCAGTAATACTGTCATAGATAAGGTACAACAGGTAAGCTCCCTAACTCCCTCTGAATGTTTAGGAGAGAGTAAAGAATTTACTGAGTTAATGCTAATACAAAATACTAACAGGACTCACAAGAACACAAGAAAATAGGTGCAGAAATAGGCCATGATGTCCAGCCATTCAATGTAACCATTGCCAATCTACACTGGCTTCACCACCTCTTCCCTGCCACTTCTCTATAGCCCTCTATTCTTCAATCTATCAAACATTTATCCATCTCCACCTTAAATAATTCTCTCACTTTACACCGCACGCTGTCGGAGCAGTGCTGCCAGGATAATCAAGGACATGACCCACCTAGCCAACACACTTTTCGTCCCTCTTCCCTCCGGGAGAAGGCTCAGGAGCTTGAAGACTCGTATGGCCAGATTTGGGAACAGCCTCTTTCCAACTGTGATAAGACTGCTGAACAGATCCTGACCCGGATCTGGGCCGTACCCTCCAAATATCCAGACCTGCCTCTCGGTTTTTCTGCACTACCTTACTTTCCCTTTTCTATTTTCTATTTATGATTTATAATTTAAATTTTTTTACATTTACTAATTTTTACTATTTTTAATATTTAATATTTGTAATCCAGGGAGTGGGAAGCACAGAATCAAATATCGCTGTGATGATTGTACATTCTAGTATCAATTGTTTGATGACAATAAAGTATAAAGTATATGAAGTATAAAGTATAATTCTAGTGATCCAGGTTCTACCATCCACCAGGATAGAGAATTCCAGAGATTCACTACCATCTGCAAGAAGGGATTTCTATATATCTCAGTTTTAAATTACAGGCCCCTTAACTTGTACTTATGTCCCCTTGTTTAAGACTCTCTCACTAGCGAAAACATCCCTACATCTACCCTTTAAGATCTTATGTTTGAATAAGATCACATTCATTCTTCAAGATTCAAGATTGGTTATTGTCATTCATCAGTACACAAAGGTAAAGGAGAACAAAACCAGTAGGCTAGACAAGGGAGATGTAGTGGATGTTGTATATTTGGATTTTCAGAAGGCCTTTGACAAGGTGCCACACATGAGGCTGCTTAACAAGATAAGAGCCCATGGAATTACAGGAAAGTTACATACGTGGATAGAGCGTTGGCTGATAGGCAGGAAACAGAGAGTGGGAATAAAGGGATCCTATTCTGGTTGGTTGCCGGTTACCAGTGGTGTTCCACAGGGATCAGTGTTGGGGCCGCTTCTTTTTACATTGTACATCAACGATTTGGATTATGGAATAGATGGCTTTGTGGTTAAGTTTGCTGACAATACGAAGATAGGTGGAGGGGCCGGTAGTGCTGAGGAAACGGAGAGTCTGCAGAGAGACTTGGATAGATTGGAAGAATGGGCAGAGAAGTGGCAAATGAAGTACAATGTTGGAAAGTGTATGGTATGCACTTTGGCAGAAAAAATAAACGGGCAGACTATTATTTAAATGGGGAAAGAATTCAAAGTTCTGAGATGCAACGGGACTTGGGAGTCCTCGTACAGGATTCCCTTAAAGTTAACCTCCAGGTTGAGTCGGTAGTGAAGAAGGCGAATGCAATGTTGGCATTCATTTCTAGAGGAATAGAGTATAGGAGCAGGGATGTGATGTTGAGGCTCTATAAGGCGCTGGTGAGACCTCACTTGGAGTACTATGGGCAGTTTTGGTCTCCTTATTTAAGAAAGGATGTGCTGACGTTGGAGAGAGTACACAGAAGACTCACTAGAATGATTCCGGGAATGAGAGGGTTAACATATGAGGAACCTTTGTCCGCTCTTGGACTATATTCCTTGGAGTTTAGAAGAATGAGGGGAGACCTCATAGAAACATTTCGAATGTTAAAAGGCATGGACAGAGTGGATGTGGCAAAGTTGTTTCCCATGATGGGGGAGTCTAGTACGAGAGGGCATGACTTCAGGATTGAAGGGCGCCCTTTCAGAATAGAAATGCGAAAAAATTTTTTTAGTCACAGGGTGGTGAATCTATGGAATTTGTTGCCATGGGCAGCAGTGGAGGCCAAGTCATTGGGTGTATTTAAGGCAGAGATTGATAGGTATCTGAGTAGCCAGGGCATCAAAGGTTATGGTGAGAAGGCGGGGCAGTGGGACTAAATAGGATAAAATGGATCAGCTCATGATAAAATGGCGGAGCAGACTCGATGGGCCGAATGGCCTACTTCTGCTCCTTTATCTTATGGTCTAAAATGATTGTTACTCTGAATCCAATGCAAAAACACAATAAGCATGAAAGCACAATAAACATAACTGCATTAGATTAGCTTATATACATAGACTGTATGAATAGAAAGTGATGCTAGCCACAGGAGTGTCTGTATATAAGGTGATTGACAAAATGGTAAAGTATTGGTGGTGGGTTAGATGGTGGAGGTGTTGATCAGCCTTACTGCTTGGGGGAAGTAACTGATTTTGAGTCTGGTGGTGCTGGCGTGGATGCTGCATAGCCTCTTCCTTGATGGGAGTGGGACAAACAGTCCATAAACAGGGTGGGTGGGATCCTTCATGATGTTTCTGGCATTTTTCCAACACCTTTCAGGATATATGTCCTTGATAGCAGGTAGGCTCTTGCCGGTGATGTGTTGGATAGTTTAATTACTTAGTTCTAAGCTCCAAGGAGAACAGGCCCAAACTGTTTAGTCTTTCTTGGTGAGACAGCTCTCTCATCCCCGCAATTAGCCTCCTTATGCTGCCTCCAAAATTCGTATTTTTTTATTGGTCAAGGGACGAAAACTGTATGCAGCTCTCCAGCTGATGCAACTGCACAACTGTACAACTGCAGCGAAACCTCGCTATTCTTGAACTCCAGGTGCTTGGCAATGAAGACCAAAATACAGTTTACCTTCTCATTGGGCCTGCTAGCTTTTTGAATGACATACCTAGATCTCTCCATACCTCACTCATTTTCAGCCTCTCTCCATTTAGATAATTTCCCTTGACATTCCCTTCAAGAGGGCACTTAGAACTAAGGGTCAAGGTGCACAAGGTAGAAACACCCATTTAGTTCAAAAAGTTCAAAATTCAAAGTGTATTGATTATCGAAGTATGAATACAGATATGTATGTATATACCTTGTTGATCCATATATATACATATAGACATGGATATACGTAGATAAATATATTAAAAATGTATAAAATGTGTGTGTTTCTGTCACGATGATTGCTCAATTTCTGAAAATACTTTCAGTCTGGCTTATGGTTCATAATGAACAGCTCAGTGATGTTGCTACTTATCAACAAAGACTAAGTTAAACCAATCCTGTCAAAGGGCTTGCAGAGAAACTCATAACTGAGCAAAACACAGGGAATAAATAAAAGGTCTTAACTGAAGCTGGCTTGAGAATGTGAATTGACAGGTACTCTGTGAAGGTTGGCCACTAAGAGCGAGTGTTCTTTTTCCTTTGCGTTTATATTTATCTTCTATTATTCAGCTGAAGGCTTGTGGAGAAAATACTCTCAGATCCATACATCACTACCGCTCACTTACTCATCTCAAGCACCAGGTGACTTTATTCATACAGATCATGGCAGCACAAGTTTGCAAAATGTGTTGTTAAATACAATCCAGATGCCATTCTCCTCCCTGGAGGATTTGTAAGTAACTCATGTAATAACCTCTGTGCAAAAATAACTAAGCTGGTGACAGGTCATTAAACATCTGAAGCAGAAAAAAAACTGGAATACTTAATAAAGAATGGAATAATCAAAAATTCAAAGGGATGGGAAGAGTTCTGTGAGGAGGTGGTCAACACTGCTGGTGGATAACATGCATTTAGTGTGGTATTTAACGTTCCAAAATCAAAGTAAATTTATACTCAAAGTATGTATTTATCACCATAGGCTACCTTGAGATTCATCATAAAGCCTGGTATGGAAACATCAACACCCATGTGAGGAAAAACCTACCAAAAGTAGTGGATGCATCCCAGGCCATCTCAGGAAAAGCCATCCCCACCAGTGAGCTCATCTACCAAGAGTAATGCCACTAAAAAGCAACATCCACTATCCAGACCATGCCATCGATGTGGAAGTACAGGAGCCTTAGGTCCCACAGCGCCAGGTTCAGCAACAGTTATTACCCTACAACCACCAGACTCCTGAACCAGTGTGGATAACGTCACTCACCTCAAACAATTATATCACCTATAGAAGAACTATGTAACTCACATTTTCAATATTATTCTTGTTGGTTTTTTTGCAATTGCGCAATTTGTCTCCTTATGCACATTTGTTGTTTGTCTGACTTTCTGTGTAGTTTTCCATTGATTCTGTGTGTTTCTTTGAATCTACTGTGAATTTCCACAAGGAAATGAATCGCAGGGTAGCATATGGTGACATATACGTACTTTGATAGTAAATTTACTTTGAACTTTGAACTGATTCCACAACCTACAGACTCACTTTCACAGGCCCTAAAACTCAGTTCTCAATGTTATTTACTTATTTATTATTAATATTTGTTATTTTTGTATTTGCACGCTGTTTCTTCTTTTGGACATTGGTTGTTTGGCTGTCTTTGTGTGTAGTTTTTCATTGATTCCATTGTATTTCTTTCTACCTACTATGAATGCCCACAAGAAAATGAAACTCAGGGTAGTGTTTGGTGACATATACGCACTTTGATTATAAATTTACTTCAAACTTTTGAACTTTGATTTTCTTGCAGGTGTTTACATGAGAATAAAAAAATGCAATAGAACTTACAAAAAAATTATACAAAGACCAACAAACAACCAACATGCAAAAGAAGACAAATTGTACAAACAATTAAAAAAAGTAAATCAGTAAAACGGAGTGCATGAGTTGCAGAGACCTTGAAAGTGAATAGTATTCAATGGCCTTCTGAAAGCCTTTGAAAAGTCATCTGACAGGAAGGTATTGGTGGACATAATGGCAACAAGAACAAAGGGATGATTAAAAGCTGGTAAAAGGGAGGAAATGAAGGAAGCTATTGATAGCTTCTCAGCACTTGGAAGTGGGTGGCTATTCTGTGTTCAGTAGGATACTATTCTGTCTAACGCATAAATAAATGATTTGGACCACGAACCGAGCGATTGACTGGGGAAAGAGTGGTTCCAAATATGTCAATGGCACTGAAATAGAAGGATCAGTAATTAATTCTGATGCCCCAGAAAAGATTCTGATAAGTACGGGAAAAGGGCTGACCTATAAAAATCAATGGCAGGAAATGTGAGATGGTTTTGAGGTTTTTGAATACACCATCTGAGAAGCGTAATGTATGAACACTTGACCAGTTGGGACAAATGACTGAAAACTGCACTGTAATTTCTATGACAACCAGGTTTAAATATTGATTCAAAGATTCCTAAAGTCAAAGTACATTTATTACTGAAGTATGCATACAGAACACAACTTTGAGATTCGTCCTCCCACAGAATGCCACAAAACAAAGAACACCATGGAAACCGTTCAAGAAACTATCAAACACCCAAACATGCAGAAAAAGAACAAGCAACACACATCAAAGTTGCTGGTGAACGCAGCAGGCCAGGCAGCATCTGTAGGAAGAGGTGCAGTCGACGTTTCAGGCCGAGCCTGAAATGTCGACTGCACCTCTTCCTACAGATGCTGCCTGGCCTGCTGCGTTCACCAGCAACTTTGATGTGTGTTGCTTGAATTTCCAGCATCTGCAGAATTCCTGTTGTTTGCGGAAAAAGAACAAATTGGGCAAACGGCAAAAGACGAGCGAACAACATATAGATATCACACATCAAACCGGGAGTCCAACAGTACCCAGTCTATCAAAATTAGTCTTCCAAAATTCAACAAGTCAAAGTAAATATGTAATTTTGATTCACGCAGACATGATACAGCAACAAGAGCTTAGACTGAATTTTATATGGAGCTGCCTGTATTTACTATTGGTGTGCAGAAGTGCCAAGTCTGGTGGTTAAGCTCCGTCAGTGATTCCCTGGTGGCTGTCCATCACAAGATTGCACATGGAATCTAATGCTGGAGTTCGAAGAGTCAAGATTCATGTTTATTGATCACCTGTACATCGTAATGTACAGTGACTGCGTCGTGAGCGTTACCAACCAACATCTGAAGGTAAGCTGAGGGGGACAGCTCGCAAGTGTCGCCACACATTCTGGCGCAAACGTACAGGAGAGAACGTGCTCACAATGCTCGACAGAACACAACAAGCAACAAAACAATGACAGCAAAACAAGCCTTGATCCTCCCTCCCACGTGCATACACTGTCCTTTAACCCCAGGACAGGCCTCCAGCTGCAAACTCCAGTGGACATAGACTTGTGCCTGCACACACTGGGCTTTGACCTCCTTAGTGAACTCGCAGAGATTCATAGACTAGGATCAGCCAATAGGCCTTGACTTCTGGACTTCCAATTTGACCCTCAGGCCTTGATCCTTGACATCGATCGCCGAACATTATGCCTCAGGCTCCGCAATTGCCTGAACTTCGGTCTCTCTGAATCGTGAACGCAGGGGGTTATTGGACCTCATTCCTCTTGCTCGCACGGAACTCCAACTCCGGCACCCGCTGACAACTCACTGACCTTGTGGGCCCTCGTCCTCGTTCTGCCAGCCCAACATCTGATCATGGACATTGCATGTCTGTGTCACTGGTCTTTTATAGCAGAGCAGAGACTTACTGACTTTTATTCCTCCTCATCCTATCCTTAAACCCTAACCTGACCCCTAAGTCCCCTCTCTATCCCCCAAACCACCTTTACAAACCTAAAAAACATCTAAACCTGAGCCATGGCTCAATGGAGATAGAGCTCAGCACCATCTTGTAGACTTGCTATGAAGGAGGGGGAATCGGCTCACTTATTGTAAGTTAGGTCAGAATCTGCAAGCCCAACCACTTCAATGGAGATTTTACAACTGCGACCAAACGAAGAAAGTGTAAATTATATCACAGACAAATGTTGTGAAATTTGTTGCTTTGTGGCAGCAGTAGAGTGCAATACATATAAAACCACAAATATCAATACAAAGTATATATACTTTATTGTCCCCAAACAACTGATACTAGAATATACAATCATCACAGTGACATTTGATTCTGCGCTTCCCGCTCCCTGGATTACAAATCGATAGTAAATATTAAAAATTTAAATTATAAATCATAAATAGGAAATAGAAAAATGGAAAGTAAGGTAGTGCAAAAACACCGAGGGGCAGGTCTGGATATTTGGATATTTTATATTATTAAGTAATCAAATTAAATAAATAGAGCAAAAAGAAAGAAAAAAGATTAAGTTGGTATTCATGGCTTGGTTTATTGACCATTTAAAAATTTGATGATGGAGGGGAAGAATTGACTTTGACTTTATTTATTACATCCTTTATGTACATGAGGAGTAAAAATATTTACATTACGTCTCCATCTGAATGCACAATGTGCAAATTATAGTAATTTGTAAAAAGTAGTATGTGTAGTAGGATATACAACAGAGCAGTCAATATAGCTTAGAAATACAATTGTGTAAGGGTAAATTAATCATTCTCATGGCCTGGTGGAAGAGGTTGTCCCGGAGCCTGTTGGCCCTGGCTTTAATGCTGTGGTATCATTTCCTGGATGGTAGCAGCTGGGACAGTTTGTGGTTGGGGTGACTCAGGTCCAAAATGATCCTTTGGTCCTTTTTTACACATCTATCTTTGTAAATGTCCTGAGTAGTGGGAAGTTCACAACCACAGATGCGCTGGGCTGCCCACACCACTCTATGCAGAGTCCTGTGATTGAGGGAAGTACAGTTCCCATACCAGCTGTTCCTAAAACAACGAGTGTGTGCCTTCAATCTCTTGTACCTCCTCTCCGATGGCAGAAATGAGAAAAGAGCATGTCCTAGGTGGTGGGGGTCCTTAATAATGAATGCCGCTTTTTTTGCGGCATTGCCTTTTGAAGATGTCCTTGATGCTGCGATAGGCCAGCACCCATGATGGAGCTGACTGAGCTTACAATCTTCTGCAGTTTTTCCCGATCCTGTGCCATAGCCCCCACCCCCACAAAATGTTGTTTATGCAGCAATGTTTAATTGTTTAAAAGTGCTTTCAGGTGATTCTAACTTTTTTAATTTTGCTGACTATCAAATGCACCAAAAAAATCTTGATAACCTTGACTGACTGCCAACGTGGGGCTGGGACTTTGTAGCCAATCAATGTTGCTTTCGGAGGATTTTATTGCAGGACTTGCCAACAAGAATTACTTTTGTCACTCAAGGTCCCAGTGCCAGGATGGGACTTGTCACTCAGCTTCAGGTCAGAGACTGCAAGATGCAAGTCAGGGATCACAACTGAAGCGTTTTATGTGCACGCAATAGGAAGGATGAGACTGCACTGGAGAGGGTGAAGAGCAGGACATTGTCTAAAATGTAACAGTTCAGACAAGTTGGGCTTGTTTTCCTTAAGAGTAGAGGAGGATGGGGAATGGGAGCTGATAAATGTATAAAAAGTTATGAGAGGCATTGACAGGGAACTTTACCCCATAGTAAAAGTATCTAAAGACGAGAAGGCATAGGTTTAAGCTGAGGTTCATAGGGGATCCTATGAAACAACTCAAAGGAGATGGCAGCAGGTATCTCACAATATCTAAGAATCACTAAGATGAGAACCTGAGCTGCAGAGGCACAGAATACTTTGGACCTAGTGCTAGTGAAGATGAGCTTAGGCAGATACTTGACGATCAGTACTGGGCAGCCCCAGTTGTGTAGCAGTTAGCACAATGCTTTACACCGCCAGCGATCACCAGTCAGGGTTTAATTCCCGTTAAACTTGAATCCTAGGGGGGCCAATATCCTGGCAGGGAGATTAGCGAGGGCTACTGAGGTGACTTTAAACTAGAATGGTTGGGGGGTGGGAATCAAATTAAAGAGGCTAGGCGAGAGGAGGTTAGTTCACAACAGGGGGATGGAAACCAGTGCAGAGAGACAGAGGGGTGTAAAGTGAGGGTAGAAGCAAAAAGTAGTAAGGAGAAGAGTAAGAGTGGCAGGCCGACAAATCCAGTGCAAGCATCAAAAAGGGCCACTTTTAAACATAATTGTATAAGGGCTAAGAGAGTTGTAAAAGAGCGCCTGAAGACTTTGTGTGTCAATGCAATGAGCATTCGTAACAAGGTGAATGAATTGAAAGTGCAGATTGTTATTAATGATTATGATATAGTCGGGATCACAGAGACATGTCTCCAGGGTGACCAAGGATGGGAGCTCAACGTTCAGGGATATTCAATATTCAGGAGGGATAGACATGAAAGAAAAGGAGGTGGGGTGGCGTTGCTGGTTAAAGATGAGATTAACGCAATAGAAAGGAAGGACATAAGCCGGGAAGATGTGGAATCGATATGGGTAGAGCTGCATAACACTAAGGGGCAGAAAACGCTGGTGGGAGTTGTGTACAGGCCACCTAATAGTAGTAGTGAGGTTGGAGATGGTATTAAACAGGAAATTAGAAATGTGTGCAATAAAGGAACAGCAGTTATAATGGGTGACTTCACATCTACATGTAGATTGGGTGAACCAAATTGGTAAAGGTGCTGAGGAAGAGGATTTCTTGGAATGTATGCAGGATGGTTTTTTGAACCAACATGTCGAGGAACCAACTAGAGCAGGCTATTCTAGACTGGGTTTTGAGCAATGAGGAAGGGTTAATTAGCAATCTTGTCGTGAGAGGCCCCTTGGGTAAGAGTGACCATAATATGCTGGAATTCTTCATTAAGATGGAGAGTGACATAGTTAATTCAGAAACAAAGGTTCTGAACTTAAAGAGGGGTAACTTTGAAGGTATGAGTCGTGAATTAGCTAAGATAGACTGGCAAATGACACTTAAAGGATTGACGGTGGATATGCAATGGCAAGCATTTAAAGATTGCATGGATGAACTACAACAATTGTTCATCCCAGTTTGGCAAAAGAATAAATCAAGGAAGGTAGTGCACCCGTGGCTGACAAGAGAAATTAGGGATAGTATCAATTCCAAAGAAGAAGCATACAAATTAGCCAGAAAAAGTGGCTCACCTGAGGACTGGGAGAAATTCAGAGTTCAGCAGAGGAGGACAAAGGGCTTAGTTAGGAAGGGGAAAAAAGATTATGAGAGAAAACTGGCAGGGAACATAAAAACTGACTGTAAAAGCTTTTATAGATATGTAAAAAGGAAAAGACTGGTAAAAACAAATGTAGGTCCCCTACAGACAGAAACAGATGAATTGATTATGGGGAGCAAGGACATGGCAGACCAATTGAATAATTACTTTGGTTCTGTCTTCACTAAGGAGGACATAAATAATCTTCCAGAAATAGTAGGGGACAGAGGGTCCAGTGAGATGGAGGAACTGAGCGAAATACATGTTAGTAGGGAAGTGGTGTTAGGTAAATTGAAGGGATTAAAGGCAGATAAATCCCCAGGGCCAGATGGTCTGCATCCCAGAGTGCTTAAGGAAGTAGCCCAAGAAATAGTGGATGCATTAGTGAAAAATTTTTCAAAACTCGTTAGATTCTGGACTAGTTCCCGAGGATTGGAGGGTGGCTAATGTAACCCCACTTTTTAAAGAAGGAGGGAGAGAGAAACCAGGGAATTATAGACCGGTTAGCTTAACGTCAGTGGTGGGGAAACTGCTGGAGTCAGTTATCAAAGATGTGATAACAGCACATTTGGAAAGCGGTGAAATCATCGGACAAAGTCAGCATGGATTTGTGAAAGGAAAATCATGTCTGACGAATCTCATAGAATTTTTTGAGGATGTAACTAGTAGAGTGGATAGGGGAGAACCAGTGGATGTGGTATATTTGGATTTTCAAAAGGCTTTTGACAAGGTCCCACACAGGAGATTAGTGTGCAAACTTAAAGCACACGGTATTGGGGGTAAGGTATTGATGAGGATAGAGAATTGGTTAGCAGACAGGAAGCAAAGAGTGGGAATAAACGGGACCTTTTCAGAATGGCAGGCGGTGACTAGTGGGGTACCGCAAGGCTCAGTGCTGGGACCCCAGTTGTTTACAATATATATTAATGACTTGGATGAGGGAATTAAATGCAGCATCTCCAAGTTTGCGGATGACACGAAGCTGGGCAGCAGTGTTAGCTGTGAGGAGGATGCTAAGAGGACGCAGGGTGACTTGGATAGGTTGGGTGAGTGGGCAAATTCATGGCAGATGCAATTTAATGTGGATAAATGTGAAGTTATCCACTTTGGTGGCAAAAATAGGAAAACAGTTTATTATCTGAATGGTGGCCGATTAGGAAAAGGGGAGGTGCAACGAGACCTGGGTGTCATTATACACCAGTCATTGAAAGTGGGCATGCAGGTACAGCAGGCGGTGAAAAAGGCGAATGGTATGCTGGCATTTATAGTGAGAGGATTCGAGTACAGGAGCAGGGAGGTACTACTGCAGTTGTACAAGGCCTTGGTGAGACCACACCTGGAGTATTGTGTGCAGTTTTGGTCCCCTAATCTGAGGAAAGACATCCTTGCCATAGAGGGAGTACAAAGAAGGTTCACCAGATTGATTCCAGGGATGGCAGGACTTTCACATGAAGAAAGACTGGATGAACTAGGCTTGTACTCGTTGGAATTTAGAAGATTGAGGGGGGATCTGATTGAAACGTATAAAATCCTAAAGGGATTGGACAGGCTAGATGCAGGAAGATTGTTCCTGATGTTGGGGGAGTCCAGAACAAGGGGTCACAGTTTGAGGATAAAGGGGAAGCCTTTTAGGACTGAGATTAGGAAAAACTTCTTCACACAGAGAGTGGTGAATCTGTGGAATTCTCTGCCACAGGAAACAGTTGAGGCCGGTTCATTGGCTATATTTAAGAGGGAGTTAGATATGGCCCTTGTGGCTACGGGGATCAGAGGTTATGGAGGGAAGGCTGGTGCAGGGTTCTGAGTTGGATGATCAGCCATGATCATAATAAATGGCGGTGCAGGCTCAAAGGGCCGAATGGCCTTCTTCTGCACCTATTTTCTATGTTTCTATGTTTACTGTCTGTAAGGAGTTTTATTTATTTATGAGATACAGCGCAGAATAGGCCCTGCGAGCCATGCCAACCAGCAATCACCTGATTAACATTAGATTAGATTATGAGGACACTCAGTCCTCTTTTATTGTCATTTAGTAATGCATGCATTAAGAAATGATACAATGTTCCTCCAGAATGATATCACAGAAACACAAGACAAACCAAGACTGAAAAACTGACGAAAACCACATAATTATAACATATAGTTACAACAGTGCAAAGCAATGCCGTAATTTGATAAAGAACAGATCATGGGCTGTTTTAAAAAAATTCTCAAAGTCTTTCGAAAGTCCCATCATCTCACGCAGACGGTAGAAGGAAGAAAAACTCTCCCTGCCATGAACCTCCAGCGCCGCAAACTTGCCGATGCAGCAGCCTGGAAGCATTAATTATGTGACTAATCACTGGCTAATCACAGGACAATTTATAATCTGCCAGCCAGTATGTCTTTGGAATGTGGGAGGAAAACTGAGCACCCAGAAGAAACCCACGCAGTCACGGGGAGAACTTACAAACGCTTTACAGGCAGTGGCGGGAATTGAACCCAGGTCGCCTGTACTGTAAAGTGTTATGCTAACCACTACGCTACAGTGCCACTACCGTGTTTTCCCTAAGAGCGCGTGGGTTCCTTCAGGTGTTCCGGTTTCCTCCAAATTCCAAAGACAGATGGTTAGGATCGGTGAGCTGTGGGCATGCAATGTTAGTGCCGGAAGTGCGGTGACACTTGTGGGCTGCCCTAGCACAGTCCTCGGACTGCCTTGGTTGTCGACGCAGGCAATGCATTTGTTTCATTGTACATGTAACAAATACAGCCAGTCTTTATCTTTAAACATAGTGGCTGAAGCTGTTTCTTTACTGCATGGTTCTAGTACTCTATGACAACGCAAGAGTTTAAAACCTGATGTCCAACGCAAGAGTTTCTGTTCAGCAAATCCAAGCTAATATGTTAGCATAATAATGCATTTCCTTACATCCTTTATATGATGAGTGTTGATGAGTGTGTCTTTTAATGCAGACAAGTTTGAAGTGTTGCACTTTGGGAAGACAAACCAGGCCAGGACTTAGACAGGGAACAGTAGAGTACTGAGGAGTGAGGAAGAACAGATGCATCCGGGAATATAGGTCCATAATTCCTTGAAAGTGTTATCTCAGGTAGATAGGGTCGTAAAAAGAGTTTTTGGCACATTGAACTTCATAAATCAAAGTACTGAGTACTGGAGCTGGGATATTATGTTGAAGTTGTATAAGATATTGGTGAGGTCTAACTTGGTGTATTGTGTTCAGTTCTGGTCATCTACTTACAGAAAAGGTATCAATAAGATTAAAAGAGTGCAGAGAAAACCTGAAAGATGTTGCTGGGACTTGAGGACCTGAGTTATAGGAAAAGGTTGAACAGGTTAGAACTTTATTCCCTAGAACACAAGAGAATGAGGGGAGATTTGATAGAGGTACATAAAATTATGAGGTTGGGTGAGACTAGAACTAGAAGGTCTAGTGAAAGAGTGAAAGGAGAAATATATAGAAGGCAAATATGAGGGCATACATCTTCACTCAGGGGGTGATGAGAGTGTGGAACGAGCTGCCAACCGAAGAGATGAATGCAAGTTTGATTTCAGCATAAATGAGGAATTTGAATAAGTAAATGGATAGGAGGGTTATGGAGGCTGATAGTTCAGAAGCAGGTCGATGGAACTCGGCAGAATAATCATCCGGCGTGGACTAGACAGGCGGAAGGACTTGTTTCTATAACCTTATAACAAATTCTGAAAAGTGCTGTATAGTGAACATTCTATTGCTAGCATATGCCTAAACAATATGTTGATACAAGTGAGGCATAAAATCTTCGTAACAACTTGTGTGTTGACAAAATCAATTATAGTGCAGTGCAATTTCAGTAGGAAAAGGGAGAGAAAAAAATAGCACAACAAAATAACTAGAATTTAAATTAGGTTTAAGAATTTATTCTGGCAGTCTTCCCTTTCCTCCTCCTCTTCCTCCTCCTCCTCCTCACACTTCTAGTTTATCACACAATATTATCAGATTAGATCCATATAGAGTAGAGGATATGGAAGAGTAAGGCAGCGGGCTGATGTGGTTGGCAGTTCCAGCAGAACTGATGATGCTGAGTCTTACGCAGACTGTTGAGTCTGAGATGAGCTCAGTGATAAACAGCAGGTCTCACTCTATTTCGTCATTGGGCTACAAATGGACAATTCTTTTCTAAACACTAGAGATTCTGCAGACACTGGGAATCCAGAGTAACACGCATACCTGGAGGAACACAGCAGGTCAGGCATCATCGATGGAGGGGAATAAAGAGTTGATGTTTCGGGCCGAGATTCTACAATAGGGACTCGGCCCAAAGCAGTGACTCTTTGTTCCTCTCCATAGATTGCTGCCTGACTTGCTGAGTTCCTCCAGCATTTAAAGTGTGCAATTCTCTCCTACTGGGTTTCCCCAGACCTGATAAGAGGATCTGAATGGAAATGTAGATTAGAAGGAAAAGGTACTTATAGAAAATACAATTTTTAAAATCATTTTTAAAATTTAAATGTGCTTTTGTCTTAAGGAGTTTTTGAAGCAACATTGAAAGATATTAAGGATCTGAGCATCAGAAGCATTGCTATGGCCAATATTTTATTACAGCTCACTGCCCGACTCCACAGGAATGGCTTTAACTGTTTGGATCTGTCCAGATTAAAGATGGCGGCATGGACTGCTGGCAGCAAGTCCAGGAGGTGGGGTAATTATAACTCAATGTGACTAAGAGCTATAAGCTCAAAGCAAAATCGGCAACATGCTGAAAACGTTAAAGAACTATGTTAGAAATAATACAGGTCACTGCCTGTGGATGGAGATGTAGGTAATATTGTGTTTGGTTGCAGATTTTAACTCAACCACTGATCTTCAAAGTGGGACCCTATCAAGAACCTTCTGAAGAATTTAACATAAGACTTTCTCCAGTCCTTCACAGCCATATCCATTTAAAAGAAAATTGGATGAAAAAGACTCCTTCTTGAGCCAACATTTCCTTATTTTATCAAAATTTAAATGTCCAAATGCTCCACCACAGCAAGTCCTTTCACATTGTCTAGATCTGCCAATAATTTGGCTGCAGTTTCTATGGATGCTGCCTCATACTTCTTCAATGATTTGTGTTACATTTGTCACTTGCCAAAGGAAGGAATCCCTAATGAAGAATAAAATATTCCAGATAGAGTTTCACAAGATCCTGTAAAACTCACTGATTTCTCATATATATTTATTTTTAAATATAAAGTCTAACCTGTTTCTGAATATTTTTGTATCATGCAGATGGTGCCCAGATTTTCCTCAAAGTCATGGAATCTGATCTCAGACTGTAGCTCACCTTCACGCATTTCCTCTGTTCAGATGCAAAGTACCATTTTATCACTCTTTACTGACATTGTCCCTCAGTTTTAGCGACCAGTTACAGTCTTGTGAATTGTAGGCATCTGTTAGTCTCATGAGACCATGGATTTGCACCTTGGAAGGTTTCCAGGACGCAGGCCTGGGCAGGGTTGTATGGAAGACCAGCAGTTGCCCATGCTGCAAGTCTCCCCTCTCCACGCCATCAATGTTGTCCAAGGGAAGGGCATTAGGACCCATACAGCTTGGCACCAGTGTCATCGCAGAGCAATGTGTGGTTAAGTGCCTTGCTCAAGGACACACACGCTGCCTCAGCCAAGGCTCAAACTAGCGACCTTTGAATCACTAGACAAACACCTTAACCACTTGGCCACGTACCAACACTTGTAAATTGCACAAGATTTTTGTCAGTGTTCAGTGGGTGGTCTTGCTAAGATTCCTTAGAATTATGGATGGGTAGACTGTTCCCTGAGAAAACAGTGCGTGTCAAAATCTAATGGATGGAGCTCTGCAGTTCTCACTTAGAATGTAAGAGAGCAATCCAGCTTGGGTAAGCATTCATGGTATTGTAGATTAAACATTAGGTTTGATTGCACAGGTTGGTACAGTTTTATCTTGGGTTCTCAAAAGAAATGATGTGAAGCAACATTAGAAATACATTCTGGAGAAAACACCTATTAAAGGCTGATTTATACTTCTGCGTCAAATGTACGCCGTAGGTACGGCGTAGCTGTGTACCTACACTGTACACTACACTGAACCCTACATCGTAGCCTAACGCGCACCTCTCCCAAAATGTAACTACATGTCGCGGCAACGCAGACCTCAACAAGTGTGATTGGTCCGCTTGGGAGCATCGCATTTCCTCCTACGCTGCAATAGCTTCCCATTGGGCGACTGAAGGGCAGGGAAGGAACTCTGGCTGCAATGCTTTCCATAAAGCTTTACAGACCTCTGAAATTATGGAGGACCCTGTGCTTGATGCCAGTTTGTAGCTAGCTGCTACAGCCTGCTGACTTCCACCTGAAGGTAAAACTTGAATAGTGATTGCCAGTCTCTGAGTATGCTGTGCGTACACTGATGCAAAATAAATTGTTGGAGATGATAAACTAAATCGTCAAATCTACCTGCCAACATCCGAAAATATTTGGAATGTATTTCCTTGTCCATGTCTCTCAGTGGCCGGACAAGCATAGAAAATTCACCCTCCTTCAGCTTCAGTCACCGTTGTTTGAAGTTTGAGTTTCTTCGTGTTGAGTTTCAATGTGAAAAAACTCAACACAGTGGCACAGAAGCCCCACCGCCAACTCGCGTTTTGGCGGTGAATTGCAGAGCAACGCACAAGTATAAATGCTCACAACGGCGTGGCCCACTTGCATAGGCTACGGCGTAAGCTAGTACACACAAGTATAAATCAGCCTTAATTCTCAATTACTTAATCTAATCAAACAATGTATTTAAACTGTTGCAATTGGCATTTCGGTGAGACAAAAATGGTGTCAGACCTACTGGTAGCACGATCACCTCTGCGAATACAGAAGTTTATATGTTCAAGCTACAGCTGAGCAGTTGCTCTACACAAATTGAACTAGAGCAGTAGAGGCCATTCAGCCCACAATGCTGTGCTGACCCTTTAGTAAGATCAATCTAGCCCTACCCTCCCCCATAGCCCTCCATTTTTCTTTCTAAGAATCTCTTAAATGTCCTTAATGCATTTGCCTCTACCACCACCCCTGGCAGAGCGATCCATGCACCCACCACACTTTGTGTAAAAAAACACCTCTGACATTCCCCCTATACTTCCCTCTAATTACCTTAACATCATACCTTACTATATTAGCCATTTCCACTCTAGGAAAAAAGTTTCTGGCTGTCCACTTTGCCACTTATCACCTTGTACACCACTATCAAGTCACCTTTCATCCTCCTTCACTCCAAAGAGAAAAGCCCGAGCTTGCTCAACCTATCCCCTAAAGCATGCTCTCCAATCCAGGCAACATGCTGGTAAATCTCCTCTGACCCCTTTCCAAATCTTCCACATCCTTCCTATAATGAAGGGACCAGAACTGAATACAATACTCCACGTGTGGTCTAACCAGAGTTTTTTTTTAGAGCTACATCATCGTCATTATGTGCCGGGTCGCTTGACACGGGCGATCATGGTCTCTGTGACCATGATTGTTCTTGGCAGGTTTTTCTACAGAAGTGGTTTGCCATTGCCTTCTTCTGGGCAGTGTCTTTTTACAAGACAGGTGACCCCAGCTGTTATCAATACTCTTCAGAGATTGTCTGCCTCTGATATGCATCAGCTGCTCATACGACCATCCACCATCTGTTCCCATGGCTTCACATGACCCTGATCTAAGGGTGACCTGTAGGCTAGCGGAGGGAAGAAGCGCCTTACACCTTCTTTGGTAGAGACGGTAGAGACATACAGTGGTATGCAAAAGTTTGGGCACCCCAGTCAAAATTTCTGTTACTGTGAATAGCTAAGGGAATAAAAGATGACCTGATTTCCAAAAGGCATAAAGTTAAAGATGACACATTTCTTTAATATTTTAAGCAAGATTACTTTTTTGTTTCCATCTTTTACAGTTTCAAAATAACAAAAAAGGAAAAGGGCCTGAGGCAAAAGTTTGGGCACCCTGCATGGCAGTACTTAGTAACACCCCCTTTGGCAAGTATCACAGCTTGTAAATGCTTTCTGTAGCCAGCTAAGAGTCTTTCAATTCTTGTTTGGGGGATTTTCGCCCATTCTTCCTTGCAAAAGGCTTCTAGTTCTGTGAGATTCTTGGGCCGTCTTGCATGCACTGCTCTTTTGAGGTCTATCCATAGATTCTCAATGATATTTAGGTTGGGGGACTGTGAGGGCCATGGCGAAACCTTCATCTTGCGCCTCTTTAGGTAGTCCATTGTGGATTTTGAGGTGTGTTCAGGATCATTATCCTGTTGTAGAAGCCATCCTCTTTTCATCTTCAGCTTTTTTGCAGACGGTCTGATGTTTGCTTCCAGAATTTGCTGGTATTTAATTGAATTCATTCTTCCCTTTACCAGTGAAATGTTCCCCATGCCACTGGCTGCAACACAAGCCCAAAGCATGATCAATCCGCCCCCGTGCTTAACAGTTGGAGAGGTGTTCTTTTCATGAAATTCTGCACCCTTTTTTCTCCAAACATACCTTTGCTCATTGCGGCCAAAAAGTTCTATTCAAAAGGTTCAAAGGAACATCTAAACAAGCCTGATGCATTCTGGAAACAAGTCCTGTGGACTGATGAAGTCAAAATAGAACTTTTTGGCCACAATGAGCAAAGGTATGTTTAGAGAAAAAAGGGTGCAGAATTTCATGAGAAGAACCCCTCTCCAACTGTTAAGCACAGAGGTGGATCAATCATGCTTTGGGCTTGTGTTGCAAGCCAGTGGCAAGGGGAACATTTACTAGTAGAGGGAAGAATGAATTCAATTAAATACCAGCAAATTCTGGAAGCAAACATCACACCGTCTGTAAAAAAGCTGAAGGTGAAAAGAGGATGGCTTCTACAACAGGATAATGATCCTAAACACACCTTAAAATCCACAATGGACTACCTCAAGAGGCGCAAACTGAAGGTTCTGCCATGGCCCTCACAGTCCCCTGACCTAAACATCATCGAGAATCTGTGGATAGACCTCAAAAGAGCAGTTCATGCAAGATGGCCCAAGAATCTCACAGAACTTAGAAGCCTTTTGCAGAAGAATGGGCGAAAATCTCCCAAACAAGAATTGAAAGGCTCTTAGCTGGTGTGACAGGGTCCTGAATTACCCCTTATGAACTGTGTTTTTGAAAAGAGAGAGAGAGAGTTATTTAACACCGACATGTTGTTTTGAAAAGAGAGACAGAGATGAAGACTAACTTTTGGACTGTCACTTTAAGGCACGAGAATAACTTTTGGATTTCTGCTGAGTTAGAGAGAGAGAGAGAGCGCGCACCGGGCAGCTCGCAAGTCGCTATGGTGATCGAGGGCGGTGTTATTTGATGGACAATCAATGTTATAGTTTCTCTGGAGTATGTTTATACTTTCTCCAAGGACATTTGCCTGTTTGTACATTTCTTACACAGACAAATGAAGGAGGAGTTATTTGAATGGCAGTTGGTAGTCAGTACAGTGAGATAAATAGGAGGTCAGATGATAGACCTCAGGCACATGTTTTTGGGACACTGAATGAGCTTTGTTGTGCCCACAGAAAAAGTGGGTTTTTGGAGGATCAACCAGGCGGATCGATCAGTGGCTCTTGCAGTGAGAAAAAGGAGTGACCGGTGGGGAGTTGTCCATGTGTCCAACCTTTGCCTGGGTTGATGATTCCACCACAGAAGAACGGTCCCCTTTATTGTGGTCACAGTCGGTGACTTTTAAAGGATTTTGGACGACACAGGAAAATCCATGGCGTCAGCTCACCTGAAGACTCAAATGTCTCTCCCTCTCTCTCTCCATCACTACTCAACTCAAAACCACGGACTGAACTGAACTTTACTCATCATCGTAAGACTGTATCTTTTTACCCCTGGACTTTAAAAAGCTTGGTTTTTCATATATATTTCCACACTTACTGATATACTTACTTATATATAATCGTTGCTAACCTGTTTGATTTATCTACATTTATATTACTGTATTGCATAGTTACTAATAAATATTATTAGTTAATAGCAATACTGGACTCCAAAGTGTTTTCCATTTCTGCTGGTTCTTTAACCCGTCACGGGGTACGTGATACTGGCTACAGAAAGAATTTACAAGCTGTGATACTTGCCAAAAGGGGTGTTACTAAGTACTGACTGTGCAGGCAACACACATCAAAGTTGCTGGTGAACACAGCAGGCCAGGCAGCATCTCTAGGAAGAGATCCTTCGTCTTGGCCTGAAACGTCCAAATCTTCCTAGAGATGCTGCCTGGCCTGCTGCGTTCACCAGCAACTTTGATGTGTGTTGCTTGAATTTCCAGCATCTGCAGAATTCCTGTTGTTTACTGACTATGCAGGGTGCCCAAACTTTTGCTTCGGACCCTTTTCCTTTTTTGTTATTTTGAAACTGTAAAGGATGGAAATAAAAAAGTTGTCCTGCTTAAAATATTAAAGAAATGTGTCATCTTTAACTTTATGCCTTTTGGAAATCAGTTCATCTTTTACTTGCTTAGCTATTCACAGCAACAGAAATTTTGACCAGGGATGCCCAAACTTTTGCATACCACTGTATCTCCACCCCAACACTGCAATGTTACCTAAATTGGCTGATGTGGTTTCCAAAGAACCAAGATTCACTGAACCTCATTGAACTTTACCTCACTGTCATCTTTTCAAAGTCCCTTTTCTCTTCTGGAGAATGATTATGAATGCTGGATTCCCCTAAACATCAAGTTTTTATTTCAAACAAAGGTGTAATCACTCATCTTTTTTACAATCGCAAAACACTGCTGTATATTAAGAACATCAAGCTCAGCAGATCTACCCTATCAGCAAGTTGCTCGATGGCAGTGGAGCTGGAATTGTTGTGTGCCATGCTGCCGCCTGTTACAGCCACTCAAGGTGATGTGTGATCCAACAAATGGTGCAAATGATTGTCTTGGATGTTTTTCTTGTGGTCAAAAGGCCCTGTTGAACATTGGTAATGCAGAATCCTGCAGATGATACTAAGATATGTGGCGTTGTGCATAATAAAGTAGGTTTTCAAACCTTGCAGAGAGTTTTGGGCCAGTTAGAAGAGTGGGCTGAAAGATGGCAGATGGAGTTTTATGCTGATAAGTGTGAGGTGCTACATTTTGGTAGGACTAATCAAAATAGGACATACATGGTAAATGGTAGGGCATTGAGGAATGCAGTAGAACAGAGGTATCTGGGAATAATGGTGCATAGTTCCCTAAAGGTGGAATCTCATGTGGATAGGGTGGTGAAGAAAGCTTTTGGTATGCTGGCCTTTATAAATCAGAGCATTGAGTATAGGAGTTGGGATGTAATGTTAAAATTGTACAAGGCATTGGTGAGGCCAACTTTTGAGTATTGTGTACAGTTCTGGTCACCAAATTATAAGAATGATGTCAACAAAATAGAAAGAGTACAGAGAAGATTTATTAGAAATTACCTGGGTTTCATCATCTAAGTTACAGAGAAAGGTTGAACAAGTTGGGTCTTTATTCTTTGGAGTGTAGAAGGTTGAGGGGGCACTTGATAGAGGTATTTAAAATTATGAGGGGGGATAGAGTTGACGTGAATAGGCTTTTTCCATTGAGAGTAGGGGAGATTCAAACAAGAGGACATGAGTTGAGAATTAAGGAGCAAAAGTTTATGAGTAACAGGAGGGGGTACTTCTTTACTCAGAGAGTGGTAGCTGTGTGGAACGAGCTTCCAGCAGAAGTGGTAGAGGCAGGTTCAATTTTGTCATTTAAAAAAAAATTAGATAGGTATATGGACAGAAAAGGAATGGAGGGTTATGGGCTGAGTGCAGGTAAATGGGACTAGGTGAGGGTAGGCATTTGGCATCGACTAGAAGGGCTGAGATGGCCTGTTTCCGTGCTGAAATTGTTATATGGCTATATGGTTATAAGTCCAGTTCACTGGCTCATTGGCGAAACCAATGATGGGGGAGCTGCGTGGCCTTAGTTACATGGACCAGGTGCCGATGCCATGGAGGCAGTGTGGTGTGGCAGGTGTTGGGGCTGAGTTGGGGGCTGGTCCCTCAGTTCAGTGCTGCCCTCCACTGTTCACTTGGTGGAAGACAAGCTAGAGTACAGCTGCACTAGCCCGTGATAAGGAACTGATGTGTATTTGTTTTGCAGAAACGTGGCTCCAGGACAATCATCCCAAGCATCATCAATCTACAGGCCATGATACTCAGGGACCTGGGCTATATTAATTTTTGTGTGTCTGTATGTTTTACTGCTATTGTAATTATTTGTGCCTTGTGCTGTGTATGACTGTTAGTACTGTGTTTTGCATCTTGGTCCCGAAGAATACTGATTAATTTGGCTGTATTCATGCATGGGGTTGAATGACCAATTAAACTTGAACTTGATTCACTTTTTATGATTATATCCATCACATCCAGACCACATGAAGGAATCTACACTAAATGTTTTTAAATTTATTTATTCACTTTTTAGGATCTGGATATTCATCCTCAACTGGCCCTGTGACAGCAAACTTCTCGAATGCACCCCCCTCCACCTCCACCTCCACCTCCACCTCCACCTCCACCTCCACCTCCACCCCCCAGAATCTGTTTGCTGTTCCAGTCAGTAGGTAGGCAAGTGATAACTCAGTGGCTGATGAGCTGTTTCCACCCCCCACCCCCAGAGTTCAACTCCACACTTATGATTTTTAAGCAATACACACAAAATGCCAGAGAAACTCAGCAAATCAGGCAGTGTGTACAGAGAGAAATAAATAGTCGATGTCTTGGGCTGAGACCCTTTATCAGAACCTAGCTCAAGACTTCTAACATCTGCAGAATCTCTTGTGTAAATGATTCTTAAGCTACATTCTTACATTGTCAAAAAGAAATCCCAAATGCAGCACAATGAACATTCCTTCTCTCACTTCACACTAAGTTCTCTTTTCAATTCCCACCTACAGGTGAGAGTGAAAATTCAGCCCCAGGCTTTTATTGTCAAAATATGCTATTGCATCCTGCTATTACAATCTAGTATAATATCTAGAATCCTAACAATAAAAACAGCAGTATGTTCACGTGTTTAATATTTGACACCAGGTATTCATACCTAGAACCAGTTTCCTACAGACTTCCAGCTGTCACTGATCAGAAACCATCAGGAATTTGCTGCATAAAGCACTGAACAGGATTCTTTCACTGGCACTTCCAGCCTGGTCACAAACAATCATAGCTGACTGTTCAATTGCCATGCAGGGACTGTCATCCTTATGAGGAAGTCCTGTCTTAGAACATAGAATGCTACAGCACAGTACAGGCCCTTTGGCCCATGATATTGTGCTGACCTTTTAACCTGCTCTAAGATCAATCTAGCCCTTCCCTCCTGCATAGCCCTCTATTTTTCTAACATCCATATGCATATCTAAAAGATTGTTTAAAAACCCCTAATATATCTGCCTCTATGCACCCACCACTCTCTGTGTAAAGAACTTACTTCTGACATTCTCTCTATACTTTTCTCCACTCACCTTCAAATGATGCCCTCTTGTATTACTAGCTCTTCTTTCAGTTAGTCTTGACGAAGGGTCTCGGCCCGAAACGTCAACTGTACCTCTTCCTAAAGATGCTGCCTGGCCTGCTGCGTTCACCAGCAACTTTGATGTGTGTTGCCCTCTTGTATTCGCCATTTCCACCCTGGGAAGATGTCTCTGGCTATCCACTCAATTTATACCTCTTGTCATCTTATACATCTCAATCATGCCTCCTCTCTTCCTCCTTCGCTCCAAAGAGAAAAGCCCTAGCTTGCTCAATCTATCTTCGTAAGACATGCCCTCTAATCCATGCAGCAACCTGGCAAATCTCCTCTGTGCACTCTCTAACGCTTCCACATGCTTCCTACAATAAAACAATCAGAGCTGAACACAGTGTTCAGAGTGTGGTCTAACCAGGGTTTCATAGTGCTGCAACATTACCTCACAGCTCTTAACATAGAACATAGAATAGTACAGCACAGTACAGGCCCTTTGGCCCACAATGTTGTGCCGACCCTCAAACCCTGCCTCCCATATAAGCCCCCACCTTAAATTCCTCCATATATCTTTCCAGTAGTCTCTTAAACTTCACAAGTGTATCTGCCTCCACCACTGACTCAGGCAGTGCATTCCACGCACCAACCAGTCTCTGAGTAAAAAACTAATATCTAATATCCCCTTTGAACTTTTCACCCCTTACCTTAAAGCCATGTCCTCTTGTATTGAGCAGTGGTGCCCTGGGGAAGAGGTGCTGGCTATCCACTCTATCTATTCCTCTTATTATCTTGTACACCTCTATCATGTCTCCTCTCATCCTCCTTCTGTCCAAAGAGTAAAGTCCTAGCTCCCTTAATCTCTGATCATAATTCATACTCTCTAAACCAGGCAGCATCCTGGTAAATCTCCTCTGTACCCTTTCCAATGCTTCCACATCCTTCTATAGTGAGGTGACCAGAACTGGACACAGTACTCCAAGTGTGACCTAACCAGAGTTTAATAGAGCTGCATCATTACATTGCAACTCTTAAACTCTATCCCTCGATTTATGAAAGCTAACACCCCATAAGCTTTCTTAACTACCCTATCCACCTGAACTCAAACTCAAAACTCAAACTCTTGAACTTAGAGGGTTAATCTACACCTGACTATCAAATTCCCAAATATAACTGGTTAACAGTGAATATATATATAAAATGGTTAATTTTATAGCCTAATAAGGACAAATTAAAACATCTGTTCCAATATACTTAGCAGTTCTATTTGGGGATAAGGTACCAACAGACAACACTTGAAACACAGGCAGGTGTTTCAAATGAGGAAGTTTAGTTTTTGAGTCACAGCCAATGCTGAAATGTGAACCCAAATTGTATTTAGTATCAAGAAGCGAGGAAATGCCCTTGCAGCAATGTAATCTGAACCTTGTGTGAGAAAATATGACTTTATTTCTGTAGTTTTCAGACCACAGGCGTGGTATGAAGAATGCTAGAAGATTTCTTCATTTGTTATATTCTTGGAACAAACTGAAAAAAAAATGCAGAATGATTATATTATTAATGTTGGTGCCAAAATCCTTCCTTCAGTATTTGGATTTATTGTTCCTTACGGATATCAACGCTGTCACACTTTTCAAAGAACTACTTTCTTTTGCACAGCTCCAGCATCTATAAAAAATGCTGGAGTCAGATTGAATTCAAATTGAAATTCCTGAATGGATGGTTTTAAGATATCCAACTTCAAGAGCTATAACAAGTTGATTCATGTTATATTTCAATGCCAATTACAAAGGTGTGCGTCGGATAGTTCACCATTACCTTTTCTTTCAGCAGGTCCTTTGTTTCCAAGCCGTCCACATGCAGGAGGTTTTTAGCAACCCCAATACAGGGCAAGTCTACCAGGACACCCAAATGACAGGCAACACCAAATTCTGTTATTCAATAACAAAAAGGTAATAAATAACATAACTTTTTGTTTCAATTGTATGTTCAAGAATAATTAACTCTGCCATGGATGGTCCCAAGCCCGGCTGCAAAAGGAGGACGGTTAGTCATGGTGCTAGCAGCCCTCTCCTGTAAAAACCCAAAGCTACAGTAACACCAACAGAAGCTCCAAAGACCTCATCCCTGGACAAGGAGGGGTCTTCAGTGGGCTACACCTGGGGACAACTTGAAAGACTGGCCCAGGACAGAGGGCACTGGTGAGCTGCTGTTGGCGGCCAATGCCCCAGTGTAGGCTTAAGGAAGTAAGTGGACCTACATTTATACATGGTTAGCATATTAACCATTTGGAGTTATTTCATTAGGAGTTGAGGAGATTTGGGCTGTCACCTAAAACACTTGAAAATTTCTGCAGATATACCGTGGAGAGCATCCTGACTGACTGCGTCACCATCTGGTAAGAGATGGCTACTGCACAGGACTGAAAGAAGCTACAGAAAGTTGTAAAAGTAGTCAGCTGCATCTTGAGTACTAGCCTCCGTAGTACCCAAGACATCTTCAAGGAGCAGTGCCGCAGAAAGATGGCATCTATCATTAAGGATCGCCATTACTCAGGACATGCCCTATTCGCATTGTTACAGAAGCCTGAAGACACTCAACAATTCAGGAACAGCTTCTTTCCCTCTACCATACGATTCCTAAATGGACATTCAACCCATAAACACAACCTATTTTCCTCTCTTTTTGCACTATATATTTTTGCATATATTCTTAATGTAATTTATAGCAATTATGATATATTGCACTGTAATGTTGACGCAAAACAACCAATTTTACGATAATCAATCTGATTCTGATTCAGTACAAGTTCTTTGAAAGAGATATACAATATATTTCACCCTCCCCGCCCCATATTAAGTATTTCCTTGAAGTCTTTCTCCAATGCCCCACTGAATCTTCTTCCAGCATGATTTCATGCATTGCTTCTCAGTTTTTAAAACAAAACAGAGGAACGGCGCATGCTTTTTGCCTCTTTTCCTTAAATCCATGTCTAGTTCCTGCCCATTTTGTCCCTTTTCCTTAAATCCGTGTCTAGTTCCTGCCCAATTTGTCCTTTTCCTTAAATCTGTGTCTTGTTCTTGCCATTTGGCCCTTTTCCTCAAACTGTGTCTAGTTCCTGACCACTCGACCTCTGGAGAAACTTTCATTTTGTTCACTAACACAATCCTTCACACATTGAACACTTTTGATAAGTTCCACCTTCAGCCTCTCTGCTCAAAGGAGAACTGCGGTTCCCCCATACTGATGACATCATAACTCCCTGCTACAGTTCTGATAAATCTTCTTTGCTGCTCATCCTAATCTGCAGTGTTTAGAATGGAATGCTATATTCCATCTGGGATTTGAACAAAAAACTTAGCATACAAAGCCAAGAGAGGCTTATTGTGCATCTATTTAACCCCACAGGATCCTAAGGGGTTTTTAAACAATCTTCCCATTATTCTATCCTCACTAAAGAATTATGTACATCCATATCAGCTGCACCCATTTTTGCATCGTTTAGTTCACACAGTCTTTCCCCAATGGTACCAAAATGCTATCAATGTGTCTCCAAGTTGCCAATAGCAGATCAGCAAATCGTGCCATTCTAAGTCTTGATCAGAATATTAAAATGACTCATTTCATTAAGAGGAAGAAGAGGACAAGTAAAGTTGTTTCTTTTTGTGTTTAAGGTAACTGCCATCGGAGAATCAGCCGTGGGATTAGCAAGCACATCCATTAAAAACCCAGAGCCACAAAAATGCCAACAGAAGTGAGGAAGACCTCATCCCTGGGGGAGGAAGTAACTTCGATGGGCTACGGCCTGGGGACAACTTGAAAGACTGGGCCAGGACAAAAGACTCTGGCAAGCTGCTGTCTGCGGCCTATGCCCCAGTAGGGGTGATGTCTTAAGTAAGTATTTAAGGTGAGTGGATGCACACAGCAGCAGGGAGGGTCGCTATGACCTTCCATTTTCAATCAAAACAGTGTTATAGAAATGCAGAGTGGTTCTGACTTTTGCAAGCAGATGAAAATCCACACGCATTTTTCATTTCCAAGTACAATCACTTTATGTGGGGGAGAAAACAATCCTTCAAAACTGTTCACTGACTGTTCAAAGTAACAGTAAATCTTAGCAGTCCTATGGAGATCCACTACCTGAAATTGAACTGAATTTAAGAAAACTTGGGCATTGAAACAGCTTGCAACTGGAATTTTAATGTTAATAATGTTTAAAAAGGAGAAACTACACTGATCATGTATGTTCATTAAACCTAATCGAGTCATTCAGGGGACGGCAATACGATCTACATACTGGTAACGTTTAAGGTCGAAGACCTTTCCTCAGAACTGAAAGTAAAACCATGATCCTCTCATATCCCTTTTGCCAATCAACTGTCCAGCTCTTGGCTCCATCCCTCCCCCTCCTGTCTTCTCCTATCATTTCGGATCCCCCCCTCCCCCTCCCACTTTCAAATCCCTTACTAGCTCTTCCTTCAGTTAGTCCTGACGAAGGGTCTCGGCCCAAAACGTCAACTGTACCTCTTCCTAGAGATGCTGCCTGGCCTGCTGCGTTCCACCAGCAACTTTGATGTGTGTTGCTTAAAACAAAACTAATTCAGTTGCAGAGAGCATGGGAGAAGGATGGATTGGGCAAAGGGAATATCTCTGATAGGGCTAGGCATGTCTCGCCACAGCGATTTTGCTGTGTATGCAGGGAGGGTTGAGGTTCTCTGACCCTCACCTTTCACACAACCAGCCCGTAAAAAGTCCAAATCTTTTCAAATGCTTGTAATTTTTGTCCCTAAGAACCTCACTTACCACAGATTTAAGCTCTCTAGCTTATAGTTTCTGGTTAGTTCCTATTGCCCTGCTTAAATACAGGAACAAAATTGGCTGTTCTCTGGTTTTCTGGCACCTTGCTCATTGTGAAGAGGACAGAAAGATCTCTGTTAAGTCCCCGGCAATTTCCTCCCTTTCTTCCCTCAGTTTCCTGGGATAGATTAATGATTATTTAAAATTTTTAAAAAACCCACTGAAATTGATTGAATACCAGTATGCAGCAGCTAATGAAAGCAGGTAAATGAGCTAGGCAAAAATATTTTATTAATTTTTTAATTAATGTACTAATACTTCATACTTTAGATACACTTGAGTGCAACAGGTTCTAGCATGTTCATTTTTAAAATCAGCCAACTGCCTGTGTGAAGTAAATGTTAGTGCTTAAATTTGTTTAAAATAAAAATAAGTTTCTAATCACTAAAGAGCTAAAGTTGTAGCTATCATGAATTATTGTACAATAGATTGCAAATAAATAAGAACTAAGAAGTGAACGTACCTCTGTGATGTAATATTCCATTTCCATCTGCAAAAATGACCTGGAATATTAATAATGTAGATTAAATATAATTATCGGGCACTTCTGCAGTTTTATATTAATATCTGTTAAAAGATCTACAAGAAAAAAAGTTAGAAACAAAATTAGCATAAAAGTATACTGAAAAGTTACCAGAATTCATGCTGCACATTTCATCTACTATTAGTCATTTTAAACAGTTCATTTCTCTCTTTAATTGCCACTATAAAACATTTTCTTTTCTAAAATCATTTGATCACAAATGAGAACTTTATTAAACATTATTGAATGTAATTGACCTGAAATAATACCTGTTCCTCTCTTGACAAATGCTACCCGACTTGCTGAATACTTCCAGAATCCCACATTGTTTTTTGAACCATGAAAGGAAATCTTTGTGACTATATAGTAATGTATGCAATATTAATGTTCCCATGAG
This sequence comes from Mobula birostris, assembly GCF_030028105.1. Classification (NCBI taxonomy): domain Eukaryota; kingdom Metazoa; phylum Chordata; class Chondrichthyes; order Myliobatiformes; family Myliobatidae; genus Mobula; species Mobula birostris. The sequence goes on along the minus strand of NC_092393.1, from coordinate 52,179,142 downwards.
ATATACTAATAAAAGTAGCTTGTTAATAGTGTGGGCCCTCTTCAATGGATACAGTAAACCTTCAGGTCTTGTCAGGTAATCAATAGCAACCTGTCACAAATCATTTTTTACAACTTCAAACAGCATCATAAAACATCCACATCAAAAAATAGAATGAGAACAGCAGAGCATCAGTTGAAAGAGACTTTGAAACATAATTCTGCTTTATATTTTGTATTAATTATGGCATATACTTCTGGAGATTTTAAGGCACTATCCCAATTTCAGGGTGTATGTGACATTCTTGAGCCACTACGTGTTACAATAACTCTTCAATGATCCAATGCTTTCCAACTCAGTTTTCTTTTTCTAAAAATTTTTTTCCTTACAGTTAAAGCTGATCTCAGAATTTCATTTTAATGTAATCCCTTTGATCATTTAATTGCTGATGAGTCCATTTCCTTCCAGCAAGTTAAAATAGAAGCAGCTTTAGCTTGATGCATCCTGCATGCCCCCAATCAATGCTGAAAGTTCAAAACAAATTTATTATCAAAGTATATATATATATATGTCACCATGTACAATCCTGAGATTCACTTTCTTGTGAGCATACGTAATAAATCCAAAATAGAATAATAACCATAATAGAATCAATGAAAGACGGTACCGTCATGGGTGTTCAACCAGAGTGCAAAAGACAACAAACTGCAAACACAAATAGAAAGAAATAATAATAATAATAAATAAATATTGAAGACATGAGATGAAGAGTCCTTGAGAGTGAGTCCATAGGTTGTAGGACCATTTCATTGATAGGGCAACTGAAGTTATCCCCTTTGGTTCAAGAGCCTGATGGTTGGGGGATAATGACTGTTCCTGAACCTGGTGGTGTGCATCTTGAGGCTCCTGTACCTTTTTGCAGATGGCAAGAAGAAGCGTGTCCTGTGTGGTGGGGGTCCCTGATGATGGATGCTGTATTCCTGAGACAATGCTTCGTAGAGATGTGCTCAGTGGTGGGGATGGCTTTATCCATCACGGACTGGGCTGTATCCACTACTATTTGTAGGATTTTCTGTTCAAGGGCATCATGTTTCCATAGCAGGCTGTGATGCAGTCAGTCAATACTCTGCAACACACAGCTATAGAAGTTTGTCAAAGTTTTAGATGTCATGTCGAATCTTCGCGAACTCCTAAGGAATCCTTGCCCAATTAAGGACATGTACCATTGTAACTTCGCTCACCTCAACACTGAACTGACTTCTCCACCTACAGACTCACTCTCGGGGACTCTGCAACTCGTGTTCTCAGTATTATTTATTTACTTTTTTTGCATGATTTGTCTTCTATTGCATGTTGGTTGTTTGTCAGTTTTTGCTTATGTACAATTTTTAAATAAATTCTAATGTATTTCTTTATTTCCCTGTAAACATCTGCAAGAAAATGAATCTCTAGGTAGTATATGGTAATGTAATTTGATATTTAAATTAGAGATACAGCATGGTAATAGACCCCTCCAGCCCAAATTTCTGCACCACCCAATTGCACCCATGTGACCAAATCACCTAATAACCTGTAAGTCTTCGGAACGTGGGAGGGAACTGGAGCACCCAGAGGATACCCATGCAGTCAATGGGGAGAACGTACAAACTCCTTGCAAACAGCGGCAGTAACTGAACCCTGGCCGTTGACTCTGTAATAATGTTAGGCAATCTGCTATGTTACCGTGAAGCCTCTGTATAAAGCACATATTTGTACTTTGGTAATACATTTACTTTGAAATTAATTTTGAAATCAAAACTGCTTTTAAAATGCAAACAGAGATAGCTTTCAAATTTTACCATATGCTAGGAATTCTCTAAACTCAACTTTTAGTTATAATATGATGTGCCATTTTGTAAGGACAATATCAAATTAGTGAAATCTAGTAAGTGGCAGTGTAAACAATAGCTATCAAAATGACTTTCCCAATGGATTTCAAAAGGTAAAGGTAAGACTGTTAGCTATTTTAAATCTTTTGTAACTTGTATGTGATTCAAAGTAAAATTATTAAAATTGGGTTGGTTTAATGCTTTAGAAATTCTATTCTGATTGTGGTTACCACTCTGAGAAGCATTAAATGCAGCAGTTGTTTTAAAAAGGAAATTATATAACTTTGCTATTTTGGAACTATTGTGTTAAGGGGATCTGCTTCAGACAGTTCGATCAAGGATCACATTTCTAACAAGCTGATTTTACCTGAGGGAGAAGGCTCGGATCTTTGTGCTGCAGTCTTTTCACAGCTTCTTCCAAGAAAGGTGTCTCCCGAAAAGCCAAAAAGCCAGGGATATAAGGGGCAGTCAGACAAACCATTTGGCACTCTTCATAGACTACCTGAGCAGTACAAAGAAAAAACAAACTTGAAATGGCAACAATGAATATTGAATGTTTGAATAAATTTTTTTTAGATTAGATTATGAGGACACTCAGTCCTCGTTTATTGTCATTTAGAAATGCATGCATTAAAAAATGATACAATGTTCCTCCAGTATGATATCACAGAAACACAGGACAAACCAAGACTAAAACTGACAAACCACATAATTACAACATACAGTTACAACAGTGCAAAGCAATACTGTAATTTGATAAAGAGCAGACCATGGGCATGGTAAAAAAAAGTCTCAGGTTCTGATAGCCCCATCATCTCACGCAGACAGTAGAAGGGAGAAACTCTCTCTGCCATGAACCTCCAAGCGCCGCAAACTTGCCGATGCAGCACCCTGGAAGCACCTGACCACAGCCAACTCTCAGTCTGTCTGAAAACTTCGAACCTCCAACTAGCCCTCCGACACTGAGTACTGAGCAGCATCTCTGCCAAGCGCTTTGACCCTGCCCCAGCCACCGAGCAACAAGCAAAGCCGAGGACTCGGGGCCTTCCCCTCTGGAGATTCTCGATCGCACAGTAGCAATGGTAGCGAAACAGGCATTTCAGAAGTTTCACCAGATGTTCCTCCATGCTCTCACGTCTGCCTCCATCAAATCAGGATTGTGCATGGCACCCTACTTGACAGATAACAGATATTCATCACCGGAGTGGCCACTGCGCACTGCGTCGTGCCACCATCTTCTCCTCTCCTCTCCATGTGACTCTTCCTGCATTTTTGTTCACAACGTTCATAGAGGCACATGCACTTTAACAAAACAGTCTTAAAACATTGAATGTAGAATGAACAGTGAAAGTTCAAGGAGACATCTCTTCAACAAATAACAATCAATGCTGCTCGAATCAGAATCTGAAGCAAAATCAGGTTTATTATCACTGGCATACATCACGAAATCTGTTGTTTTGCAGCAGCAGTATAATACAATACATAATATTTACTATAAATTATAAAAAGAAATATATAAAAAAATAAATAAGCAGTGAAAAAGAGAACAAAAAATAGTGAGGTAGTGTTCATGAGGCCATTGTCTGCTTAGAAATCTGATGGCAGAGGGGAAGAAGCCATTCCTAAAACGTTGAGTGTGTGTCTTCAGACTGCTGTACCTCCACCGTGATGGTGGTAATGAGAAGATGGCACCTTCTAGGAGGTGGGTGCCCTTAATAATGAATGTCACCTCTTAGAGGCATTGCCTTTTGAAGATGTCCTTGACGATGGAGCTGGCTGAGTTTACAATCCTCTGCGGATTTTTCCATCCTGTGCAGTGGCCCCTCCATGCCAGACAGTGATACAACCAGTTAGAATGCTCTTCATGGAGCATCAATAGAAATTTGCTAGGGTCTTTAGTATCATACTGAATCTCCTCAAACTCTTATTGATATATAGCAACTGTAGTAGTATAAGTGTTAGCAGCAAAGGTTATTTGGAACTTTTAATTGTACTGTAGATATTTTCTTCACTGCTTTTCATGTAAAATTAATTATTTCAATGTCAAACACTAACTCCACGATTTCTTTCATCTGCATTACCCTGTAGAATACAGTATCTTTGAGGAATTTTAGTTAATTTGAGCATGGCCCCTCATGCAGGGAAATTCAGCGATTCACTTTCACGGAGTGCTGGTGTTTTTTCATTTCACAGTGCAGCGTCAGTGTACAATTTCCTTCATAAAACCTTCACTAAAGAGAGGATCATAATAAGAAACAGAAACTGTAAAGTATGTAAATGCAAAATAAAAGCAGAGAAAGCTTGATCAGTGAGCATCTGTAAAGTTCAAAGTCAATTTATTATCAAAGTACATGTATGTCACCACATAAAACCTTGAGATTCATTTACTTGCAGGCAATCACAGTAAATACAGAAACACAATGAAAAACAACACACAACATGGACAAACAACCAGTGTGCAAAAGCAACAAAATGTGCAAATACAAAAAGAGGGAAAGAAGATCGTAAATATCGAGAATATGAGTTGTAGAGTCCTTGAAAGTGAGCCCTTAGGTTGTGGAAACATTGCAACATAGCACTGACTGAAGTTGAGTGAGGTTATCCCTTCTGGTTCTAGAACCTGATGGTTGAGGGGGAAAAAATCTCTTCCTGAACCTGATGGTGTGGGTCCTGAGGCGCCTGTACCTCCTTCCTGACGGCAGCAGCAAGAAGAGAGCATGCCTGGATGGTGAATTCTTCAATGAAATGTCACAGCTTATCTTTTCTCTTTTAACTCTCTTTTTTTTTGGTTTTCAGTTAATTATTAAGTGTAATTAAAAAAGGTGATTATGCTGCCTAGGCAATATAGAAATATGTGGTAGATGTTTGCAATATGATTCTGCTCAGAATTTTAACAATGGCTGGAATAAATAGCACGATAAATTTTTTGAAATGAACTACTTTGAAACTAAAACCAGTGCCTATTCTATACTTACTCACTCCTTAAATCCAAATGAACAGTATCCAACGAGACCAGTGAAGGAAGAAAACGCTGAGAAGATATAAATTGTTCCTGCATTTCTAAAATTTGTTGCCACCTACTGCTGGCTTAGATGTAACTGCAGATTTCAAAAGGGACGAAAGAAAATGGAGATGTTTTATATTAACTCGATAGGATTCCTATGTTAGCAACCTCAGTGGCATATGCTCATACTACTGGTCTCTGAGAAGCAGCACGCGATTTGATCTAAAATACCATATCACAGACAGAAGCAACCAGCCTCAAAGTTTAAATTTCAAAATAAATTTTATTATCAGAATGCATATGTGTCACCACATACAACCCTAAGATTCATTTTTCTGCAGGTATATTCAGCAAATCTATAGAATAGTTACTATAACTGGATCAATGAAGGTCAAGTAGAGTGCAGAAGACAGCAAACAGTGTAAATGCAAGTAAAAATAGCAATAAATGAGAAGATGAAATAACAAGATTAAGAATCCTTAAAGTGAGATCATTGGTTTATGAACGTCTCAATGGATGGGCAAGTGAGTGTAGTTATCCCCTTCTGTTCAAGAGCCTGATGGTTGAAGGGTAGTTGGTTAGCATTCGTCTGTCTCGAAGGACAATGGGTGATGATGATCATTATCACAAGCCTGGCCGGAAGGTATGCAGATCCTGAGGTCCTCAGGGGTAGTACCTGTTCTTGAACATGGTGGTGTGAGCCCGGAGGCTCTTGTACCTTTTACCCCCTGGCAGCAGAGAGAAAAGAACACGGCCTGCATGGTAAGGATCTCTGATGCTTTCCTATGACAGCATTTCATGTAAATGTGTTCAGCGGTCGGGAGGGCTTTACCTGTGATGTACTGAGCTGAATCCAGAACCTTTTGTAGGATCTTCTGTTCAAAGGCTAGTCAATACACTCTCCACAACACTACAGCCTCCGCTCTGTCTCGCACCTTATCATTTACATTCACTGCACTCTTTCGGTAGCTTTTACACTTCATTCTTTATAGTTATTGTTTTATCTTATTCTAGCTTGATGCACCGTGTAATGTTTTGATCAGTATTAACAGTATACAAGACCAGCTTTTCACTGCATCTTGGTAACTTCTGACAAAATATAAACCAATACTAGCACATGTACTTATACGATTACTACAAACAGGTCAACTTATTACATAAAAATAAGAAAAGCAGCCGATTCTGAAATGAACAAAAAATGCTGGAAAGACTAGGGCCTCTTTAACCTGAAAAGCTTACGTTGTTTCTCTTTCTACAGATACTTTATTCTGCTTTATTTTCTGAGTCTTTCTCATGAAAAATCACATTTTGAGAACTTGTTTCTAAAATGTTTGATTCATCGTTTTTCATCCTGATTTATAGCTAGCCAAGAGTATTTCTCATCTTCTCCCTTTCCAGTTATCTCAGAATTATGTGTACAGTCGGAATTAATTCCTTCCATCTAATAGTGAAGAGAAAAACATCTGTACGGTCCAATGACCCTCTTTAATTAATTTATCATGTAATATTTTCTGATACTTAGATGGTGAAAATTAGCTTGGATACCACATGCCTTTGTATTGGAAAAGCTAAATATGTTAGAGCAATCTCTTGTGAATTATTAATTTTTTCTGCAAATAATTCCAATGAGCTATAGAGCTGATGTTAGAAACATCTTCCCAGAATGACGGCTCCTACTGGGATTAAATATATGTCCCACTTGCATGCTCTCCCCAGTTCGCCTACCAGCCCCGACTAGGAGTTGAGGATGCCATTGTCTACCTGCTGAACCGTGTCTACGCCCACCTGGACAAGCCAGCGAGCACTGTGAGGGTCATGTTTTTTGACTTCTCCAGTGCGTTCAACACCATCCGCCCTGCTCTGCTGGGGAGAAGCTGACAGCGATGCAGGTGGATGCTCCCCTGGTATTATGGATTCTTGAATACCTGACTGGCAGACCACAGTACGTGTGCTTGCAACACTGTGTGTCCGACATAGTGATCAGCAGCACTGGGGCTCCACAGGGGACTGTCTTGTCTCCCTTTCTCTTCACCATTTATACCTCGGACTTCAACTACTGCACAGAATCTTGTCATCTTCAGAAGTTTTCGGATGACTCTGCCATAGTTGGATGCATCAGCAAGGGAGATGAGGCTGAGTACAGGGCTACAGTAGGAAACTTTGTCACATGGTGTGAGCAGAATTATCTGCAGCTTAATGTGAAAAAGACTAAGGAGCTGGTGGTAGGCCTGAAAAGACTAAGGAGCTGGTGGTAGACCTGAGGAGAGCTAAGGTACCGGTGACCCCTGTTTCCATCCAGGGGGTCAGTGTGGACATGGTGGAGGATTACGAATACCTGGGGATACGAATTGACAATAAACTGGACTGGTCAGAGAACACTGAGGCTGTCTACAAGAAGGGTCAGAGTCGTCTCTATTTCCTGAGGAGACTGAGGTCCTTTAACATCTGCCGGACAATGCTGAGGATGTTCTACGAGTCTGTGGTGGCCAGTGCTATCATGTTTGCTGTTGTGTGCTGGGGCAGCAGGCTGAGGGTGGCAGACACCAACAGAATCAACAAACTCATTCGTAAGGCCAGTGATGTTGTGGGGATGGAACTGGGCTCTCTCACGGTGGTGTCTGAAAAGAGGATGCTGTCTAAGTTGCATGCCATCTTAGTCAATGTCTCCCATCCACTACAAAATGTACTGGGTGGCCACAGGAGTACATTCAGCCGAGACTCATTCCACCGAGATGCAGCACAGAGCATCATAGGAAGTCATTCCTGCCTGTGGCCATCAAACTTTACAACTCCTCCCTTGGAGGGTCAGACACCCTGAGCCAATAGGCTGGTCCTGGACTTAATTCATAATTTACTGACATATTTTACATATTACTATTTAACTATTTCTGGTTTTATTACTATTTATTATTTATGGTGCAACTGTAACGAAAACCAATTTCCCCCGGGATCAATAAAGTATGACTATGACTACTATGACTAATTATTAATCTCATCACTCACGTCTGTAAAGCTTTCAGTCTTTCCAATATTTAAACAGTTATTTTTGAACAATAAATTGTTGTTGTAGTGGTGTGTACTTGTGTTCTTTTGTAGTTGTAAGAACAACTCACAAGACGTTTAAAGTAATATCATTAATTTTCCATACACAGTTAATGTACAGCACAATTGTCTACCTTAGCTGGCGGATGGTGTAGTGGCATCAGCACCGGACTTATAGGCGAATGGTACCAGGTTCGAATCCAGCCAGCTCCTTGCACGCTTTCCATCCGTGTTGGGTTGAGCGTCGAGCTAGCAACTCGGCCTCATAAAAAGCAGCCAAAATGCTGAAGGAACAGCAAGGTTGCCACCCAATGCTCCACGAAGTGCAGAGAGGAACAGCAAACAATTGTCTACCATGCAAACTGATCCAGCTTAAAGAGCAGGTTATTTCGGTGGCTACTCCAGGATTAGAATAAACCTACCCCATGATTATTCAGATGGTAGAGATGCCTGAAACAAACTAATTCCAATCTTAATTTATCAATCCAAATATTTCATCTTGTGGACCAATCAAAGGCAAAATATTCATTACCTTAATATCTAGAGTCCTAGTGCTATTCCAACTAACAAACCATAAGAAAGGATTGCAGATTCAATAGGTAGAGCTAACTATATAATTGTTGACACAGCAAGATTCTGATTGGCTGAATGCTAACAGTATGGATCAAGATGACAGGTTGCTGTAGCAAATTAACAATGCAGGATGTTCTGATCAATGTTGTTCTAAAGGCTCAGTACTGAGGTACTGATGTTCCAGAGTTGTAACTCTGCCTGGAAAACCTTAATGTGGAGGATATTTCCAGAGTTTGAAAGGGAAACATAAGCTTCTCTGGTCAATGTGCAATTGTTCAAACTCAGTGGACTTACCACATCTTCACATACTGTACCTCTCAGTAGCAGATAGATGAGGGATTAATGGCTAGTGATTCTAGCTAATGGTTAAACTATCACTCAGCTACCATGATCATCTTATTTTGCTCACTTCTGTTAAGTCATTCAGCATCAAGGATGAACTTTATTTGCCATAGACATTTACATGCATTCCGAATTTGCTGTGGTGTGCTGGACAGAGTTCGGCATGCGACAAAAACACAGTTTTCAACAGTAATAAGAATAAAGGAATTATATACAAAATAAATGTAGCAGTTAAAATATGGATATGGAATAAAATGTGCATAAATACATTTATGTACTTACAATGTACATGTTATAAAAAGTGGTTTAAAGTGTTTACAGTGCAATGCAGTGACTGAGGTGATAGATTGGGGAGGGGAGAGTGGGGATGGCTTATTAGAATAATTGATCAGATTAACTACCTGAAGGAACTTTTAAATTGGCATGAAGATTTTGTTTTAATAGCCAAACCAGACAGTAACACAGTCCAATCAGATCAGCAGAGCACTCAAAATATGCCAATTGCTAAGGTATCCTTCTACACAAAATTATATAAAAGGTAAATGCGATAATCAGAAGTAAAATCTAGGTAAATAATGTTATACTGCACTTTATTAACTGAAGTGGATCCAGCTTCTTTTTTTTTTGTTCATTGTAGTTGCTCTGACTGGATCTGTGCACGCTGCCTTCCCATTGCTACCCAGGCTCTGACCTACAACATTCTGGAGCTTTCATCAAAGTTCAAAGAAAATATATTATCAAAGTACATATACTTGGGCACCACAGTACCACAGCTGGGGACGTTCCAGAGTTTAGAGTTCAATTCTGGCGCTGTTCTGTGAGGAGTCTCTGTCCTCCTCCCTGTGGAATGCGTGGGTTTTCCCTGGGTGCCCTGGTTTCCTCCCACAGTCCAAAGAAGTGCCAGGTAGGTTAAATGGTCATTATAAATTGTCCTGTGATTAGCTTGGGGTTAATTGGGGCTCTGGGGTTGATGGAGTGGCGTGGCTCGAAGTCTGGAAGGATCTACTCCGCACTGTATCGCTACATGCATCATCATATACTACCCTGAGATACATTTTCTTGTAGGCATTCAAAGTAGAACAAATAGAATCAATGAAAAACTACACACAAAAATTCACAAACAATCAAAATGCAAAAGAAGACAAACAAGTAAATAACACTGAGTGTAAATACTAAATAATTAACATTGAGAAACATAGAAAACCTACAGCACAATACAGGCCCTTCGGCCCACAAAGCTGTGCCAAACATGTTCTTACCTTAGAAATTACCCAGGCTTACCCATAGCCCTCTATTTTTCTAAGAACATGAGTTGTAGAGTCCTTGAAAGTGAGCTAGTACATTGTGGAATCAGTTCACTGCTGAGGTGAGTGAAGTCATCCATGCTGGTTCAGGAGCAATGTTCCCTCTAATTTTTGGTAGTCAGTATGCGCAAAACTCTTATGTTGTGCAAATATTTTTCCTGTGACAAAGGTATGTGCGCGCTGAATGCACACATGGCACATTTTATGTAGGTTTACAAAATATTTGACATAAAACTGCACAGAATAACAACAAAATATTTTTTCTGTCTCCTGTCTTTGGCATTTACCCATTCTTTGTAAATCTATCTAGACTAATAGAACTTCCATCCAATTGATAGCTTTTGATTCTCATTAACATATCCAAATGACATTCACCTAGACGGTTTCTCAGCTTGGTTTTGAGTTGATTCATCAGGCTAAAACCTCGCTCACAGTCCGCACTAGGTACAAGAAAGGTTCCCCCAATGTCCATCAACTGTGCAAGGTCGCAAAACTGTTCATTTTGAAGTACAAATGCCACCATTTGAGCAAAGTTTGAAATCAGTTTGGATTTAATTTTTTCTTGCATGGAAAATTTGAAATCATTAAACTGTCTAACTATTACAGTATTTTCAGCTAGAAAATCATGATATATTAGACATAAGGCATTAACTTGTTCATCGCCAAATGTGAAGTCACAATCTGCAATTGCAGAGAAATCAGAAGCTGACCATTCTTGTACCTCAACTTTGACCTCCTCTGGGTTTGATTGATTTCGCTCTTGCTCATCTGCACTCAACCGTAACATGTGTAGCACTCCTGTAACGGGTAATGACGGGTTCTGTTGCCTGAGCTTTTGTACACCGTCCAAATGCGATTTACTTGCCAAATGACGCTTCAAAAAGTCAAGTTTCCAAATATCATCCCACTTCTTTCCACTAGCAAATTCTCCAGCAACTTTCGCATCACGACAATACAAATAGATAATTTCAGTTTCCAAATCATACATTAATACATTAATATTTCTTTTGGCTGAACGTTCATGACCTCATGAGCTTTAGGTGCAGCAGTTTCTACTATTTTGTTAAGCCATTCAACTTTAAACAAACTTACAGTTCTTTTGCGCTTCACGCCCTTCGCTTCTTCTGAATTCGACATAGTGAATCAATATTTTTTTCAATAAAAACTTAGTAAACTATCTACAGGATTTGAAACAGATCTTTGTAAACTTTATGATATGAACACTGTCCGCCAAACATGGCTGCCACCGTGATGCAGCTGTACAAACTGGAACAGGAAAGGTGAGGTGATGTAAATTAGTGACGTGCATTGTGGTATTTGAAAAACTGACTAACTGGTTAACAGAAGCAGTTAGCTAAAAGATTATTTTCAATAAGTATAATATTAATTACTACATTATTTTAAGTAACTAACCTTTTGTGCGCACATTAATTTCCTTTGTGCACTGGTTGAAAAATGTGTGTGTGCACGCACACGCACACAGCTTAGAGGGAACTATGTTCAGGAGCCTGATGGTTCGAGGGTAAAAACTGTTCCTGAACCTGACAGTGTGGGACCTAAGGCTTCTGTACCTTGTTGGTCTTGTTGGTCACGTTAGTCACTTCCTCCCTTCCTCAAAACCATTTGCCTTCTCAGCTTTATCCAAACCTTCCAACCATCAGTTTCTCCTCCTGTGACAGGCATCGGCCAGCAACCTTGCCGTTTCTTTAGCATTTGTCTGTTTTTATTTTTACGAGCAACTCAATCGGGCACAAGATGGAAAGCATGCAAGAAGCCGGCTGAATTCGAACCTGGGACCACAAGCCTCGAAGTCCGGTGAGGATGCCACTGTTCTGCCAGCTGGCTAGTTGTGAAGAGCATGGGGTGCTTAAAGTGTTAAAAGCGCTGAAGAGGTGCAAGTTGCTGCTGCCACCGAGAATGGGACGGGCCTTTGCAATGAATGACAACACGTGACAGCTGGTGCATGGATCAATTACAACCTTCCCAGGTTTAATCCTTCATTTTACCTTGAGATCAGGATAACTGAGAACCACTAACGAAGCACAAGCATTAACTTCATCTTCCTTGATGAAAGATAGATCCACTCCTCCGACACGCTCTAACCCTTCAAAGCCGTCGTTGCTCTGCCAATCCTCGGTGTTGTAGTCAATCACATGCTTCTTTAGTTCTACCTGCTGGCTGCCAGAAGGAAATCAAAGTCAATATTTAAGCAACAAAGAAAAACATGTAAATAATTTATAATAATAAATTTAATCAAACGTCATAGATTCTGAACCTAGCAAAATTAGTGAGCCAATGATTGGACAAGCCAATACAGAGATCCTTTACTTGCATTTATTGTTCATGGGAATCCTCAGTATGGTACAATTACTCTACTTTAATCATTTGATTCTTGAACCAATCTGCACAATTCTAATCACTACCTCCGTACAGTGACACTTTGCACCACATTATTTTTAGTTCTAATTGTGCTCTTCCTTGTATAATTTACGTTTAGAAGCAGCACAGTAAAGGGCTAACCTTTTGAGATTAATTCTGACCCTTCCCTCCTATGTAATCGTCCATTTTTCTATCATCCATGTACCAATCTAAGAGTTTCCTAAATGCCTCTACCACCACCCCTGCCAGAGCGTCCCAAGGACCCACCTCTCTCTGTGTACAGAACTTACCTCTGACATCCTCCCCCCCCCCTTAATTTCTCCCAATCACTTTAAAATTATGCCCCTTGTATTAGCCGTTTCTGCTCTGGAGAAATCTCTGGCTATCCTCTTTGTCTAAGCCTCTTATCATCTTGTACACCTCTAACAGGTCAGCTCTCATCCCCCTTTACCCCAGAGAGAAAAGCCTCAGCTAACACAAGTTACCATCATAAGACAATTTAATGTATGTTTTTCTTGTGAATGTTGTGTCTCGTATGTCTCCTGCCTGTGATGCTGCAGGATTTAAGTTTCTCTTTGCATCTTTATGTACATGTACTTCCTTAGATAAGAAACTTGATCTGAGCTATCAGAAAGATGACTCTAAGACAAACACTGTGTCTTGCTCCTCATTACTTATTTAAAAAAAGTAGCCTTCATTCTGGCTTCTTCCCTCTTTCCTTCCAGTCCTGATTAAGGGTCTTGGCTTGAAACACACAGTGTTTATTCCTCTCCATAGACGCTGCCTGACCTGCTAAATTCCTCCTGTGCTTTGTGTGTTTTGGCCTACAGCATTGGTTGTGCTAAGTCTTCATTCAATTTTATTTTACCTTGTCTGCCCAGCACTATGGTTAACTCTTAACTCCTTGGGGAAAAAAAAGCCCAGAAAGCTATTCAGCTCACAAGACACTTGGGATTAACAATGAAGGCTGAATTTGTCAAGCACATCCACAGGCAACAAATAGAGAAAGTGTCAGTCTGTACTGTCAATAGCATCTCAGGTTCAAAGTCAATGTGATTCACCAAAGTGAAATACTCCAAGTCATAAACTCAAGAGATTCTGCGATGCTGTAAATTCAGAGCAACGCACACAAAATACTGGAGGAACTAAGCAAGTCAGGCAGCGTCTATGGAGAGAAATAAATAATCGACATTTTAGCCAAAACCCTTCATCAGGATGGATATCAGGTCTAACTTTTCTTGTGACTCTTTGTTCTTTGTAATTGTGGAATGTTGTCGTCTTGTGTTGCATGTCGTGCCAACGCACCACAGCAAATTCCTAATACATGTAAATGTTTATGGCGAGTAAGGTTGATCCTTGTTGGAGAGGAGCCGACTAGTGCTTAACAGTGGATTTGGCCAGTTCAGTATTTTTAAGTAAGGTCTTAAATCTAACGTAGAAAGCCACATACCAAATTTCTCTGCAGTCAATCAGGCAGGTGACACTTGGGCAACGAAGGAGAAGAAACAGAATTACAAAGGTGTAGCACAAAACCAAAAGTATAATCACAGAAAACAGCTTCTAATTTAGTAAACTCTGAAGTTGTCTGTTTTATGGCAAGAATAATGTGGGACAGAAGCCACAACACTGTGGTAAAAAGCCCTGGTTAGGCCACACCAGGAACTTTGATCATTCCTAGGCACCACATACATTTGAAAGATACATTAGCCTAGAGGAAATTCAGCGCAAATATTCAGATGAAATGCGGACTCCTACAGTTAAAACAAGAGAAGATTTAAATAAACTAGGGCTGCATTTGCTAGACTCTAGAGGTTTAAGGATGCCTGAGGCAATAATGGATTGGGATTAAGGAGCATTTATAGCACACCAAACCAAACTGGGGTTGTTGAAAGACAAGGTTTCAAATGATTTAGCAGCATGCGGTTGTCATAACTAACACAGATGCTTCAGAGCAAATAAAAATAAATAAAAGCAAAGAATGTGTAAAGCATTTGTTAATCTCAGAGTGGTAACATCTGCTGTTTAGTGTCTTTTCACTAAGATCAGTGCACCAGCCCTGGAGTGCACAGGCCTTTCTGGAACCTAACAAACAAAATCAGATCGGAATCAGGTTTATTATCACTGTTATATGTGGAGAAATGTGTTGCTTTGCCACAGCAGTACATAAAATATACTACAAATTACAATAATAAATAAATAGATAACTAAATAAATAAAGTGAATAGTGCAAAGAAAGTAAAAATACTAAATTATTGTTCATGAGTCATTGGACTGTTCAGAAATCTGAGGGCGGAAGGGAAGAAACTTTTCTAAAACCTTGTGTGTCTTGAGGCTCCTGTACCTCCACCTTGATGGTAGTAACAGGAAGAGAGCATGTCCTGGGTGATGGGGGTCCTTAATGAAGAATGCCACCTTTTTGAAGCATCGCCTTTCGAAGGTATCCTTGATGCTGGGGAGGTTAGTGTCCATGATGGAGCTGGATGAACTTCCAAACCTCCGAGCCTGTGCAGTGGCCCCTCCATGCCAGACGGTGATGCCACTAGTAGAACTCTCTCCGCAGCACACGTGTAGAAGTTTGCAAGAATCTTTGACGTACCAAACCTCCAGAAACTCTGAATGAAATACAGCCTCCAGCACGACGTACACCTCATATCTGCATATTACCTCATACCATATGTCTTCTGGCACTCTCTGTTAAACCAGGGTTGATCCACTGTTGAATGGAGAAGATGCCAGGCTATGAGATTATGCATTGTATGGCCTCTGTTTAGAACTGCCAGATCTATCTGAATCCAGCCCATTCAGCACAATGCTAGTGCCACACAGAATGACAGATTGGAATTGGTTTATTATTACCACATGTGAAAAGCTTGTCTTGCATACTGTTTATAGAGGTCAAATCAATACACTGCGCATTGAGCTGGAAAAAAATGTAAAGCAATACAGAATGGCAGAATGAAGTGTAAAAGCTATCGAAAGAGTGCAGTGCAGGTCAATGATAAAGTGCAAGGTTATAACGAGGTAGATTGTAAGGAAAGAGAATCCATCTTAATGACTAAGAGGTCTGTTCAAGTGTCTGATAACAGTGGGATAGAACAAAAGAGATTCTGGAGATGCTGCAAATCCAGAGTAACATACACAAAATGCTGGAGGAACTCAGCGTCTATGGAAAGGAATAAAGTCACTGAAACCTTTCATTAGGATGAAGCTATCCCTGAGCCTGGCAGTTTGTCTTTTCAGGTTTTCTCTTCGCTTCCGCCCAGTGGGAACAGGAGAAAAATTCACAATAAATTTATTATTAATGTACGTTTATGTCACCATATACAACCCAGAGATTCATTTTCTTGTGGGCATTCACAATAGAGCAAAGAAATACGACAGAATCAATTAAAAACAACACAAGTGACTGACGATCAATGTGCAACAGAAGAAAAACTGTGCAAATCTCTCCCTTTCTCTCTCCCACACATTGTCCACACTAATTTAGGAGGCTGATGGTTGTAGGATAATAACTGTTCCTGCACCTGATGGTGTGTGACCTAAGGGTCCTGATGGCAGCTGCATGAAGACAGCATGGCCTTAATGGTGGGAGTCCTTGATGATGGATGCTACTTTCTTCTGCCAGTGCTCCTTGTAGATAAGCTCGCTGGTGGGGAGGCCTTTTCCTGGGCTGTATCCACTTTTTGTCGGATGGCTTTTCTGTTCTTGGGCATTGGTGTTTCTATACCAGAGAATCTCTGGGGTGGGTGGGGTCTGTAATTAATCCACTCGCGCTATTGGGGCAGCGAGAAGTATGGACAGTGTAGATGGTGAACTATAGATAGTGGCCAGTAGACTCTTCACATGCATCTCGAACAGGTAAGGTGCTGAAATCAAGATCAACATCATCCCCCATGTTCATGCTTCCACAGATTCAAGTGGCAGGTACATCCTTCAAGACTCTTTCAGCTCCATCAGTACTTGTGCTGTTAGTCACTGGAGTCCTCCAACCAGTGGTGGCAGTATTGCGGGAACATTCTGGGTCGTTGCTAACTTTGAGAAATTCGTCAGCAGCTGAGGGCAGTAATTAGGAGGCTTCTCTGTCCACCTTTGACCTTGATGCACTGAGGCTACATGGGGTCCATAATCAACACTGAGTACCCCAAGGGCTACACCTCTATACCTGTGAACCACAAGACTTCTTTCCCTAATGGACATAGGCCTACCTTGATGGAGGCGTCCAGCATGTTGTCTGTAACCAGGGTTGCCAACTTTCTCACTCCCAAATAAGAGACAAAAGTAGCAGTCAAATACGGGACAGTGTTTACCCCGAAAAAGACTACCATGACCATGAAGCCTTGCGCAGGCACCTGTGTGCGCATGTGTGTGCGTGCCGATTTTTTTTCTGCAAATCAGTTTTGGCCTAATCTTCTCGATTCTGTTCAGTGAAACTATACTGTACATACATTATTTCTACTTCATATAGGCTGTGTGTTTATCATATCATTCCTGCTTTTACTATATGTTAGTGTTATTTGGTAGGTTTTATGTGTTATTTGGTATGATTTGGTAGGTTATTTTTGGGGTCTGGGAACACTCAAAAATTTTTCCCATATAATAGACATCCATTAGTCTTGTGAGACCATGGATTTGCGCCTTGGAAGGTTTCCGGGGCGCAGGCCTGGGCAAGGTTGTATGGAAGACCGGCAGTTGCCCATGCTGCAAGTCTCCCCTCTCCACGCCACCAATGTTGTCCAAGGGAAGGGCATTAGGACCCATACAGCTTGGCACAGGTGTCGTCCCAGAGCAATGTGTGGTTAAGTGTCTTGCTCAAGGACACACACGCTGCCTCAGCCAAGGCTCGAACTAGCGACCTTCAGATCACTAGACTGACGCTTACCACTTGGCCACGCGCCAACTTTCCCATATAAATTAATGGTAATTGCTTCTTTGCTTTACGCCATTTCGGCACGAAAGGTTTCATAGGAACGCTCTACCTCAGCGGCGGAAATACAGGACAAGGGCAGTCTCATATGGGACAAGCCAATTTAGCCCAATGTACAGGATGTCCCAGCTAATACAGGACAGCTGGCAACCCTATCTGTAACGTACGACTCTGAAGGACAGGAAGCTGGTGCTTAACAACTCCTTGTGATAGCTCTCTGAAAGCTAGTATGCAAATCTTATTTAAACAATTCACACAGGCCAGCACACATTCTTCAATATGAAGGTTAGGACCTGGAATAGCAAGACGCTCATGGACAAACCCAGCAGTGACAGACCCAAGGATCACTTTAGTAATGTAGCCCCGACACTCAAACAATGACAGCATTGCCCCGAGAGAGACAGGACAGAGAGGAAACAGGGCTCAGAGGGCTACAGATCGAAGTGGAGCGCGTATGCAAGCCCATTCATGCAACTCTGCACTTTATTCATTCAGGATCTGAGCTTCATTGACAGAACCAGAGCAGCACACACAAAATGCTGGGGGAATCTCAGCGGGTCAGGCAGCAGCTACGGAAATGAAAGCCAGTCGACGTTTCAGGCCGAGACCCTTCATCAGGACTGGAAAGGAAGGGGGAAGACGTCAAGATTAAAAAGCTGCGGGGATAAGGAGGAGGAGGATAGTTAGAAGGTGAAAGGTGAAGCCAGATGGGTGGGAAAGGTAAAGGGCTGGAGAGGAGAGTGGATCATAGGAGAAAGGGAAGGAGGAAGAGCACTAGGGGCGTCTGCAGAATGTCTTGTGTCATTGACAGAACCATTCTGTACTGCCTGTACCCAATGGCCCTACAGGAGGTGATGAGAGGCTCCCTACAGCTGGGTAGAGATTAGGTATTTGAAAATCCATGTGGTGCGACTGGAGTCACATACCATGCAGAATACTTAAAGATGGCAATTTTACCCCCACCCCCAAATGATCCTGGGAATTAAAGTATTAACATACCAGGAACATTTGATGGTTCTGGTCCTGTACTCGCTGGAGTTTAGAAGAATAAGGAGGGATCTCATTGAAACCTATTGAATATTGAAAAGCCCAGAATGGGGGGAGGATGTTTCCTATACTGGGAGAGTATAGAACCAGAGGACACAGCCTCAGAATAGAGGGATGTCCATTTAGAACAGAGATGAGGAGGAATTTGCTTAGCCAAAGGGTGGTGAATCTGTGGAATTCATTGGCAGAGACAGTTGTGGGTATACTTAGAGCAGAGGTTGATAGGTTTTTGATTAGTAAGGGTGTCAAAGGTGAGGGGCAAAGGCAGGTTTGAGAGGGATAATAAATCAACCACGATGGAATGGTGGAGCAGACTCGATGGGCTGAATGGCCTAATTCTGCTCCTATGTAAATAGTCTTATATTAATCAATGAAATGAATTTTTATGACAAAATGGTTGTCATTGTGGTCAACGTTACTAAGATAGATTGTTTTTTTTTAATCTCCCACAAATTCCAGGTTACTAACTGAATATAAATTGCATCCAGACCATCGTTCTGGTATTTTTAACTGCTATACTACCACAGTAACGGTGCTGTTCCCGTGGATATGGGAAAATTTACTGTGGAAGCTCGACTTTCAGGAAGAACTGGGAGCTGTTGCTTCCAGTTTGTTCGCACGCTCTTCCCAGCCAATATTCTCCATTAATTGGTGGTGTCTGTTTATTAAATTGTAAGGTCTAAAGTGCATCAGTTGAGTGGGGAAGGTCTAAAAGAATATGTGAGGACCAGGTATTTTTTCTAAACAGAGGGTGCTGTCAGTGGAAATGACAGAAGCAGAGACAAGAGCAATGTTTAAAAGACATTTAACCAGCCACATGCACAGGAAGGGTTGGAGGGATGATGGCCATCTGCAGGCTGGCAGGAACACAGCATTCTGGGAGATATAGTCCTTGCCCCTCACTACAGTTCCCAGAATGCACTGCGATCGAAGGCCCTCCCACCGGCCCTAGCTCTTGACGCTTTAAACAGACGTCTGCCGGTCGCCGTGTGCGATCTTAAGTGGGGAGGGGTATATTATTTTCTGTTCCGTGGCGTTTAAACGAAAGCGTTGCCTGTACCTCTCCCAGTCCCGGAGCAGCTGCTCGTCGTGATCCGGACCCCGCGGGGACGCCGACATCGAACCCGCACCCGTCCCGCGGCTGCCGCGGCGCGCATGCGCACCAGGCCCCGCGTGTCTCTTTCCGGGAGGTTGGGTTGTTGTTGGAACTTGTGATGCCCTCACTATAACTAGTTATTTACATGCACTGCAAACCACCGATTCTCCACATCAAACGGTCGAACCACCTTAAGAATAGTAAAACTTGCAACCACTCGAAAGCATGTCTTCAAAACAAGCCACATGAGTCCAAGTGGACCCCCTCTCATCCCCCCACCACCACAAAATCCACATCAGTCACTCTTCCCTTCAGCATCCTTTATAACCCATCCACTGACACTTTACACTTCATACCTCCACCCCACACCTCATGCCTATACTGACACAGTCTCTGTCCTGTGTTTGCACCTGCCCTGCGACTACCTCGACGAGTTCCTCTTGCCAAGAGTCCCTTTTGTCACTTTATTATTACCTATCTGTCACCTTAGGTACAGATATTCCTGCATTTAGTGTCTCTTATGTACTTAGGATCGGTCTATGTGTGTAGACTGATTCTAAGTGTCTTTCTATGTGTCTTCACCTAAACGTTAAAAAGACAGAGCACATGGCATTTAACTGCGACGAAGGTACTCTCAAGACCGTTGAGAATGATACCATTAAGAAAGTCTTTGACTACAAGTACCTCGGGTCAAGAATGATGAGTTCAGAGGAGGACATAAAGATACGGAAGGCACTGGCGTGGAGGTCTATGAACGACATGAAGGAAATCTGCAAGTTGAACCTGACCAGAGGGCTTAAAAAGAGGATTTTCATAACAGTCGTAGAGTCCATTCTCATGTACGGATGCGAGACGTGGACACTCACCAAGATTATGCGAAAGTCTCTAGATGGTTGCTATACACGAATGCTCCGGATGGCTCTTGACGTGAGTTGGCAACAGCACATGACGAACGTCGAGCTCTATGACGACCTACCGATGCTCTCCACTAAAATCGAGGCGAGAAGACTGCAACTAGCGGGGCGCTGTCTACACCACCCCGAGCTATCTGCCAGCCTAGTCATCGTATGGGAGCCCAAGCACGGGAGGATGAACCCTGGGCGCCCTCCCAAGACTATGGTCAACATGCTCCTAGAAGACAGCGGCGCGGCAAATGTAGATGAACTGCACACTGATGAGGGAGAGGGAGACGTGGAGAGTCCGTCATCGTGCCGGATGCCGGCCCCCTAGGCCTGAGTCGACGTAGTACTAGTAGTATGTGTATAGACTGATGTCAATATCTCTGAGGTCCTAATCTGGACGCAACATACTGATGCAGCTTCAAAGAAGACAAGACCCTGGCTATATTTCATTAGGAGTTTGAGGAGATCTGTCTGTCAACTAAAACACTCAAAAACTTCTACAAATGTACCGTGGAGAGCACTCTGACTGGCTGCATCACCACCTGGAAAGGGGAGGGGTCGCCTACTGCACAAGGTCAAAGTAAGTTGCAGAAACATGTAAAATTAGTCAGCTCCATCATGGGTACTAGCCTCCATAGTATCCAAGACATCTTCAAGGAGTGGTGCCTTAGGAAGGCAGCGTCCATCATTAAGGACCCCCATCACCCAGGACACGCCCTCTTCCCACTGTTACCATCAGGAAGGAGGTACAGAAGCCTGAAGGCACACACTCAGTGATTGAATCCATGAAACCTGTCTGACTATTATTTATCTTTTCCACTACTTATTTTAACTATTTAATAGGAAAGTAACTCAGGTTTTTCTCTATACTGTATTTATTTATCATGCTTTTCATTGTACTGTTGCCGTAAAGTTAACAAATTTCGCGACATATGCTGGTGATTTTAATTCTGATTCTGATAAGCTAATCTTATGTGTACTCAACCACTCTCAACAGTCACTTGCACATTGTGTTTTATACGATGGCTTTTATATTTATTGTCTTTTTATGCTTACTGTGGTTTTATATGCTGCAGTGGATCTGGAGTAACAAACATTTCCTTTGTCTTTACACTCCTGTACTGAAGAATGACTATAAACAATCTTGAGCCCTCCCCACCATTGAGCACATCTACACGGAGCACTGTCGCAAGAAAGCAGCGTCCATTGTCAGAGACCCCCACCACCCAGGCTATGCTCTCTTCTCACTGCTGCCATCAGGAAGAAGGTACAGGAGCCTTAGGACCCACACCGCCAGGCTCAGGAACAGTTATTATTCCTCAACCATCAGGCTCCTGGCCTGGAGGGGATAACTTCACTCGCCCCATCACTGACTGTTCCCGCAACCTATGGACTCAGCTTTCAAGGACTCTTCATCTCATGTTCTCAATATTTATTACTTGTTTATTTATTATTTCAATTCTTTTGTTTTCTCTCTTTCTTTTTGTATTTGCCGTTTGCTGTCCTTTGCACACTGGTTGTTGTCTGTCCAGTTGGGGCGGCCTATCATCGATTCTATTGTGTTTCTTGTATTACTGTGAATGCCCACAAGAAAATGGATCTCAGGGTTGTGTATGGTGACATATAGGTATTTCAATAATACATTTACTTTGAACTCTAACCTTGGAGGCGCAAGGGAATACAAACGTCGAAATCTGGAGCAACAATTAATCTGCAGGTCAGCAGCATTTGTGAGGGGAAAGAAATTGATGGTTGGAGGTACAGGAGCCCAAGACTCACACTCTACATTTTAGGAACAGCCTCTTCCCCTCCATAAGACTATAAGATATAGGAGAAGAATTAGCCATTCGAGTCCGCTTTGCCATTTCATCATGGCTGATCCATTTTCCCTCTCAGCCCCAATCCCCTGCCTCCCCCCCCATACCCTGACTAATCAAGGATCTATCAACCTCTGCCTTAAATATACAAAAAGACTTGGCCTCCACAGCCACCTGTGGCAATGAATTTCATAGATTCACCACCCTCTGGCTAAGAAATTCCTTCTCATTTCTATTCTGAGGCCATTCCCTCTGGTTCCAGAATCGCCCACCATAGGAAACAATCTTTCCACATCCACTGCATACTTGCCATCAGTTTTCTCAAAAGTCCATTAGCTCTGCCACATTATTTTCTTTTGCCATATTTTCTTATTTATTTATTGTAACTTACAGTAATTTTATGTCCTGCTGTGGACTGCTGCCGGAAAACAACAAATTTCACAATATATGTGTGCGTTAATAAACCCATTTCTGATTCTGCCTGTGTACTCTCAGTCCTGATGTAGGGTTTTGACCCCAAACGCGATATTTCCTCCCACAGATGTTGTTTGACCCATTGACTTCTTCCAGCAGATTGTTTGTTGCTTCATATTAGAAGGTTTACTGTCATAGAAACAAAACTTCAAGAACTACTCACTATAGTGGCAGCAGAAAGTAATCGCTGAGGCCTCTCAATCAACACCAAGAAGACAGAAAGCATGGTCATCTCCAGAAAGAGAAACATCCCACAATGTGTGATCGAGATCGGAAATACAAACATCAAACAAATCAACAAATTCAGATATCTTGGCAGCCTAATAACAAGTGATGGCAGGTGTGACACAGATATCAAATACAGAATAGCAATGGCAAAAGAAGCTTTCCAAAAAATGAAGACCATATTAACAGACAGAAAGATGAGCACGTACACTAAAAACAGAATACTGCAGTGCTACATTTATTCTATCCTGACTCATGGAAGTGAATGCTGGACCATTTCCCCAGCAATGGAAAAGAGACTAGAAGCAGCTGAATTATGGTTCTACAGGAGAATGTTAAAAATATCATGGACCACACACACATCAAATGAAGAAGTTCTCAGAAGAGCCCAAGCAGTTCGATCACTCGTACCAACAATAAGAGAAAGACAACTCAGATTTCTAGGACACATCATGCAGAAAGATGAACTAGAAAAACTCATGCTCTCTGGAAAGACCGAAGGGAGCAAACCTAGAGGAAGACCTCGGCTTATGTACATCAAAAGCATAGCCAGGTGGCTACACATCGAGGAAATGGAAGTCATCCAAAGATTGAGGGATAGAGCTGTATGGAAAACCATGGTTACCAATGTCCGCATCGGATATGGTACCTAGACAGACAGACTGTCATAGGGGTACAAACCCGAGGTCGTCATCATCGTGTGCTGTGTTATATGCTGTGGACGATCATGGTCTTTCCATGGCCATGATTGTTCTTGGCAAATTTTTCTACAGAAGTAATTTGCCTTTGCCTTCCTCTGGCCAGTGTCTTTACGAGACGGGTGACCCCAGTCATTATCAATACTCTTCCGAGATTGTCTGCCTGGCGTCAGTGGTTGCATAACTAGGAATTGTGATGTGCACCAGCTGCTCACATGACCATCCACCACCTGCTCCCATGGCTTCACGTGACCCTGATCCAGGGTTGGGGGTAGTGCAGTTAGGCGGGTGCTACAGCTTGTGAGCAGGTCAGAGGAGAATGGTCAGACTGGCTCAAACCAACAGTAACTCAAATAACCATGCATCACAGCATTGCTGTGTGGAAAAGCATCTCTGAACACACAGCACATCACACCATGGGCTACAGCAGCAGCAGACTATACCAGGTTCCACTCTTGTACTGAGCAAAGTGATCACTGAGTGTACAAACTTTCCAGTAGATGGAGGAGAAAGTAGATAAGGCAAGAATGCTGTAAGGGGAATTAAAGAAAGATCTCCCTTTAAAATCTTTTCACAAAATTACTTTTGGAAATGTATGTGAATTACTAAAGCCAAAAAAAAAACACAGTAAAACTCTAAACTTATTAAATGTTTGAACAAAAAACTGCTGATGCTGAAAATCTGAAACATCCATATTAACAATCTATATTGACTGTTGTAAACACAAAATGATTTTACAGATGCTGGAAATCCAGGAAGGGTTTCAACTGCAACACACACAAAATGCTGGAGGAACTCAGCAGATCAGGCAGCATCAACGTTTCAGGCCAAGACCATCCATCAGGACTGGAATGGAAGGGGGAAGATGCCAGAATAAAAACATGGGAAGGGGGGAGAGGGGAAGGAGCACTAGTTAGAAAGAGATAGGCGAAGCCAGGTGAGCAGGAAAGGTAAAGGGATGGAGATGAAGGAATCTGTTAGGAGAGGAGAGTGGATCATAGGAGAAAGGGAAGGAAGAGGTGATAGGTAGGTGAGAAGAGGTAAGGGGCCAGAGTGGAAATAGAAAAAGAGGGGAAATGAAGGGAATTTTTATTTATTGGAAAGGGAAATTGATATTCTTGCCATCAGGTCATGGCTACCCAGATGGAACATAAGGCATTGCTCCTCCACGCTGAGGGTTGCCTCATTGTGGCACAAGAGGAGACCATGGATAGATATGTCAGGATGGGAATGGGAATCCGAATTTAAATGTTTGGCCACCAGGAAGTTCCGCTTTTAGCGGACGAAGTGGGGGCGCTCAACGAAGCAGCTCCCCAATTTACAATGGGTCCCACCAATGTAGAGGAGGCTGCATCAGGAGCACCGGATTCGAAAGACGACCCCAGCAGATACGCAGGTGAAGTGTTTGGGACCCTGAAATGGAGGTGAATGAGCAGGGATCTGTGCCTGGAAAGAGATAATTAGTGGGGATCGTCAACAGCTGTTTTCAAGCTTCTTCGTGTGGTTCTACTGCCATCTGCTGCATCCTAGCTGTATTACAACATTGTTTTATCCTCAAAAAGTCTATTTACTTTCTGAGCAGTTCAAAGTAAATTTATTATCAAAGTACATATATGTCACCATATACAAACCTGAGATTAATTTTCTTGCAGGACATTTGCACAGTATTGCAGTAATTTTATGTATTGCACTGTATTGCTGCCGCAAAAAAAAGTCACAACATATGTGTGTAACGCCCTGGTAAGAGTTTTACTGCTGAAGTTGTAGGGTATTTCATGTAGTGGTCTTTCTGTAGAAGCAGTGTGTTCTGCTGGCATTGCTTGGGTTACATTAAAGATAAGGGGTGCTTAGGAATACAGTATGTGTCACCCAATCAAGATAGTGGAACTGGGAGCAAGTTTTTGTGACAAACACTGAGGTGGCTTGAAGTCTTTGTTCGACGGGAGATGCGGAAAGAAAATGCTGGAGAAAACCAGCCGTAGGATTCAATCCAATGGAAAATGCAATTTGATGGACCCCATGGTGCAGAGGTCTACTGAGGATTGGTGAATATGGCTTTTGGAAGATTTGAGCTCCAACTTGTGCAACTGTTCAATTATAGTGGGCCTGTGTTGCCGTAAAGGCATTTATTTGACTTTGTTGGGTCTACGTTTTAAGTGATTTGTTTGTAACTATTTTCTAGTTAAAGTTTGATAATTATGTTACAGTCTAACAAAGGTAAATTCATTGTCTATGGTATACTGCGGCATGTGATGACGTCACCTCCGGTTCCGGAAGGTGTGAAGGTGGGTGCCATGCGTACAGCATGATCATGAAGAGCTCCATGTCTACCCACAAAGAAACATTATAGAAGCAACGCCGTAAGTTCCTATGAATGTATTTGAAGTAAAAATATTAACGCGGTTTCTGTTAGGGAAGCGGCGGTTAGGGCGACGCGTGTGCCGGCTTTTCAATTTGAAATGCGGGGTGGGCTTGGGCCCGGCAGTGGTTTGATGAGACCCCCTCGCCCGCTACTCGGGGCGGCTGGAGACACTCACTAAAAAAAGAGAGCGTGCGTGAACAGATGCTGTATATGTTTGTATTTTTTTTATCAACAGTTTTCACCATACGTTAATGTGGAAGAGTGAACAGTAAATGGTTAACCTTACTACGACTCTGTCTTCATTGGCTCCGGTTTAACTTGGTGTTTAGTCAGAGTTTCAACACACTGCACAAGAACACTACAAAGCCCTTTTTGCTTTTTTGCTTTTTTTTTCTTTACTAACTCTTTGGTTAAATTAACATTCATAATTATACTTCCTTTATACTTGTATGCAGTGTGCGATCTGTTGTTTTATGTCGACGAGCGATTGCAGGGAGCAGTATATCACACAGCATGCATGGAAACCTGGGTATAGGTGGGCGAGACATCCCAATCTCATGGATTTGACAGGACCAAAGGCCTATACATCCTGGGCATACAAGGCCTGAGAAAGGTGGGTTTCCTTGCTGTGGAGTCCAGTGGCTGTTAGCGAGGTGCTAATGAGCCATTTCTAGAGATGCCTAGTAAAAAGGGGTTTCGTTGTCGGGGCTCGTCCAGGATTGAATTCATTGAACGCGGTGTGATTACCCTAAAAATTGATTAAGTGGGTTTGTGTTTAAGCCTGTGTTAAACTATTGTCCTGGAAAATGAAATACATGCTTATGGATGCTGTAGGGATTGAATATTGGTACGATTCAAAGGGATTGCCCGTTACTAATGCTTGTGTTCTGAACGGGGTGGATATCCACAGCCCAGATGAGTTGTTGATTAGGGTTTTAAGTACTGTTAAAGAATTAGGTAAAGTGACGATCATGGAGCGACAGTTTGACAAAACAAAGAGCAAAGATTTTGTTTTAGTTCAGGCTAGCGCTGACATAATGGGAGTGGATCTTCCTGGTACCATTGGAGTACCCGGAGAGGAGGGGCCATGGGCCGTCCATACTTTCAGAGAAGAAGGATGTATAGGCGAGGATACCAAATTGGAGGCGGAGTTTCCCATCGCTGAAGGCAGAGACTTTAAAGAGAAGTTGCTCTTGTTTCTGCAGAGCGAGGCGAAGGAGTGATCCGATGTGGAGGTTCTAATGAGTCCTCCAGCAAGGGGTGAAAAGTCTGAGTTGGTATCAGCCCTTACGACCCCGGCGGATAAATAGCAAAAGTGCACAGGCAGGGGGTCAAAGTTACCATTGGCTGAAAACGATACTCAGAGTAAAGGCCACCCCCGATGGGGAGGAGGAATACGAGACTTGACCGCTCAGATGTTGGATGAGTGACAGTGCTCTGATAATGCGAAAGGACAGTGACTGGTAGAAAGTCTACAAGGTCTGGCTGCTGAAGTAGTGAGGTCCTTAAAGACAGAGAGCCTGTTTGCTACTTCTGCGGGCTACATGCAAGTGCTAGAAAGCGTTTTTGGCCCGATGGGAAGCCCAATGGAGCTAATGATAGGGTTTAGAAGCTTGTTTCAGGAGAAAGGGGAGAAACTCCCTGCCTATATTTTTCTGCTCGAGAGAGAGAGCTGAGCTGCTTGCAGCATAAAGGAGCCATTCAACTGGCTGAGCTGAATCAATTAAGGATGGGAAAATGGAGAAGGGTGCACAGTCACAGGACATGATCACCTCAAGCCTCCGAACGTCCCATAAGACGTGCCCTCTCCCTCGTTTGGTGAGCTGCTCAGAGAAGTAAAGAGAGGAGGAAAACGCAGTGGAGGAAAGGGAGGCTTCTGTCAGCAAGGTACACTCCTCGGTAGCAGCCCCTGTTGCCGAAGTGACCCTGATGTCTCACAGGCGGGGTTGTTACAGGAGTTCATTACAGATTGTAGAGCTGAGGTATCACCAAACATGACAAAGCCAGTAGGGAGTCAGACCCACTGATGGGACGAACTAATAAGCAGAGATCTGCTATTTAATGGGGTGCCTGGAAAAGGGGAGCGAGCGGTATTGTCTGTTACAACTGTGGTGAGGAGTGTGACGGACGGAAAACCTTTGGAAAGTGAGCCCACAGTTACTTAAGCAGAAGGGGAAGTCAGGAAATTTTGGAGAGACCCAGTGAGGGAACTGCTTGGCACCTCGGGGGGAGCACGTTTCAATCAATGTATCAAGGAAAACGCTAAACTGGAAAACTCTATTCCTGAAGATTTAGTGAGGCCAGTCTCCAGCGTATCCCTACGCATCGAGGATACTTATGCTATAGACATATTTGACACAGGTTCTCAGGTTACTCTGTCGTACAGATCACTCCACAACCGGGATTTGATGCATTTACCATTGACACCACTCAGTGCCCTAAAGCTCTGAGGCCTTAGTACTGATGACGACCCACATGATGGTTACTTGTCATTGAAACTGCAGTTTTCGGAGGCAAATATAGGAGTAGCTGAGGTCCCTGATGCATTAGTGTTGGTTTGTCCGGACCCGGTCAATAAGGGTAAAGCTTCAATTCTTGAGGAACAAATACTTCTATTATGAGGAGGCTATTGGCAGCCTGCAAGGAGGAAATCAGAGAGATCTTTCTTGAAACCTTGTCCATTTGCCCTGTGTTCAGAGATGTTTTTGAGGAAGTGTACGCCCATCGTAGGCTGGAGGATGAACATAAACGAGGAACTGTGTGGTATACCTAGTCCAAGCCCGTCGTATTACGACCTGGGGAAGTAGCTAGAGTGATGGGAAACCCCAAATTTCCCAGAATGCCTGATGCCGAGGCCCTCCTGGTGGATGGTCCGGAAGACCATGAAGAGGAGTCATGCTTACTTGCTGGGGTACAGGTGGGGCCTGACCTGCAGAAGCCGTTGGTTGTACAGGGGAAGAGGATGACAGAGATTGTCAGGACTACCTCGGAGAGGGAGGTCACCCTCAGGCAGGGAATGCCAATGGCAGACATTTTTCCAGTGACTGTAATGTATAGTTTTCCCGCGAGACAAGCAGGAGATAAATCGTCTCCTGGAAAGGGAAAGTTGTCAGCCAAGTCATTCAACTTTGGTGACTCCCTGGCACCTGGAGGTTGGGAAAGGAGACTGACGGGGAAGATGTTGAAGTTCGAAGATGTCTTTTCTACTGATGAGTTTGATGTGTGTTGTTCCAAGAGTACTTGCCACACCATCCGAGTGACGGAAGATACCTCTTTCAGAGAAAGGTCTCGGCAATTGGCACCCATCAAGATGGAGGACGTTTGGTAGCATGTGTGGAAGCTGAAGGAAGCTGGGATTATCACTGAGTTCAGGAGTCTCTATGTGTCACCCATCGTGGTGGTGAGGAAGAAGAATGGGAAGGTACGAATGTGTGTTGACTATTCGACACTGAACCGATGTATGGTCCCTGACCAGTTCCGCAGATCGAGGATGCACTGGCCTGCCTGAGTGGAGTGAAGTAGTTCAGTGGACTGGACCTGAAGAGTGGATACTGTATTATCAGATACCCATGAGTGAGGCTAACAAGGAGAAGACAGAATTCATATGTGCACTTCAATTCTTTCAGTTTGAAAGGATGCCCCATGGCTTATCAGGAGCCCTGCTACTTTCTAGCATGTCATGGAGAAAACTGTTGGGATATGAACATGCTTGAGGTGCTGGTTTACCTGGATGATCTCATAGTGTTCAGGTCCACCCTGGAAGAGCACGAGGTGAGATACTGAAGGTATTAGGCTGCCTGAAAGCTGAAGGGTTAAAACTGTCACGGGATAAGTCCCAGTTCTGCAAGATGTCCGTCAACTACGTTCTTCAGAACCTTTTGGAGCAAGATGGGATGCAAAATGTGAAGAGGCCTTTCAGTTGCTGAAGGAACTGCTGACGAAAGCGACTGTGTTGGCTTTTGCAAACTCCCAGTTGCCGTATGTATTGCAGACAGACGCCAGGCAAGTGGGCTTAGTGGACAGGCAGACTTGTGGCTGGACAATGAAGGGAGGCTGAGCTCTAAAGTAACTGGGAATGAAGCTGAGCTCAGCCAAGTAATGGAAGTTATGAGTGAGAAACAGGGGAGGCCTCTCCATGTAGACAGGAAAGATCCCAAGGAGTATCTTCAACTGAAGCAGTAGATGGGATAACCAGGTCTCAAAGAGTCAGGAAACTCCCAGATAGGCTAGTCCATGTCGCACTGGAGGAACAGAATGTTGTGCCTATCCCTCTCGTGCGATATGTCACGACCATTTACAAATGAATTGGAGGTCCTGACGTTATGAAATTCCTTTGCAAACTGTGTTATTAATGAGAGGTAGATAAATTTCAAGGTCATGAGGATATGATTATCTTTGATGGGGAAGGGGAAGAGTAAATGCATTGGCAAAGGTTTTATTGCTAATGTATTTCATATAATGGTCTTTCTGTAGAAGCAGACTGCTCTGCTGGCAGTGTTTGGGTTCTGTTAAAGATAAGGGATGCTTCGGAATGTGTGTCACTCAATCAGGAGAGTGGAACTGGGAGCAGGTTTTTGTGACGAACACTGAGGTGCGCCGTGGTCTTTGTTGGGAGAGAAGGAGAGATGACGCTGGAGAGAACCTGCTGTAGGATTCGAACCGGTGGGAACCGCAGTTCAATGGAACCCAAGGCACAGATGTCTATGAGGATCGGTGAACAAGAAGATGATTTTATATCTGAAACATATGTTCTTTTAAGGTTGGGGAAACCACAGATCAAGTTACTTCTTTGCAAATGATATCTGTTCAGTCTGCAAGTGACCTAGTGCTTTCTGTTCCCTGCCACTTCATTTCACTCCCACTCTGGCTCCCTCTGCCTTTGGCTTCCTGCACTGTCCACTGAAAGTTGACGCTTAGTTGTCGGAACAGTACCCTCTCTTTGGGCCAGGCACATTACTTGTAAATTCTTCAAACTCAACACCAAATTCAACAATTTCCATAACTTGCCACTCCAACCTTGTATCTCACAGTCCCAGCATTGCTTCCCCCCCCCCACCTCTTCTTTCTTCTGGCAACTTGATTTAAATCTTTCCCAGATGTGCTTATTCTCACTCAGACTCTGCCCACCATTGTTACTTAGGTTTCTTGTCAAATCCCCTTCAAAAATGCTATTCCCTTTTCTCAGTTTCTTCAGCTGTGCACCATCTGTTCCCAAGATGCAGCTTTCCGTTCCACGACATCAGAAACGCCCCCCTTCTTTAAAGAACAGGTTTCCCTCCCTCCACTGTTGATGCTGCCCTCACCTGCATCTCCTCCATTCCTGTACATACATGCTCACCCCATCTTCCCACTGCCTTAAGTGATAAGAGTTCCTCTTGTCCTTACCTATCAGCCCATCAGCCTCCGCATCCAACACATCATTCCACACAACTTCCGACATCTCCAAAGGGATCCTACCACTAAACATATCTTTATCCCCCCCCCACCCTACTAATCTCCCTCCTTGCACTTAACCTGCAAGCAGCCAAAGTGCTACACCTGATGATACACCTCCATTCAGGGAGTCCTTCCAGGCGAGGCAACACTTCACTTGTGAATTCTGCTGGGATCGGCGAATGTGGCCAGTGCTCCCAATGTGGCCTCCCCTACGTTGGCGAGACCCGTCATTAATTGGGGGACTGCTTCATCGAACACCGCCGCACCATCCACCTAAAGCAGAACTTCCCAGTGACCAAATATTTTAATTTCAATTCGCATTTCCATTCCGTGGCTCCTCTTGTGGCAAAATGAGGTCCCCCCCAGGGTGGAGGAGCTCTGAGTAGCCTCCAACCTGATGGCATGAATATCTATTTCTCCTTCTGATAAATAAATTCCACCCCCTCCTCTACTCCCCACTCTGATCTTTTACCTCTTCTTACCTTCCTATTACTTCCCCTGGGTCCCCTCCTCTTTCCCTTTCTCCTATGGATCACTCTCCTCTCCAATCAGATTCCCTCTTCTCCAACTCTTCACCTTTTACACCCACCTAATTTCACCTATCACCTTCCAGCTATCCTCCTTTCCCTCCCCCCACCTTTTTATTCTGGCTTCTTCCCCCTTCTTTCTCAGTCCTGAAGAAGCGTCTCAGCCTAATATGTCAATGCTGCCTGACCTGCTGAGTTCTTTCGGATTTCCAGCATCTTCAAAATTACTCGTGTTGATGTTACTCTTGCCTCTTTTCCATTCTATCACAGATTTTCCCTCTTTGAAAATGATACTGTTTCCAGTACAACCCGATAATGTCTCACTTTCAAAGAGTTTGGCAAAATTGAATACTGTAGAATCTTTATTTCAGATTACATTCAGATTCAGTTGAATCTTACAGCAAGTAAACTTAAAGCAAAGATTGAAAAATCTAGTAAATCTTGTAAACAAAGAAAAAGCATTTGTAAAATCACTTTCATTATAGAAGCCATTTTTAAGCAGCTGCTTTGATAGGCAGAAAGGCACTACAATGTCTGTCTGACATTTTAAAATAAAATAAAACTTTATAATTATAGAGGTTGATCAAAAATATATTGGGCACTAAGTAATAAATGGATGCATTTTTAACATAATTTGTAATTTGTATTTTTAAGCAGAAGTAAACTATTAATGCTGTAGCTCTTCAAATTTATCTTGTAAACTTTAATTGTTCCCGTTTGAAAGCTACAGCTGCTTTCCAGGTCTCCACACCCTGTGACATCAAAATTGCTTCTGGGAAGCTCTCTTCAAGTTCTGGCAGATTATCCACTTCCTTCACTTCCATAAATAATCCGAGCGACATTTTCAAGCTGAAAATATAATAAGTTATCATGATTGTGTTCTTAAACATTTCAAGTTGGTTTCAACTAAGAAGCAGTGGCTCCTGCCTTCTCCTCTTCAATTATAAAGCCATCAACATCATTTCAAACTTTTGGTACTCATATAGTGTAGATTACAGGCATTCAGATTGTTTTATAATTGAGGAGCCACTGCTTCTTATTAAGACAAATGCTTTTAAAAGACCACTGACAGAGCACTGACAAGTTGTTCCATTTTAGCACAGGTATTCCTCAATTTATAAATGTTTTGTTATAATGCTATTGTGGTAGGATATTGATTTGTAATGTTTTCTTATTACCTTCACCTATAGTGTATTCCCTGTAGCACCTACTCCCTTGCCATTTTGACTTCACTCCTGCTTTTTCTCAAGATTCATCAGAAGTTATTCCTGTGCTTCCTTCATAATGCCCTAGCTATTGAGGATAGGACCTCATTTAACAAATCAAGGCAAGTTTCAAATTTTATTACTCTTGTTAACTATATCAATACTGGTTAAAAAAAAAGCGAACATTTGGTGGATATCAGCTGTCTGTTATATCTTGGAACAATGCAACTCAGATCAAACAATTCTTAACAAAATAAAATACAAATAAATGTTTGTGTTATAGGGACTCCTTAATTTCATTAGGCAGAATTCACCCAGACCGTTAAGGATTAAGTTCGCCATGTATGTTACGTGTTATGTTGTACGTTATTACATTTTGGGGGTGGGGATTTTTCTTATATATAGTTGCTTATATACTGTGTGTGTATGTGTATATATATATATATATATATATATATATATATATACACATACACACACACACACACACAGATACATACATATGATGCTGCCATTTGTTGGCTGTTTCAATAAAGTGTACATTGGAAGTAATTGCACTTGTGTTGAATCTTGTTGACACTCCTACATTGGTGACCCTGATTCTGGAGTGATTTTGCTCATTTTACAATCATGACTTGCAAGCTCCCTGAATTCTAGCAGGAACACGCTGTCATTTGGTTCGCTCAGGCAGAGGTCCAGTTCGCAAAGTGGGGAATCTTGCAAGATGACACGAAATATTATGTTGTCACAGCGTTAGACAGCTCTATGGTGACCATAGTGATGAGCGTCCTACAGCACCCCACCCCCACCCCCCGGAAGTCGGTAGGTACGAGACCCTTAAGCGACTCCTTTTAGAGACTTTCGAACTTTCTGAACCTGAACGTGCCCGTCGGCTCCTCTCACTGCCCAGCTTGGGTAACTCCAAGCCTTCAGAGTTGATGGACCACATGCTAACCCTCCTTGGTGGACATCAGCCTTACCTCATCTTCAGAGAACTTTTCCTGCAACACCTAACAGGCGAGGTGCGGTCGGCTCTGGTTGGCTCTCCGCTCAAAGAATTTTGGGCTCTAGTGGGAGAGGATGACAAGGTGTTTTCTGTCACCAGGAGGGCCTATGCAACATGTGGCTGGCCGACTTCACCACCACCTGAACTTGAGACAATCGCTGTGGCTCAACGATGTTTTTCTACCTTGCAAGGCTTGGGCCATGAGCTAAGAAGTGTCACCCTCCCTGTGGGTTCAAGGAGTCAGGAAACGGAATGGCCAGTGCCCGTTAGCTCCTATGAGCATTGGCATGTCAGGCAGTTTGTTGCTCGTTACAAACATTTTTGTCGATACTCCTACAGCATCCAAAATATTTCCTCTGGAAGAGCACTACACATGATGAAGGTTGGATATGGGTTATAAAGGAGAGTATTGAAAAGCAGTTAAACACATTGTTGAAAGGTCAGAATGAACAGCATTCATTCTTTTCCAGGGAAAAGTAATATCATTATGGTATGGCTTGAAAGGCCATGAGGGGTTATAGATGTTTTGAAAGTGCTGATAACCTTGAAAATCAGTCATGGCTGGTCTGAATGCTTAAAGAAATGTGCAGACCTGAATGATATTTGTATTGTGGAGGAAGACAATAAGTATGGACACCATTCTTCAAAAACATAATTAGACAATATGATAATTATGTAACTAACTGAGGTCAAAAGCTATAGGAGCAAAATTAGGCCATTTAGCCCACTGAGCCTGCTCCAACATTTCATCATGGCTGATCCAATTTTCCTCTCAGCCCCAATCTCCCGCTTTCTCCCCATATTCCTTCATGCATGTCCTGATCATCAAGAATCTATCAACCTCTGCCTTGAATATACATAAAGAATTGGCCTCCACAGCTAATGCGCAAAGAATTCTACAGATTCACCACTCTCTGGCTAAAGAAATTCCTCATCTCTGTTCTAAGAGGGCGTCCCTCTATTTTGAGGCTATGTTTTAGACTCTCCCACCATAGGAAACATCCTTTCCAAATCCACTCTATCAAGGCCTGTCACCATTCGATAGGTTTCAATGAGGTTACCCTTCATTCTTCTGAATTCCAGTGAATAAAGACCCAGCGCCATCAAACACTCTTCATATGACAAGGCATTCAATTCTGGAATCATTTTCATGAACCTCCTTTGAACCCTCTCTAATTTCAAAAAATCCTTTCTGAGGTAAGAGGCCCAAACTGCTCATAATACTCCAAGTGAGGCCTCACCAGTGCTTTATAAAAGTTCAACATTACATCCTTGCTTTTATATTCTAGTCCCCTTGAAATGAATGCCAACATTGCATCTACCTTCCTCACCACAGACTCCACCTGCGAATTAACCTTCACTATGATTTCCAAGTCGCTTTGCACCTCATTTTTTTGTATTTTCTCTCCATTTAGAAAATAGTCAACTCTTTCACTTCTTCTACCAAACTTTGGGCTACTGTTCCAAAATGTTTGACTTCGAAGACTCTAGTTCAGATGTTATGATTCAAATAGGTATTGATAAAAACCGATACATCAATATATCAAATGTTCACCAAAGGATAATGAGCCAAATTTTGAATCCTATCATGACCAGGTAGATTTAATAAGAATTATTAGTAAGATTACAGCACAGGAAATTTGAACCATCATATCTAAGCCAGATCTTTACAAGGCAACACCAGAGTTCCACCCGTTGGTCCTTTATCCATAGCTTTCTAAGGTTTCTCTTCAACATATATTTATCCAATTCCCTCTTGAAGGCCACAATGAAACCTGCCAACTAGACAGTACATTCCAGATTCCAAATACAGTCTGCACAAATTAATAGTTCCTCATTCATTCTCAATTCACTTCAGTCGGAACTGCTTCCTGTTATCCACTCTGCACATATTCTTTACATGACTTTTATCTGACTCCTCATCATAGTCCAGGAAGTTACTCAAGGTCAGTTAGGGATGGACATTAAACATTTGCCGAGTCAGCTACACCTCCATCCAATGAAGGATTATAGGTGGAAGATCATAGTACTGCAGAGGTTACAGAGAGGCAAGACTATGCACTAAAAACTAACCCAATGATGTGCTGTATTTAATTTTATTTTCACTTAGAGATAAAATATGGTACCAGGCCCTACAGCTCAATGAGCCAGTGCAGCTCAGTTACATCCATATGATACATTAATGCTCTAACCCAACATCCATATGATGCATTAATACTCTAACCCAACATCCACATGATACATTAATACTCTAACCCAACATCCACATGATACATTAATACTCTAACCCAACACCCACATGATACATTAATACTCTAACCCAACATCCACATGATACATTAATACTCTAACCCAACATCCACATGATGCATTAATACTCTAACCCAACATCCACATGATGCATTAATACTCTAACCCAACATCCACATGATGCATTAATACTCTAACCCAACATCCACATGATGCATTAATACTCTAACCCAACATCCACATGATACATTAATACTCTAACCCAACATCCACATGATACATTAATACTCTAACCCAACATCCACATGATACATTAATACTCTAACCCAACATCCACATGATACATTAATACTCTAACCCAACATCCACATGATACATTAATACTCTAACCCAACATACACATGATACATTAATACTCTAACCCAAATGTTTTTAGAATGTGGGAGGAAACTGGAGCATCCAGAGGAAACTCATGTAGTATATACTCCTTACAGACAGTGGCAGAATTGAAACTGGGTCACTGGCGCTGCAATAACGTTACATATATGCAAGCTTATGTTTTATAACAAGTGTTCCTACCTCCAAGTTGGGTTGAAGGTTTCTGATGATTGAACATTTTTACATCTGAGAGTCAGCAGCTCATGCAATTCCAGTATAAAAGGATCTACTCTTGTTTGGATGAAGAAGGCACGTAATTGTTTCTTTTCTTCCTCATTGAGGGTTTTCTTATATTCATGATTAATCCCTGAGAAAGGATCCTGAAAACACATACATTAAAAAAAAATGTAGTTTAATTGGGATTTTTTTTTACTCTGGACTCAGGAAAGATATTGTCCTCTGGGGAATCAATCCTTTACTGCTCGTTACGACTACGAACCCTATTATATCATTCATTTTCATAATATGAACTGCAGCATTCATATTTAATCATTCAACATTGATATTGGTATAAACTGACTCTGGCCCTCAGCACTGCAAATAGTCAAATGATGAATTACCTGTTGACAAATTTACACTTATTATGATTGTCAACCTTGTAGCAGAGGATCAGGAAATGACAGTGTGAAAGCCCTTGTATATCCCCTTTGCTATTTAAAGAAATTCCTGTCCATCACGCTATTCTTTAACTATCACTGAAGACAGCTTGCTTCCTTCACAACTGAAGAGCGCAACACTTTGGAGATCAATGTTATCCAAGACCGTAATCAAAATTTATTCTAAAAAATTGAGATGTTTCCTGAACCTTAGAATCTGGATTTTTGATTGTAATCACACTCAAGTCCTCTTATTTATCTGTAATAATTGTTTAAATATTCTTAAGTGTATTTGTTCACAAATTATTATCTTGTATTTTATCCTGTAACCATTTATTTACCTATTAACCTTTGCTGGGAATATGATTGACATTTAGTTCTCCCAGTTTTTAGTTTAACTACAGGGCCATTAAGAAGCATGCCTTCAGGCACTGTCTAACTTTGCCCTCCGTGAAGAGATACTCAAAACCGCTTCTCTGGAGTTCCAGACTGTGGACATGCTGAAACTGTGAATCAAGAGATGGGAAGTAAGTAGATTAGTATATTGTCTGTTTTCAGGCATTTTGCTCTTTAGCGCTTACACAACATTGTTTCAACAACTCAATCAGCAATCAACTAAAAACAAATACATTTCAAAGCCAGATTTTTCAGTGAGCTAAGGCATTAACCAAATTGAATCTAAAAGGTTGTGTGATCTCTAGGGTGTGGGCATCTCCTTTTCAAACACCAACTGTTATCTGCTGTCAGTGCTGTCCTTGCTGCACAACAATATTGTTGCTAGTTTGACGAAGCAGCCAATCACAATGAAGAACTCCTATAGATTGGAGACAGAAAGTAACCAATGCGCTCACTATTTTCCCTGACCTCACAGAAAGTGAAATTGAACTTGGGTCATAAACATGAGCTTCAGAGGAAAGTCAGAATCATAGGCTTAAAATATTTTTTAAAACTCCATCATATTCTGAGATATCTATCAGAGGCATTTACTATTACTGTAAAAAATAGCTTCCTAGGACACGAGGTCCCGCTAGCACAGTAACAGTTTCAGTGTATTTTGAAACAGAAATATAGACAGCTGGTATTTACACAATTCACACAACAGCACTTGGAAAAGTTGCAAAAAATAACTTGCAGAGAAGCAGGAAATCAATAAAATCAACTCTTAACTTATGCTACTTATATGCACTTTAATTTTAAAGGCCATCATTATATTAACATTCCCAAACAGGATAAAAATCTGCAGTTACCAGAAATCCAAGCAATAGATACAAAATGCTGGAACAACTCAGCAGGCCAGGCAGCATCGATGGAAAAGAGTAAACAGTTGACGTTTCGGGTTGGGACCCTTCATCAGGATGGATGAAGGGTCTTGCCCTGAAATGCCGACTGTTTACCCTTTTCCATAGGAGCTAGCTTGCCAGCTGAGTTCCTCCAGCATTTTGTGTCTGTTGATAATATTAATGTTGGCTGTTTCACCATCACTTCAGGTGTGAAATCTGGGTCTTAATTATAGTGGAAGAATAATTAAATATCCACAGCCATTTAGAATTATGTAAATACACTGATACATTGATGAGTGAGCTACAAAAATGCCCAGGAAGGCCAGAACCATCCAATTTAAAAAAGAAGCTCTGGTATTGAATTTAACATTCATCCATTCTATTCACCTACAGCAAGCTAACTTCTAAAACATCAGCCAAGATCTACATCCTCTTTCAACAAAGGTAACTGGTTAACAAACATATATTAAAACTATTTGCAAATTGTTGCCTAACCACGTAGAATCTCGATGCCTGTTAAACTCTCACAGCATCTCATTTCACTTCGTTGTTGCCGATCGTTGGACGCTAACGTGTGAAAATATAAGAATTTTTAATTCAGGTCCTGATGGAAAACAAGCGCAGGAGGTATAACATTCAGATCACTAGTTTTTTGGTGGGCAGGAAAAGGGTAATAAATATCACCTATGCTACAAAAGCCACACACGCTAATTTGAGCTAATCCATTCATACCCTATTCAAATGAAGTGAACATTCTGATTTTCTTGCAGAAAGGAGCTGCCAGAGTGCTTGGATGTGCTTCAAGTTGCATCGTCTCAATGTCTAGAACAAAATAACAGAAAAACATGACATGTAGAAAAATATTTAATTCTGTTCACCATACAATCCAAGTATTTCACATGAATATTTTTAAACAACACAAATCATTAAACTTGAGCATGCCTGCTTCACTAACATGAAGTGCGAATGGTGTGTCATTTAGAAACACAAGCACATTGGGTCCCACAGGAATTCTGCATTTTACAGGGTGTTATTCTCAAGGTTGTTCTCAGGAAGAGTAGAAAAGGGACTTTGCTAGATGATTAGCAATCTCAGAGGCAAACCCACTGAGCTGTTCTCTTTGTGGCCATATAGTATCATTGGCTGGGTAGGAGCACTCACTTGTAATGTAGGGAGTATCTTAACTCCAAAACCAAATTTAGAAACAAAACTTTTGGCGCCTGTTATTGAAATTTCTAACTACCCAGCTGATGTTGAAAATTTTACTGGAACGAAAACTTTAACTCCGTTCAGAAATTATAATGTACTATCACTGCTAGATTTAACGGGTTTAAAATTTTTGACTTATGTAGAACCTCATCACTTACCAATTTAATGCACCATTATAATATTGAAGACAAGTGTCTGTGTTAAACATCCCCAGCTTAAATTAGGTTAGGGGTTCACAACCTTTTTTATGCCATGGACCCCTACTATTAACTGAGGGGTCTCTTAACTGCAGGTTGGAAAATTCTGAATTAGATGAATTATCAGCTCATCATATTTTGCTGGTGTTGGATGGGCATCTCAATTTTAACCTGGACATTACAAAGAATCATAAAGTCATTGAGTTATACAGCATGGAAAGGATTTTTGAGCTCCGACCAGCCACCAATCAGGACATCAGAAGTTTGGGAGGAGGTGATTTCGCTCTGGTCCACAGACTGAGTAGAACAAGGCAGCAGCGGAGCATGGCAGCTTATTCGAGCTATGACCAGTGACCAATCAGCATTTGGGATTGATTAGCAAGTGCAAATTAAAGGAATACAGGGCAAGCGCAGCAGCCACAGTCGGAGGGACAGAGTTAGAGTGGGGAAGCTTTAGCTCTTCACTAGTGGGGAGGCTTCAGTCAGAGAAGGCAGAAAAAAGAAAGAAAAGCTCTGAGTAAAGCAACACACACAAAAAGTGGTGGAGAAACTCAGCAGGCCAGGCAACATCTATGGAAGAGTACAGTTGGTCGGGTCTCTGGCACTAAGTCTGCCTCTGTGACTCAGAAGGAAAGGGAGGAGAAGAGGTGAGGCGTGCTGATAGGGGATTCATTAATTAGGGGAATGGGCAGAATGTTCTGTGGTCGAGAATGAGATTGTCCAATGGTATGTTGCCTCCCGGGTGCCAGGGTACGGGACATCTCGGATCGAGTCATCAGCATTCTTAAGTGGGAGATTGTCCATGTAGGGACCGATGATATGGGGAGGACAAGTGACAAGCTTCTGCATAGGGAGTTCAGGGAGTTAGGTGCTAAGGTAAAGGGCAGGAATTCCACGGATTGTGATCTCAGGATTGCCACCCGTGCCACATGTTAGTGAGGCCAGAACTAGGAAGATTATACAGTTTAACACGAGGCTCAGGAGTTGGTGTAGGAGGGAGGACATAAGATTTTCCAATCATTGCGCTTTCTTCCAGGGATGGTTTACACCTGAACTGGAGGGGGACTAATATCCCAGTGTTAATGCTGCACAGTGGGGTTTAAACTACAGCTGCAGGGTGATGGGAACCAGAGGGCCAGAACAGTTAGTGGAAAGGTTGTGGAGAGAGATGCTGGTAAGACCTCAGACAAAGTCAAAAAATGCTGAGCATGATGCAGCATGTTGAGCTGTGTACATTTCAATGCAAGAAGTATTGTAGGAAAGGTGGATGAGCTCAAGGCACAGATCAACACCTGGAATTATGACGTTGTAGCTATTAGTGAGACTTGGTTGCAGGAGGGGCAGGACTGGCAACTCAATATTCTGGGGTTTTGTTGTTTTAGACATGACAAAGAGAGGGGGATTAAAGGAAGAGAGGTGGAGCTACTAGTCAGGGAAAATGTCACAGCAGTGCTCCGTCAGGACAGACTGGAGAACTTGACTAGTGAGGCATTGTGGGTGGAACTGAGAAATAAGAAAGGTATAACCACGTTAATGGGGCAGTATTACAGACCACCCAACAGTCCTAGGGATCTAGAGGAACAAATATATTAAAAGATCACAATCTGCTGCAAGAAACATAAAGTTGTTATAGCAAGTGATTTTAATTTTCCACACATAGACTGGGAATTCCATACTTTAAAAGGACTAGATGGGATAGAGTTTGTATTCAAGAAAACTTCCTTCATCAGTATGTAAAGTCCCAATGAGACAGCATGCAATAATGGATCTGCTATTAGGGAATGAGACGGGGTAGGTGACAGAAGTTTGTGTACGGGAACACTTTGCATCCCGTGACCACAATGCCATGAGTTTCAAAGTGAATATGCAAAAAGATAGGTCTGGTCCACGGGCTGAGATTCTAAATTGGAGAAAGGTCAATCTTGATGGTATTAGCAATGATCTGGCAAGCGTAGATTGGGACAGGCTGTTTTCTGGCAAAAGTGTACTTGGTAACTGGAAGGCCTTCAAAAATGAAATTTTGAGAATACAAAGCTTGTAAATGCCTGTCAGAATAAAAGTTACAGATAACAAGCGTAGGGAACCTTGGTTAAGAAACAAAAAGGAGATGCATAGCAGGTAAAGGCAAGCAGGAACAAATGACGTGCTTATGGAGTGTAAGAAATGCAAGTGAACACTTAAAAAGAAATCTGGAAGGCCAACAGAAGGCATGAAGTTGCTCTACCAGACAAGTTGAAGGGGTATCCTAAGGGATTCTACAGATCTGTTAAGAGCAAAAGGATTGCAAGGGACAAGATTGGTCTTCTGGAAGGCTAGAAAGCTAATCCACGTGTGGAGCCAAAGCAGACGGGGGAGATCTTAAATAAATTATTTGCATCTGTATTTATTCAGGAGACAGAGTCTATAGAAGTTAGGCAAAGTGGCATCAACTTCCTGGACCCTGTACAGATTGCACAGGATGTGGTGTTTGCTACCCTGAGGCAAATCAGGGTGGATAAATCCCCGGGGCCTGACAAAGTTTTCCCTTGGACCCAAATGGAGACGGGTGCAGAAATTTCCTGGTCCTGGCAGAGATATTTAAGTCACCCTTCGTGACACGGGAGGTACCAAAGGATTGGAGGATAGCCAATGTTCTTCTGCTGTTTAAAAAAGGTCTAGACATAAACCAGGAAATTATCCGGTGAGTCTGACATTAGTTCTGGAAAAGTTAATGAAAGGTATACTAAGGGACTGGATATGTAA
This sequence comes from Mobula birostris, assembly GCF_030028105.1. NCBI lineage: Eukaryota > Metazoa > Chordata > Chondrichthyes > Myliobatiformes > Myliobatidae > Mobula > Mobula birostris. Next base: position 52,136,220 of record NC_092393.1, on the reverse strand, counting down.
GTACTTGAATACACATGGACTGATTAAGGATAGTCAGCATTGATTCGTGCATAGTAGGTCATGTTTAACAAATCTTAAAGAGGTTTTTAAGGAAGTTCCCAGGAAAGTGGATGAAGGCAAGACAGTGGATGTTGTCTATGTGGAGTTTAGTAAGACATTTGACAAGGTCCTGCATGGGAGGCTGCTCAAGAAGGTTCAGTCATTCGGCATTCAGGATGAGGTAGTAAATTGGCTTTGTGGGAGAAGCCACAGAGCGGTAGTAAAGGGTTGCCTCTGACTGGAGGCATGTGACTTACGGTCCGCAGGGATTGGTTCTGGGTCTTTTGTTATTTGTCGTTTATATCAATGATCTGGATGATAATGTGGTTGACTTGATCTGCAAATTTGCAGAGGACACCAAGATTGGGGGTGTAGTGGACAGACAGGAAAACTGTTATGGCTTGCAGAGGATCTGCATCAGCTGGAAGAATGAGCTGTAAAATGGCAGATGGAACTTACTGCAGACAAGTGCAAAGTTTTGCACTTCGGTAGGACCAATCAGTGTAGGCCTTACGCAGAGAACGTTAGGGCACTGAGGAATGTGGTAAAAAAAAAAAGGGATCTGGGAATACAGGTCTATAGTTTATTGAAAGTTACATCAAAGGAAGACAGGGTTGTAAAGAAAGCTTTTGGCACAATGGCTTTCACAAATCAATATATTGAATACAGGGGACCGGATGTTATGTTGAAGTTGTATAGGATGTTGGTGAGGCCTAATTTGGAGTATCATGTGCAGTTTTGGTCACATACCTATAGGAAAGATATGTGTGTTGGCGCGTGGCCAAGTGGTTAAGGCGTTCGCCTAGTGATCTGAAGGTGAGGCAGCGTGTGTGTCCTTGAGCAAGGCATTTAACCACACATTGCTCTGCGACGACATCGGTGCCAAGCTGTATGGGTCCTAATGCCCTTCCCTTGGATAACATCGGTGGTGTGGAGAGGGGGGACTTGCAGCATGGGCAACTGCCGGTCTTCCATACAACCTTGCCCAGGCCTGCGCCCTGGAAACCTTCCAAGGCACAAATCCATGGTCTCACGAGACTAACAGATGCCTATATATAGGAAAGATGTAAACAAGATTGAAAGAGTACAGAGAAAATTTACAAAGGTGTTGCCGGGTGTGGTGGACCTGACCTATAAGGAAAGATTGAATAGGTTAGGACTATATTCTTTAGAAAATTCAGAGAAGATTTGTTAGAGGTATACTAAATTATGAGGTGTATAATTAAATTATGAGGGTGAATGCAATCAGGCTTTTTCCACTGAGGTTGAGTGGCTCTACACCAGAGGAACATAAGGGGAAACTTCTTATCACTCGGAGGGTCATGAGAGTGTGGAATGAGCTACCAGCACAAATGGTGCATGCAAGCTCGATTTCAACGTTTCACAGAAGTTTGGATTGATACATGGATAGTTGGGGTATGGTGGGCTATGGGCTATGGTCCCCGGGCAGGTCGATGGGGGTAGGCATTTTAAATGGTTTTGGCATGGTCTAGATTGGCTGAAGAGCCTGTTTCTGTGCTGTACTTCTTTATGACTCTATGATCCTATTGTTTCCCTAGCCACCTGAAATCTGAAGTTGCCTGAATGGACAATATCTTTTTGTCAGCATCTCTGTGCTGTCAAGGAACTAAGTCATTGTTCACTGTTGATCTGAAAAAACCTCAACTTAAAACCATACTTATATATAGGCATCCATTAGTCTCGTGAGACCATGGATTTGCGCCTTGGAAGGCTTCCAAGGTGCAGGCCTGGGCAAGGTTGTATGGAAGACTGGCAGCTGCCCATGCTGCAAGTCTCCCCTCTCCACACCACCGATATTGTTCAAGAGAAGGGCATTCGGACCCATACAGCTTGGCAATGGTGTCGTTGCAGAGCAATGTGTGGTTAAGTGCCTTACTCAAGGACACAACACGCTGCCTCAGCCAAGGCTCGAACTAGCGACCTTCAGATCACTAGACGAATGCCTTAACCACTTGGCCACGCGCCCATAAAACCATACTAGTCCCTCAGTATTACACTGACCTATATGTTTAAATGCTGCACTTGCCTCATGGAGCAGGACTTGCACTTAAAGTCTGAGCCAAAAAAGAAAAATTTTATAAATGGAGACAGATTGACAATTCACCAGGAACCATTGAGAATCCATGTGGATATCTGCATTTTTGTGCACATCATTTTTATCTTGAAACTTCCCTTGTAGAATTCATACATACATTAGAATACTTTACAATGGGTTCAAATGCAAAATATCACTATCAGATTGATGCTGCAATTTATTATATAAACAGGATAAATTATATACTCACTTCCATTACATGAGGTGCTATTTGTGCTTCCATCTGCAATACTTCCTTCAAATAGACAACCAGTTCTAGATCAGGATCCCCACCTGACATGGCCAAAAATCCTGAAGAGACTTCCACAGCAGTGAATGCTTCACATACCTCATTGTATGACTGTAGCTCAACACTTATGGCATTAATAACAGAGGCTGACAGTGATTCCTAAGAGAGAGAGAAAAAAAATCACTAATGTTCTTTGCTGTTATGACTGTTTGGTTTTTTTCCCTCCAACTTATTCACTTTTCTGTAAATAATATTACCTTTCTCCTTGCATCATCATCATACTGTCATTAAGTAACCTATTCTTTTCCCCCTCACTTCCTCTCCCCAGGCTCTGCATTTGCTTATTAACAATCACCTCGTTCTGAAGCAACATTATTGGCTCCTCCAGAAGAACAAATGCAAAATAACCTTTGAAATGTATTATGAAATAACAAAATGGGTACCTGAGCAATTCTGTTCTTTATATCTTTAAAAATGATTTCATAATTTCTGTCTTGTCTGCAAATCACAGTAGGTATTCCCTGAAAAATGATGAGGAATGTCCACTTAGAGCACCACACTGATATGTTTCACAAGTTCCATTATTATGAAATTGTTTCTCACAGTTAATGCTAGTTTGTGCGGATTTATTTATAAAATTAAATACCAAGAATCACTCTCGTTTATGGTGACTTACTTTTATGCTAATAAGTGGCTTTCCCTTTAAGAATCTGTTAGTCAGTTGTTGTTCCATTCTCTTGAAGTCATGGTCAGTCACAATTTCTTTTCCTTTTTCCATTGAGTATTGGCAGTTGGATGAAAAGAGAGGAATCAGATCTTTTCCAATTTCATATCTGATTACGTGCAAGTCTGATACATCCTGGGGAGTGACCACGTATCTAGAAAGGTCATAAAATTTTCAGATAGAGAAACACAAAATTAAAAATTACGCTTATGTTTGACTTGTAGTTAGGTGTTTGCAGTGTATTTACCTGTGTTATACACTTGCAATACAAAGCAACTTTGAAGTTACATTAAATTTTAATTCAGTGAGCCACAATGTAGAGTTACAATTTTTGCAACGTGTCATTGCAACCTTCCACGGTATTTAAATTTTCAGCAACTAATTCCAAATTGAACATTACCCTTTCTTTTGTAGAAAGCTGAAGTCATAGCCATATGAGAAACATTCATAATGATCTTGAACTTTAACAGTTTTGTTTTCCACAATGTATATGGATTGTCCTGAGTAATTTCAGCAACTTTTGTTTTCATTTCAGATTTTTTGTCTCTGCCACTGTTACAAAATAGTATTAATTTTGACAATTTGAACACCATGACATTGAAAAGCCCTGACAGGATTCATTATATTTCACTTCAGGTGAGTGTTAGATGCTCTCAAATGAACAGGCAAATAAACATCGAATCTTCTTCTTTCCCTTAGATTTAGGTTTAAGACCACATGACAAAGGAGCAGAATTAGGCCATTCAGCCCATCAAGTTTGCTCTGCCATTCCATCATGGCTGATCCCAGAGCCCACTCAACCCCATACACCTGCCTCCTCACCATATCCTTTGATGCCCTGACCAACCAGGAAACGATCAACCTCTGCCTTAAATATGCTCATGGACTTGACCTCCACTGCAGTCTGTGGCAAAGCATTCCAAAGATCACTACTCTCTGGCTAAAAAAATTACTCCTTAACTCAGTTCTAAAAAGTCACCCCTCAATTTTGAGGCTGTGCCCTCTAGTTCTGGATAGGAAACAGCCTCTCCAAATCCACCCTGTCTAATCCTTTCAACATTCCAGAGGTTTCAATGAGATCCTCTTGCATTCTTCTAAATTCCAGTGAATACAGGCCCAAAGCTGCCAAATGCTCCTCATATGTTAACCTCTTCATTCCTGGAATCATCCTCGTGAACTTTCTCTGGACTCTCTCCAATGACAACACATCATTTCTGAGATATGGGGCCCAAACTGCTGATAATACCCCAAGTGCCTGACTAGTGTCTTATAAAGGCTCAGCAATATCTCCTTGATTTTATATTCCATTCCCCTTGAAATAAATGCAACCAACCAGGAAAGGCCCCTTTTATTCCCACTCGCTGCCTCCTGCCTGTCAACCATTCCTCTATCAATTCCAGTACCTTTCCTGTAACGCCATAGGATTGTATCTTGTTAACAACCTCATGAGTGGCACCTTCTCAAATGCCTTCTAAAAATCAAAATAGATGACTTCCACTGCCTTTCCTTTGTCCACCCTGCATGTTACTTCCTCAAGGAACTCTTTAACAGATTTGTCAGGCAAGATTTCCCTCTTCATAAACCAAAGTTATTTTATCATTAGTCTCCAAGTACCCCAAAACTTCATCCTTAATAATAGACTCCAACACATTCCCAACCACTGAGGTTAGGCTAACTGATCCATAATTTCCTTTCTTTTGCCTTCCTCCCTTCTTAAAGAGTGGGATGACATTTGCAATCTTCCAGTCCTCCGGGACCATGCTAGAATCAAGTGATTCTTGAGATATCATGACCAATGCATCCATTATCTATTCAGCAACTTCTCCCAGGACTCGGGAGTGTAGTCCATCTGGTGTAGGTGACTTATTCACGTTAAGACCTTTGAGTTTGCCTTGCACTTTTTCCTTTGTAATAGCAATGGCATTCAGTCTTTCTCCCTGACACTCACGGACCTCTGGCGCACTGCTGGTGTCTTCCACGGTGAAGACAGATGCAAAGTACCCATTAAGTTCATCTACCATTTCTTTATTCCCCATTACTACCTTACCAGCATCATTTTCCAGTGGTCCAATATCAACTCTCACCTCCCTTGTACTCTTTAAATAACTGAAAAATCTTGTTGGTATTGTGCTTTATATTACTGGCTAGTTTGCCCTCATATTTCACCTTTTCCTTTCTTAGAGCTTTTTTAGTTGCCTTTTGTTGGATTTTAAAAGCTTTCCAATCATCCAACTTCCCATTCACTTTTGCTACCTTATATACCCTTTCCTTGGCTTTTATGCAGTCTCGAACTTTCCCTATCAGCTACTATTGTCTACCCCTGCCATTTGAGAACAACTTTTTTCTGTGGGACATATCCATCCTGTGCCTTGTAAACTATCCCCAGAAACTTCAGCTATCTCTGCTCTGCCATCATCCCCACCAGTATCCCCCTCCAATGCACCTGGGCAAGCACCTCTCTCATGCCTCTGTAATTCCCTTTAATCCATTGCGATACTGATACATGTGACTTATGCTTCTCCCTCTTAAATTGCAGTACGAATTCAATCATATATGATCACTGCCTCCTTAACATTAAGCTTCCTAATAAGATCTGGATTATTACACAGCACCCAATCTAAGAAAGCCTTTCCCTGCGTAGCCTCAAGCACAAGCTGCTCTAAAAGTCCATCTCATAGGCATTCAACAAATTCCCTCTCCTGTGATCCAACACCAACCTGATTTTCCAATCCCTTTGCATATTGAAGTCCCCCATTTCAACTGTGTCATTAGCCTTTTTACATGCCTTTTCCAGCTCCCTTCATGATCTCAACCCCACATCTTGGCTACTATTTGGAGGCCTATATATGATTCCCATATGGTTTCTTTTTTTACCCCCGTAGCTTCTTAACTCCACCCACAAAGAGTCGACAATCTCTGACCCTACGTCACTTCTTTCTAAAGATGTAATTCCATCTCTTACCAAAAAAAACCACACCACTGTCTATGCCTTCCTGCCTGTCCTTTCGATACAAAGTATATCCTTTGATGTTAAGCTCCCAACTATGGCCTTCTTTCAGCCACGACTCAGTGATGCACGACTCAGTTTCTCCATATTTATTTGCCTTTTGTCAAACTGGATGAATATTTTTGATTTTACATTGCTGAATGGTAATGTAATATAACAAAAAATGGAATTGCAGGCCAAAGGCAGGTAGAAATAAAACACCAAACATAAAAATAAACTCACGGTTCAGATTCAGTAGTGTACTTCTCCACTGTATAAACAAAGTCATTCTGTAGAGCAATGAGGTAGCTGACTAATGCAGTAGAGCACAAACCAAGACCTTGTCGTCGGGGAAGGAGAACTTCAAGCTGACAGTTTAGCATGTCCAAATCTAAATCACAATAGTCTTTAGGAATCTTAATTTCACCTGTAACTTATAATTTACAACAAATAATTTCATCACAACTAGAAGTGAAAATCTTCAAACATATACATTGTAGTTTTATATTTTTTAGATGTTATTCGTAATTTCATTCCAGTATTATCTACCTCAGGAGCTAACACACTTTATTAGTGTACACTGCTTCAACTACATGATGTGGTGCCTCATTTATGAGTTACAAACAAGTACAAATTATAAAATTACATTTATTATTTCTGTACTCCCTTTTATACATCTAATGGAAAAATGTAACTTAGCTTTAAAAAATACTTTAAGGTTTTTACAAATGTTTCAGACTGTTTTATGTATTTAAGCATCATTGGACAGATTTTTTTGGAAAAGTTTTTGAATGCCACAGGATCATTCAGAATATTTTGGATTTCTGACAGATGCCACAGAGTAAGGGGCTATTGATCAGTCTGCTCTCAGAGATTTTTCTTTCACCTCCTTGCAGAGACGGTTTGTTTAGCTACTCCATAACCTCCCACTCTGGTGCAGAGGGCCTTAACAAGCAAAATCTCAGCTTCCTGCAGATTAGTCCCACTAGTATCTGATGTGCACCTTGGGACGACTGCATCGTGTAGGTTTGAATACCTCCTTTGAAGTTCAGCACAAGTGGCTCACCACCGATCAAAAACTTTATCCTGATTAACACACAAAAAGCTGGAGGAACTCTGCAAGTCAGGCAACATCTATGGAAAGGAGTAAAAGGTCAATGTTTCATGCTGGGGCCCTTCATCAAAACTCATCGTGTTCTACTCTGATATTCTGTGTAGGAATGGAGACACAAGAGACTGCAGGTGATAGTATCTGGAGAGGAAAATGAGCAGCTGGAGCAACTCAGAGGGTCAGGGATCACCTGTGGAGAGAAATGGACAGTCGACCTTTCGAGTTGAAACTCTTTATCTGGACTGAAAGAGTAAAGGTAAGACAAGCCAGTGTACAGAGGTGAGAGGTAGGGATCAGGCAAAAGCTAGTAAGGAATAGGCAGTTCCAAGTGAGGAGGGGTTCACTGCCAGATAGAGTTAGGTCAGAGTCACAGCGTCAAACAGAATGGAAACAGGTCCTACAGACCAATTGGCCCAGCTAACCAAGATTAAACTTGGATCAGCCAGATGAAATGGCGGATCAGTCTCAATGGGCCAGATGGTCTAATTCTGCTCCTATATTGAACTGAATTGACTTTATTTCTTACATCCTTCACATGCATGAGGAGTAAGAATCTTTACATTACGTCTCCCTCTGAATGTGCAATCATAGTAATTTATAATAATTTATAATAAATAGACCAGTCGATGTAATATAGAGTACACTCAAATCAGCATGAGTTCATCAGTCTGATGGCCTGGTGGAAGAAGCTGTCTCAGAGCCTGTTGGTCCTGGCTTTCAAGCTGCGGTACCGCTTTCTGGATGGCAGCAGCTGGAATAGATTGTGGTTGGGATGGCTTGGGTCCCCAATAATCCTACGGGCCCTTTTTACACACCTGTCCTTGTAAATGTCCTGAATCATGGGAAGTTCACAACTGTCCCACCACTGGGACGGTGGGCTGTCCACACCACTCTCTGCAGAGTCCTGTGATTAAGGGAGGTACAGTTCCCCTACCAGGCAGTGATGCAGCGAGTCAGGATACTCTCAATTGTGCCCCTGTAGAAAGTTCTTAGGATTTCGGGGCCTATACCAAATCTCCTCAACCATTTGAGGTGAAAGAGGTGCTCTTGTGGCTTTTTCACCACACAGCAGATGTTCACAGACCACGTGAGGTCCTCAGTGATGTGGATGCCAAGGAACTTGAAGCTGTTTACCCTCTCAACCCCAGATACATTGATGTCAATAGGGGTTAGCCCATCTCCATTCCTCCTGTAATCCACAACCAGCTTCTTTGTTTTTGCTACATTAAAGGAGAGGTTTTTTTTGACACCACTGTGTCAGAGAAATGACTTCTTCCCTGTAGGCCACCTCTATATTGTTTGAGATAAGGGCAATCAATGTAGTGTCGTTGGCAAATTTAATCAGCAGATTGGAGCTGTGGGTGGCGATACAGTCATGGGTGTACAGGAGTAAAGGAGGGGACTCAGTACGCAGCCCTGAGGAGCTCCTGTATTGAGAGTCAGAGGGTTGGAGGTGAGGGAGCCCACTCTTAATACCTGCTGGTGATCTGACAGGAAGTCCAGGATCCAGCTGCACAAGGCAAGGTCAAGGCCGAGGTCTCTGAGCTTCTTGATGAGCCTAGATGGAGCCATGGTGTTGAATGCTGAACTGTAGTCCAAGAACAGCATTCTCACATAAGCATCCTTGTTCTCCAGATGTGTAAGGACAGCATGTGCAGCAGTGGCTATTGCGTCATCTGTTGATCAGTTGTATCGGTAGGTGAACTGTAGGGGGCCCAGTTTGGGTGGTAGCAAGCGGCAAGTGTAATCCTTGACCAGCCTCTCAAAGCATTTACACCTTATGGTCTAAGATGCCTGTTCAAGCTAGTCCCATTTGGCTGCATTTGACCCATATCCTTCCAGACCTTTGCTTTCCATATAACTGCCCAAGTGTTCTTAAATGTTGTAAATGTACCTGCCTCAACCTCTTCCCTGGCAGGTCATTCCATATATAGATCATTCTCTGGGTCAGAAAGTTGCCTTCAGGATCCAATTAAATCTCTCCCTTCTCACCTTAAACCTATGTCCACTAGTCCTTCATTACTCAACCCTGCAAAAAAGACAGTCCATATACACCATATCATGATTTTGTACACACCTATAAGATCACACTACGATAATGAATAAGGTCCCAACCTACTCAACTTCTCTCTATAGCTCAGTGCAGGCAACATCCTCATAAATCTTTTCTCCACTTTTTCTAGCTTCATGGTAGCAGAGTAACCAAAACAGAACACAATATTCCAAATGTGGCTTTACCAACACCTTGTACAACTACACCCAAAAACTAGTGGATATAGATTTAAGGTGAGAAGGGAGAGACTTATTAGGATCCTGAAGGCATCCTTCTAAGTGATGAAGGCAGCATGCCAAAGCTTTCTTCTGTTTTCCTATTATGCCACTTTCAAGGAACCTTATATGGAGGGAGGAGATGGCGGCACGACACAGCTCGCAGTGGCCACTTCACTGAATGATATCTGTTATCTGTCAAGTAGGGTGCCGTGCACAATCCTGATTTGATGGAGATAGACGTGAGAGCACGGAGGAACATGAAACTTCTGAAATGCTGTTTCGCTGCCGCTGCTACTACGTGATCCAGAATCTCTGGAGAGGAAGGCCCCGAGTCCTCGGCTTTGCTTGTTGCTTGGCGGCCGGGGCGGGGTCAAAGTGCTCGGCAGAGATGGTGCTCGGTGCCGGAGGCTCGAAGTTTTCAGATGGACTCAGAGTCAGCTGTGGTCAGGTGCTTCCAATGGTGCTGCATCGGCAAGTTTGCGGCACTTGGAGGTTCGTGGCAGAGAGAGTTTCTCCCTTTTACCGTCTGCGTGAGATGATGGGGCTATCAGAACTTGAGACTTTTTTTGACCGTGCCCATGGTCTTCTCTTTATCAAATTACAGTATTGCTTTGCACTGTTGTAACTGTATGTTATAATTATGTGGTTTGTCAGTTTTAGTCTTGGTTTTTCCTGTGTTTCTGTAATATCTTTCTGGAGGAACACTGTATCATTTTTTAATGCATGCATTTCTACATGACAATAAATGAGGACTGAGTGTCCTCATAATCTAATTTATACTTCCAAGTCCCTCTGCTCTGCAACACTCCCAGGATCCTACTGTTCATTGTGAAAATCCCATCTTCATTTTCCTTCCAAAAAATCTAATACCTTGCATTTACCTGAATTAAACTTCACTTACCATTCCTTAGTCTACTTACTGATTCATTCTTATTCAAAGCAAAAGTTAGTGGGAGACAGAGGATTGGTAAGTTTTTAAAAACCTACAGAGAGTAACTAAAAGAGTCATTGAAATGGAAAAGGTGAAATATGAAAGCAAGCTGGCAAATAATATCAAAGTGGGTAGTAAAAGCTTTTTCAAGTATGTAAAAAAAAAAGAGAGAAGAGTGGATATAGGACTGCTAGAAAATGAGGCCAGAGAAATAATAACGGGGGAAAAGGAGATGGCAGATGAACCAAACAAGTATTTTGTATCAGTCTTCACTATGCAAGACACCAGCAGTGTGCCAGCTGTTGTAGTGTGTGATGGAAGAGAAGTGAGTGCAGTTTCTATTACAAGGGAGAAGTTGCTCAAAAAGCTTAAAGACCTAAAGGTACATAAGTCATCCGGACCAGATGAACTGCGCCCTAGGCTTCTGAAAGAGGTAGCGTTAGAGATTGCAGCCGCATCAGCAATGATCTTTCAAAAGTCATTGGATTCTGGCATATTGCCAGAGGACTGAAAAATTGCAAATGTCACTCCACTCTTTAGGAAAAGACAAAGGCAGCAGAAAGGAAATTATAGACCAGTTAGCCTGACCTCAGTGGTTGGGAAGATGTTAGAGTCAATTGTTAAGGATGAGGTGATGGAGTACTTGGTGACAGGACAAGATAGGACAAAGTCAGCATGGTTTCCTTAAGGGAAAATCCTGCCTGATGAACCTGTTGGAATTCTTTGAGGAGATTACAAGTGGGGTAGATAAAGGGGATGCAGTGGATTTTGTATATTTGGACTTTCAGAAGGCCTTTGACAAGGTGCCACACACGAGGCTGCTTACCAAGTTGACAGCCTGTGGTATTACAGGACAGTAACTAACATGGTTAGAGCATGGGCTGATTGGAAGGAGGCAGTGAGTGGGAATAAAGGGATCTGTGTCTGGTTGGCTGCTAGTGACTAGTGGTATTCCACAGAGGTCAGTGTTGGGACCATTTCTTTTTATGCCGTATATAAATGATTTGGATGATGAAATAGATGGTTTTGTTGCCAAGTTTGCAAATGATACGAAGATCGGTGGAGGGGCAGGTAATGTTGAGAAAACAGGTAGGATGCAGAAGGACTTAAGGCAGATTGGGAGAATGGGCAAGAAAGTGGCAAATGGAATATTATGTTGGAAACTGCATGGTCATGCACTTTGGTAGTAAGAAATAAATGTGCAGACTATTTTCTAAATGGGGAGAAAATCCAAAAATCTTAGATGCAAAAGGACTTGGAAGTCCTCATGCAGAAGACCCTAAATGTAAACTTGCAGATTGAGTTGGTGGTGAGGAAGGCAAATGCAACCTTAGCACTCATTTCAAGAGGTCTAGAATACAAGAGCTAGGATGTGATGCTGAGGCTTTATAAAGCACTGATGAGGACTCACCTGAGTATTGTGAACAGTTTTGGGCTCCTCGTCTTAGAAGAGATGAGCTGGCATTGGAGAGGGTCCAGAGGAGGTCCACAGGGATGATTCCAGGAATGAAAGAGTTACCATACAAGGAAATTTTGATGGCTCTGGGTCTGTACTCGCTGGAATTTAGAAGGATGAGGGGGGTATCTCACTGAAACCTTTCAAATGTTGAAAGGCCTAGAAAGAGTAGATGTGGAAAGGATGTTTCCCATGATGGGAGAATCTAGGACAAGAGGGCACAGCCTCAGGATAGAGGAGTATCCATTTAAAACAGAGATGTGGAGAAATTTCTTTAGCCAGAAGGTGGTGAATTTGTGGAATTTGTTGCCACGTGCAGCTGTGGAGGCCAGGTCATTGTGTGTATTTAAGGTTCTTGATTGGATACGGCATCAAAGGTTACAGGGAGAAGGCTGGGAAAAGGGGTTGAGGAGGGTGAAAAAAAAGGATCAGCCATGATTAAATGGTGGAACAGACTCAATTGCCCAAATGGACTAATTCTGCTCCTATGTCTTATGGTCTAATGGAATAAATACTTACTCATTCCTCAGTATCTGAGAAGAACATTATGGCTAATATCTACCTCTGATACTAACCACCTTCAGCATCTACCACACAACCTATTTTAATGTCATCTGCAAACTTATTAACCATGCATTTTATATTCTCATTCAAGTCATCGATATAGATGACAAATAACAATTGGCTTAGTACCGGCTCCTAGGGAACATCACTAGTCATGGCCCTCCAGTCCAAGATGCAACCTACCACCATCACCCTTTGCTTCCTCCTATCAAGCCAGTACTGTACCAGTTAGCTAGCTCGCTCTGAATCTGATGCGATTTAACTTTCCATAGCAGCCTACCATGCAAGAACCTCATCAAAGGCCTTACTGAAGTCCATATACACTATGTCTACTGGCCTGCCTCACTGACCTTCTTGATTACTTCTTCAGACAGCTCAGATTCATGAGACATGATCTCCCATACACGGAGCTGTGCTGTTTATCCTTAATCACACCTGTCTTTCCAAGTACATATACAACTTATCCCTCGCAATATCCTCCAGTAACTCACCTATCATGGACGTTACACCTACTGGTCTATAATTCCCAGTTTTTCTTGCGGCACTTGTTAAATAAAAGCACAACATTAGCCATTCTCCAGTCCTCTGGTACCTCATCTGTTGCTAATGATACATATATCTCAGGCATTTTTCCATTAGCTTCCCACAGTGTTCTTGGATTATACTGTACCTGATCAGGCCCCAGAGATTTATCTACCTTCATATGTTTTAAGACACCTGGTACAACCTCTGTTGTAATGCAGAATATAATCAAGATATTCCCATTAACTATCTTAAATTCTGAAGTCCAAGTTCTACAGTAAAAATATTAATTGAGGGCCTCAGTGTCCTGTAGCTCCATACATTGATGTCCAGTTAGGTGTTGGAGGGGCCCTGTTCTCTCCCAAGTTAGTCATTTTTCCTCAATATAGTTAATTTTTGTTTCTGGATCCTCCCTCACCTTCTCTGCCAAAACTATCTCCTACTCACTTTTTGCCCTACTGATTTTCTTTTCAAATATATGCCTGCATCCCTTCACTTGATCTCAGCTGCCCATACCTGATCCATGCCCCCACTATGTAACAGACACGGTGGACACATGGAGGAAAAGTGGCAGAACAGAGTTGGGAGTGTACTATGAGGAGCGTGTGTGTGATGAGCAGATGGACAGGGTGAAGTGGGGAAAGAAATCAGGTGATAGGGGGCCGGGCTGGAGCAGTGTCTGGAAGAAAGTGTGTGTGTGTGAGAGTGAGTGAAAGAGAGGATCTGGATGGATCAAGAGAGAGAAAGGGACAGGTGGGGTGTAGATAACCTGAAATTGCTTATTCAGTGTTTTATGTCATTGGGATAGAGACCATACAGGCAGAATACAAGATGATCTTTTATTTTGTACTTGGTCTTACTCTAGCAGTGTAGGAAGCTGAGGACAGGCCAGTGTGGAAATGGGAAGGGGAATCAAATTGGCTTGGAACCAGGAGCTCCAGATAGCCATGACGGTCAGTGTGCACAGATACTTTGCAAAGCAGTCACCAAGTCTGTGCTTGGTCTCACCGATGTACAAGTAGACGAGGCCATAATGAGAGCTTCAAATGTAACAGACAAGCTTAGAGGAGGTGTATATGATTAACTGTGTTACTATGTAGAATGATTTATTTCCTATTAGAGAATTTAGCAAATGATTTAATAGATCCGGTGATACAAATAGCTTAAAGTATATTCTGGATTTACTGTATCTATTAAGTAAATAACAAGTAATGCTTACCTCCAGTAACAAGGAATGTTCGAAGCTGGTTCCATACATTTAGAAAGCATGAGATTCGAGATTTAAATGTATTCTTTATTGGTTCTAAAAAAATGAAAGCATATCTGGGCTTAACATCAAATATACTTTTTCCCCACCAAAAAAAAACCTGACCACACACTATGAAAAATACTTACCAGCACTGAAGTTCTGAAGAAAATCATGAACAGATTGCTTCGGTACTTCCGTTGCATTCTGAAATAGTTTCATCAAGTCATACTGAAGTGCCAGTAATTCTGGCAGGTACCTCACCAGCCTTAACTGTGCTTCCTACAGATCAGGAGATTATTAACAGGTTACTGAAGTGCCAAGGAACACAGTCACATTACAACCTGCATCACTAAGTTACAGCTCATTACTTTACACTCAAAAATAATTGTAACCACTAACAATATGAGCAGAGATACCTTGATGAAAATGCAAGACGAAGCAGCATTTGTGGGGAAAGAGAGAGAAAGAGAAATAACATTAACATTTAACTTTGAAAACACGAGAAAATCTGCAGATGCTGGAAATTCAAGCAACACACACAAAATGCTGGTGGAACGCAGCAGGCCAGGCAGCATCTACAGGAAGAAGTACAGTTGACGTTTCGGGTCGAGACCCTTCGTCAGGACTAACAGAAAAAAGAGATAGTAAGAGATTTGAAAGTGGGAGGGTGAGGGGGAGACCTGAACTGATAGGAGAAGACAGGAGGGGAAGGGATGAAGCCAAGAGCTGGGAAGTTGATTGGCAAAAGGGATACAAGGCTGGAGAAGAGGGAGTATCATAGGACGGAAGGCCTTGGAAGAAAGAAAGGGGGAGGGGAGCACTAGAGGAAGATGGAGAACAAGCAAGGAATTATTGTGAGAGGGAAAGAGAAAAAAAAAATAGGGATGGGGTAAGAAGGGGAGGAGGGGCATTAATGGAAGTTAGAGAAATCAATGTTCATGCCATCAGGTTGGAGGCTACCCAGACGAAATATAAGGTGCTGTTTCTCCAACCTGAATGTGGCTTCATCTTGACAGTAGACGAGGCCATGGATTGACATATCAGAATGGGAATGGGACCTGGAATTAAAATGTGTGGCTACTGGGAGATCCTGCTTCCTCTGGCAGACAGCGCGTGGGTGTTCAGCGAAACAGTCTGCCAGCCTGCGCCAGGTCTCACCAATATATAGAAGGCCACATCGGGAGCATCGGACACAGTATATCACACCAGCAGACTCACAGGTGAAGTGTAAGGGCAGGTGTAGCACTTGTTCCGCTTACAAGGATAAGTGCCAGGAGGGAGATCGCTGGGAAGGGATGGGAGGACGAATGGACAAGGGAGTCGCGTAGGGAGCGATCCCTGCGGAAGGCAGAAAGTAGGGGGGAGGGAAAGATGGTGATGCTTGTTGGTGGGATCCTCTTGGAGATGGCGGAATTTTAACATTTAACATTGATAAACTTTCATCAGATGAAAAGTGATCAACCTCAAGTATTAACTGTGATCCTCTCTCCACAGTTGCTGGCTGACTTGCTGACTATTTCCAGTATTTTCTGGTTTCATTTTATATTTCTAGCATCTGCATTAATTTTATTTTGGATACTTAATTGAGAACAGTGACAAGAATATTTGAATTATGCTCTCCTGTACAAAAATCATATGATCTTATTAAAATTCTTGTTCTAATTCTTTCAAATAAACCAAATAATGTCCTTCCTAGTCCTCTTGTTCATTAGCCTCTATATACTCTAATTTTCTTAAAATTTGTATTTATTTATTTCTCAGGATCTGGATATCGCTAGTAAAGCTAGCAACTATTGCTCATCCCTATTTCCCCACGTAAATTCTAATGAAGGTGTACTTACACTGCTGCCACATAGGGATTTTGCAGATTTAAGCTCAGTGACAACAAAGATTGGCAATACCTTTCCAAGACAAAACACTGTCTTTTGACTGAAAGGGAAATTTGTAGGCAGTGGCTTTACCATGTAATTGAAGCATTTGCCCTTCGTTATGATAGAGATCGTGGGTTTTGTAGCCACGAGGAGTAACCTCAGTGCATTTTGAAGTCCCGTGTCAATGTATGAGAGAATGCCTGACTTGTGATTTTGTAGATGGTGAAAAGGCTTTATGTTGTCAGAAGGTGAATCACTCATTGCTGGCTGCACAGCCTTTGATCTGCTCTTATAGCCACAGTATCAATGAGACAGGTCTGGTTGAGTTTCTGGGCAATGGAGGTTTCTCAGGGTTTTGATGGTACAGGATTCAGCAAAGACAATATCAATTAGCATCCAGGCCAGCCGGTTAAACTCTCATTGGAATGTTCTCTCCCTGGCATTTTTGTGCTGTGAAGTTTACTTGCTAATTCCCTGCCCATGCCCGAAGATTTCCCAGTTTTTATTGCTTGCAGGCATGGATAGCTGTGTTTGCTCAACAGCTGCTAATGGAATTGAACATTGTGACTTTGGACCATCGGAACGTATAATGGAAGGACAGTCATTGATAGCTGGATCGGTCTAGAGCTCTGGTCTATTTAACGCCTCCACTGATATCCTGGGGCTTGTGACCCCAAAGATTTTCTTTTACATGCTAAAGGTAAGAGATTGAAAACTCTTCATATGTTCAAGAAACAATATTTAGCTGGAATACAGAAGTTAATTAAGTAAATCATACCTTTTTCAGAAATCTCTGCAGGATGGGTACATCATTCCTTTCTCCCAGTACGTGTCTCAAATAGTCAATAGACATTCTCTTTCTACAAGTCCATATAGTAGAGCAGTGCAAAGCATTCTCTTTAGGTAGTTTAAGGATGGTTTGGGGGTCATCATAAACAATTTTGACGATAGGATCTTCAGCTATTCTTTCATCCTGACTTATTTGCCTATTGGCATCCTTGTGTTTCCTGTCCAGATTCTGTTAAAATAAATGTTCACGGGTAAATTTATGATTTCTTGATAAATTCATCACAATTTATAACTACATTTATGCACATTCCCATGTAACACTTCTTAAAATATTTCCAAGAAGAGATGAATGAAAACAGAACAAAAAGAATGTGTATTCACATGATGGTTTGGTCGCGCTCCAAACTGCTTTCTTGTCCATGGAACCGTCGAACACTACAGCACAGTACAGGCCCTTTGGCCCTCGATGTTGTGCCAACCCACATAATCCTTAAAAAAAGTACTAAGCCCACATTACCCTGTAACCCTCTATTTTTCTTTCATCCATGTGCCTGTCCAAGAGGCTCTTAAATACCCCTAGTGTTTTAGTGTCCACCACCATCCCTGGCAAGTCATTTCAGGCACCCACAACCCTCTGTGTAAAAAACTTACCCCTGATGTCTCCCCTAAACTCCCCTCCCTTAACTTTGTACATATGCCCTCTGGTGTTTGCTATTCGTGCCCTGGGAGACAGGTACTGGCTATGCCTCTCATAATCTTGTAGACCTCTATCAAGTCCCCTCTCATTCTTCTACGCTCCAAAGAGAAAAGTCCCAGCTCTGCTAACCTTGCCTCATAAGACTTGTTTTCCAATCTAGGCAACATCCTGGTAAATCTCCTCTGCACCCTCTCCACAGCTTCCACATCCTTCCTATAATGAGGTGACCAGAATCACCTGCCAATAAACATCTTTTAAATAGTGTCATTTTTATTTGGATGTAAACTTTATTGATGAAGTATCAGAACATCTGTGGTTAATGACGGACCTTAGTGGATTTTAATTTTAAAACATCCTCGAACTAATCTGCTCATGGAATTTTTCACAATCTTTCCTTGAACATTCCACTACATTAATCTATAGGCAGCATTTAATCTATTTTTGGCCTTGCCTGGTGTTAGGATACAAGAATTCAACTTGTGGCTCTTAAAGTTGGTACAGTATTTAAGCAGCAGAATAATAAATCATGTACTTTGCGTCATAGTTTTAAAATACCAAAATTTTCAACATTATAATAAGATAAAAATAGCTGTTTTTGATTGAGTTTATTAATCTCTACTCAGACACTACAATCTCTCCCTACGCTACCTCCTAGAGCTAGACTACAATACTACTTATGGCTTTATTTTCCTAGTCAGGTCAAAACCAGTAAAAAAATAAATACATCTTTGAAATATTGACCGATAATGTATTTAGTGAGAGGAAAAATAAAATATTAACAGAATAGACATCTTTGAAGAATTAAAGTGCTTGTTCCACATTCGCTTATATGGAAATTTGCTTATATGGAAAATCTACTGGCCTTCATTTTCAGTTAAGTTTCTGTTAAGAGAACCCCTTTAGATTTCTATTTCAAGATCCAAACACATGATTGTGGTGCTATCGTTGAGTAACTTTGTAAAAATACTTTACAATTTCTTTCTTGTGGTCACTTTCCATTTTCACATCTCAGCTTCATTCACTTCCTCACCGCAGCATTGTCTTACTTATCATTATCTTTGCTGTGAAAGCACCACCACTATTAAAATAGATTTACCACTTTCAGAACAAATATGATTTTATTGAACAAGAGCCTCTTCCTAAAGGTTTCTTGTCATTAGTAAATGATAGGTGACTATTAATATATACTTTTCCCATTTAAACTGAGTTCTAAAACAGTTTGGATGTACCGATTCACAAATATCGAAGCCATCTGAATTTAAATAACACACACAAAATTTATTGAGTTACGCCTTAGGATCAGAACACAATATCCTTTGTGAAGCTGAGAAAAGCAGCAGCATCCAGATTGCTGGCACACTTATCACTGCACTAAATCCTGTGAAGCTAAGGTGTACTGATTCAATCATATAACCAAAAAAAAACAGACAACACAGTTGGTAAACATATAAAATAATCTTAATGTGAATAAGCCCACCCACCTACCTTCCCCCTCACCGGGTTTCACCGATCACCGTCTAGCTTATCCTCCTCTCCCACCCCCAGCATCCTGGCTTCTACCCCCTTCTTTTCCAGTCCTAATGAGGTGTCTTGGCCCAAAATATTGGCTCTTTATTAGTCTCCATTGATGCTGCCTGACCTGCTGAGTTCCTCCAGTATTTTGTGTGTGCTACTCTGGATTTCCAGTATCTGCAGAATCTCTTGTGTTTATGAGAATAACTGTTATGAAATGCTGGGGTTTTCAGACCTGAAGTCAAATGTCAGCAAATAAAGATGAATAATTTATTGAATTTGATTTTTTTTTAAAAAGCAGAGCTACTACTGAGCAGTGAGCTTGCATGTCCAGGTTGTCCAGTAGTTTTAAATATGGCTGCAATATTGCTTCAAATAAATTTGTATAGTTTATACTTTCAATGGCATATTATTGAAACATTAGTCTAACAAATACAAACGGAAAGAAATTAGATCTCACCTCCACTGCAGGAGTTATCACTTCTTTTGAAATGAAGATCTCCCATTTATTTCTTTCCTGTTTACTGGAGAGGTTTGTCGGTGTAAATGAATGGACTAGAATTCGAACATGAAAAAAAGAGATAAGAGAATTTCAGAGGCAGAGATAAAAATGCAATTTGAAATACTCGTTAACCTTACTTTGCTCCTTTACTTGAAAGCAAATACATACACTGTTTTTGTTTAATAAGTTGGCTAAGAATGAGATGAACAACTACGGCAGTTTCATTAGTATTTGTTGCCAGTGATTTCTCCAGCTGTTCTATGTCTTTTTGGATATGACTCCAGAGAAAGTTCCTTGGATCTTGAACACGTGGTTGTATCATATCTTCAATTGACTATGGAGAAGAATGTAGTACAAGTTTTATTCTGGTTTGTTAATGAAAAAAACATATCTACATTTTAAAGTAATCTATCAATTTCAGAACAAGTTAAGGTGATACACTGTTTGGAAACCTTTGCAATCTACTCCTACTTCTACATCAGTTGGCATTGTGCCATATTAAAACAAAAGTACACACAAGTTATATATTGTCGTTTTTTTTTTATAGAGTTGCCAAGATGGGACTGGCATCCAGAATTTCGAGGAGGAACTTAATGTACATTAAATTCAGTACATTAGACTATGTACTCTCCATTTTCATTTTCAGTCCTGATTTGATTTTCATTAATCTACGTAGAGTATATTTTTCATGGATGCACCATTACCAGTCTTCAAAAATCATGCAGTTTCTCTAGTTTTCCGTAAAGTGGTCAGAATTTACAACACAAAAGTAAATAACTTCTGATTTACTTCAGCATATCCTTTATCATGTTCCACTTGTATCAATTTTGATATTCAAGCAGGCTTTCTCAAGAACAAAATTGGCTCGGGTGTCTATACAGGAGGAAGGGAGAAGATGGCGGCACAACGCAGCGCGCGCGCGGCCGTTCCGAATGATATTGTATGTGTAACTAGGGGCCGTGCACAATCCGGATTTGATTGGAGACAGCCGTGAGAAGCGCAGAGGAACATCTGGAGTAACTTCTGAAAATCCTGCTTCGCTGCCGCTGCTACTGTGTGATTGAGAATCTCCAGAGACGAAGGCCCCAAATCCTCGGCTTTGCGTATCACCTGTTGCTGGGGCCAGGGTCGAAGTGCTCAGCAGAGATGGTGCTCAGTGTCGAATAGGTGGTCGGAGGCTCGGAGTTTTTCGGATGGACTCGGAGTCGGACTGTGGTCAGGTGCTTCCAGGATGCTTCACCGGCAAGTTGGCGGCGCTGGAGGTTTACCGCCTGCATGAGATGACGGGACTTTCGAGCGACTTTGAGACTTTTACTGTGCCATGGTCTGTTCTTATCAAATTACAGTACTGCTTTGCACTGTTGTAACTATATGTTATAATTATGTCGTTTTTGTTAGTTTTTAAGTCGGTTTGTCATGTGTTTTTCATGATATCATTCTGGAAAAACATTTTATCATTTCTTAATGCATGCATTACTAAATGACAGTAAAAGGGGACTGCGTGTCCTCATAATCATAATACAACACTCTGATAATGGTGTTAAAGTAAGTTGCAGCAAGTAACGCATGACAGTATAGATATAACTGTGTAACTGATATGATGGATTACGTCAGACAGTATTAAACCAAACCAAAATACTGATAAATACCTTGGTATCCTCTAATGTTCCCAAGAACATAGCCACATGTGTCATCAGACGCACAAGTAAAAATGATACTAAAGACATCTGTCTGTCAGGAGCCACAACTGCTTCTCTTTTGCTGGGATCACCTAGGATGTATCCTGATTGTGTTCTGTCCGTCCTAAAAATCAGATAAGTTGCCTGTAATCATTTCATCATAATTACTGGGAATGTACAAAAATGCTTTAGATAGGAGAAAGCGCAGCCATTCTTTTACTTAGGTTAATACATTTCACTGGTAGCACTAAATAGCTGGAATCAGCAACTCCTTATAATCATTGTGGTTCAGAATACCAGACTGTCTGATGCTCATATTTGGCAAACGTCCCTAAAAAGATGTGTATTAATCATTGACATTAACTGAGTGTGAGCTTTTGAGTGAGCAGACTATTTAACATCATTTAGGAAACCATCTACCGTTTCTTAAAATAATTAACTTATGGAATGTGATCATCATTGGAAGACTAACATTTAATGCCCATTTTTAATTTTCTTTCATAAGGTAGTGATTACGTGCATTTGTAAACAGCTGCAGTCTCTGTGGTGAATGTACTCCCACAGTACTTTTGCTTTGATTCTTCCAATATACCGGATAAGAGATGGCAAAGGAGTAGCTAAATCTTTCTAATGATAGCATGCTCTTCAGAAGAAAACTTTCAAATGGTGGCTTTAGAATGCACCTTCTGCTATTCTGCTTCAATTAACTGCAGATTTTGGAAAGCCTGGAATAGACATCTTGACAAGATGCCTTGAGATCAATACAGTTGTACTGGATCATGTCATGAAACCTCCAAACTTTAACATCTACTGTACTGTTCAAAAATCAAGAGAAAGATTACAGAAGATATCCTCCCAACACATTTACAAATTTGCTTACAAAGAAACAACCAGAATTAAATAGGGCTTCATCTTCAACCATCATCGATTATGTCAATTTATAATTCTGGATGACTCAGTTTTTAACAGAATCTAGTGATCTTCCTCATTGGATAGTTTGTAAAACAGACACCAAACTAATATTACAAGTTGAAACAAAATCATTGTATCCATTGCATTCAAGCATTGCTTATGTGTAACAGTTTGATTAGATTTAGGTAAGAATATTCTTATCTGATCAGTATGAAAACGTTCATACGTATGAGCTTCAGTAAATCCATCAACTGGCTTGTGATTAGCTCCTCCAATTTCAGTTTTGCATTCAGGACATAACGTTTTTTCCATAGGTCGACCACACTAGAAATAGAAACCAGTAGTACATCTGGTTCATAGCCATGCTTAACATAGTGAGTATTTAATATATTTGCTAGTTTAAAAAGAAACACAGAAAAAAGTAGAACAGATTTTACCGCTCCTACAATACAAGGATGTCCGTTTTTGCATTCTGGGTAGAAAAACAAAGGCATTTGTTAATGATTGCTTAAATTAAAATATTTAAAAGTATAACTGCACGCAAAGACTGAACTGGTTACTTACCATACCACTTATGATGCTCCAAAATGCCCCATTCCTTAGCTTCCATGATCATATCTTCAGGCATTGTTGGTAGGAATGCTTTCTAAATGTACATTGGACAAAAAGGATTAAATCAGCAAGTGTCCTTTCGGCAGAGTTAAACATGATTGCAATTTATATCCCTGCAAGGCGAATCTTTCGATCATGCTTAATTCAGAACAAAATGCTTTGCACATGATAAATTCACTGGTAAAAATGGACAGATATCCTAAGAAATGCTCAGGTACTTCCCTGCAGTGCTGGAAAGGAGTTCAAGACTGGACCCTTCACTTGTTCGACTTTTAGTACGCAGTTTAAAAGTATTAGAACATAGAACATACAACATAGAATAGTACAGCACAGTACAGGCCCTTCGGCCCACAATGTTGTGCCGACCCTCAAACCCTGCCTCCCATATAAGCCCCCACCTTAGATTCCTCCATATACCTGTCTAGTAGTCTCTTAAACTTCACTAGTGTATCTGCATCCACCACTGACTCAGGCAGTGCATTCCACGCACCAACCACTCCCTGAGTAAAAAACCTTCTTCTAATATCCCCCTTGAAATTCCCACCCCTTACCTTAAAGCCATGTCCTCTTGTATTGAGCAGTGGTGCCCTGGGGAAGAGGCAGCGGCTATCCACTCTATCTATTCCTCTTATTATCTTGTACACCTCTATCATGTCTCCTCTCATCCTCCTTCTCTCCAAAGAGTAAAGCCCTAGCTCCCTTAATCTCTGATCATAATCCATACTTTCTAAACCAGGCAGCATCCTGGTAAATCTCCTCTGTACCCTTTCCAATGCTTCCACATCCTTCCTATAGTGAGGCGACCAGAACTGGACACAGTACTCCAAGTGTGGCCTAACCAGAGTTTTATAGAGCTGCATCATTACATCGCGACTCTTAAACTCTATCCCTCAACTTATGAAAGCTAACACCCCATAAGCTTTCTTAACTCCCCTTCTACTTGTGAGGCAACTTTCAGGGATCCCTCTGCTCCTCCACACTACGAAGTATCCTGCCATTTACTTTGTACTCTGCCTTGGAGTTTGTCCTTCCAAAGTGTACCACCTCACACTTCTCCGGGTTGAACTCCATCTGCCACTTCTCAGCCCACTTCTGCATCCTATCAATGTCTCTCTGTAACCTTTGACAACCCTCCACACTATCTACAACACCACCAACCTTTGTGTCATCTGCAAACTTGCCAACCCACCCTTCTACCCCCACATCCAGATCGTTAATAAAAATCACAAAAAGTAGAGGTCCCAGAACAGATCTTTGTGGGACACCACTAGTCACAACCCTCCAATCTGAATGTACTCCCTCCACCACCACCCTCTGCCTTCTGCAGGCAAGCCAATTCTGAATCCACCTGGCCAAACTTCCCTGGATCCCATGCCTTCTAACTTTCTGAATAAGCCTACTGTGTGGAACCTTGTCAAGTGCCTTACTAAAATCCATATAGATCACATCCACTGCACTACCCTCATCTACATGCCTGGTCACCTCCTCAAAGAACTCTATCAGGCTTGTTAGACACGATCTGCCCTTCACAAAGCCATGCTGACTGTCCCTGATCAGACCATGATTCTCTAAATGCCCAGAGATCCTATCTCTAAGAATCTGTTCCAACAGCTTTCCCACCACAGACGTAAGGCTCACTGGTCTATAATTACCCGGACTATCCCTACTACCTTTTTTGAACAAGGGAACAACATTCGCCTCCCTCCAATCCTCTGGTACCATTCCCGTGGACAACGAGGACATAAAGATCCTAGCCAGAGGCTCAGCAATCTCTTCTCTCGCCTCGTGGAGCAGCCTGGGGAATATTTCATCAGGCCCCGGGGACTTATCTGTCCTAATGTATTTTAACAACTCCAACACCTCCTCTCCCTTAATATCAGCATGCTCCAGAACATCAACCTCACTCATATTGTCCTCACCATCATCAAGTTCCCTCTCATTGGTGAATACCGAAGAGAAGTATTCATTGAGGACCTCGCTCACTTCCATAGCCTCCAGGCACATCTTCCCACCTTTATTTCTAATCGGTCCTACCTTCACTCCTGTCATCCTTTTTTTCTTCACATAATTGAAGAATGCCTTGGGGTTTTCCTTTACCCTACTCGCCAAGGCCTTCTCATGCCCGCTTCTTGCTCTTCTCAGCCCCTTCTTAAGCTCCTTTCTTGCTTCCCTATATTCCTCAATAGACCCATCTGATCCTTGCTTCCTAAACCTCATGTATGCTGCCTTCTTCCTCCTGACTAGATTTTCCACCTCACTTGTCACCCATGCTTCCTTCACCCTACCATTCTTTATCTTCCTCACCGGGACAAATTTATCCCTTACATCCCGCAAGAGATCTCTAAACATCGACCACATGTCCATAGTACATTTCCCTGCAAAAACATAATCCCAATTCACACCCGCAAGTTCTAGACTTATAGCCTCATAACTTGCCTTTCCCCAATTAAAAATTTTCCTGTCCTCTTTGATTCTATCGTTTTCCATGATAATTATAAAGGCCAGGGAGCGGTGGTCACTGTCCCCCAGATGCTCACCCACTGAGAGATCTGTGACCTGACCCGGTTCATTACCTAGTACTAGATCTAGTATGGCATTCCCCCTCGTCGACTTGTCCACATACTGTGACAGGAATCCATCCTGGGCACACTTAACAAATTCTGCCCCATTTAAACCCTTGGAGCTAATCAGGTGCCAATCAATATTAGGGAAGTTAAAGTCACCCATGATAACAATCCTGTTATTTTTGCACCTTTCCAAAATCTGCCTCCCAATCTGCTCCTCTGTATCTCTGCTGCTACCAGG
Source organism: Mobula birostris (assembly GCF_030028105.1). Classification (NCBI taxonomy): domain Eukaryota; kingdom Metazoa; phylum Chordata; class Chondrichthyes; order Myliobatiformes; family Myliobatidae; genus Mobula; species Mobula birostris. Next base: position 52,110,643 of record NC_092393.1, on the reverse strand, counting down.
GGGCCTATAGAATACCCCCAGTAGAGTAACTGCTCCCTTCCTGTTCCTGACTTCCACCCATATTGACTCAAAAGAGGATCCTGCTACATTACCCACCCTTTCTGTAGCTGTAATAGTATCCCTGACCAGTAATGCCACTCCTCCTCCCCTTTTTCCACCCTTTCTATCCCTTTTAAAGCACTGAAATCCAGGAATATTGAGAATCCATTCCTGCCCTGGTGCCAGCCAAGTCTCTGTAATGGCCACTACATCATAATTCCATGTATGTATCCAAGCTCTCAGTTCATCACCTTTGTTCCTGATACTTCTTGCATTGAGGTACACAGTTCAGCCCCTCTACCTTACTGTCTTTACACCATTTATTCTGCTTCTCTTTCCTCAAAGCCTCTCTGTATGTTAGATCTGGCTTTACTCCATGCACTTCTTTCACTGCTCTATCGCTCTGGGTCCCATCCCCCTCGCAAATTAGTTTAAACCCTCCCGAACCATGCTAGCAAACCTACCGGCAAGGATATTACTCCCCCTCGAGTTCAGGTGCAACCCATCCAATCTGTACAGGTCCCACCTTCCCCAGAAGAGATCCCAATGATCTAAAAATCTAAAACCCTGCTCCCTGCACCAACTCCCCAGCCACACATTCAACTGCCATCTCCTCCAGTTCTTACCATCACTGTCACGTAGCACTGGCAGCAATCCTGAGAACGTCACCCTTGAGGTCCTGTTCTTCAGCCTTCTGCCTAATTCCCGAAACTCACACTTCAGGACCTCATCCCTCTTCCTGCCTATGTCGTTGGTCCCAACATGTATCACAACTTCTGGTTGCTTTCCCTCTCGTACCAGGATGTCGTGCACCCGGTCAGAGACATCCCGGACCCGGGAGGCAACAAACCATGCGGGTGTCCTTCTCACGTCGCAAAATCTCCTGTCTGCTCCCCTGACTATAGAGTCTCCAATGACGACAGCTCTCCTCTTCTCCGTCCCACCCTTCTGCACCACAGGGTCAGACTCAGTGCCGGAGGCCCTGCCACTGTGGCTCACACCTGGTCGGTCGTCCCCGCCGACAGTATCCAGGACGGTAAACTTATTTTTCAGGGGAATGGCTGCAGGGGTGCTCTGCACTACCTGTCTGCTCACCTTCGCTTTCCCCCCTCTGACTGTCACCCAACGACCTGCTTCCGACAGCCTAGGTGTGACTACCTCCCTGTAGCTCTCATCTATGACTGCCTCATTCTCCCTTATGAGTCGAAAGTCATCCAGCTGCTGCTCCAGATTCCTTACACGGTCTTCCAGGGAAATCCCTAGACACATCACCAAATGCTTGATAAGGAATTCATAAGAAATGGACATTGATAAAAGGAAAATGAAATCAAAACAAGGATGAAAGTTCACCACAGGTTGGGAGACCCAGAATCTGTATTAAGTGCCAATAACTGCCAGTTACAGATGTTCAAACCAGATACTTTGTTCACCATGCAGCTAAGAACGTGCACAATCCATATGTTTGCAACAATGGATTCAGCTTTTACTGAATATATGATTAAGATCACAAGAAATACTGCAAATACTGGAAATCCAAAGCAAAATACACAAAATGCTGGAGGAACTCAGCATGTCAGGCAGCATCGATGGAAATGAATAAACAGACAATATTTCAGGCTGAGAATCATCTTCAGGACTGGAAAGGAAGTGAGAAGACACCAGAGTAAAAAAGGTTGGAGGAGGGGAGGAAGGTTGGCTAGAAAGTGACAAGTGAAGCCAGGTGGGTGGGAAAGGCTGGAGATAAGAAATCTGATAGGAAAGGACAGTGGACCATAGAGAAGAGGGAGGGAAGAGGGACACTGGGGGAGGTGATAGGCAAGTGTGAAGAGGCATGAGGCCTGGGTGGGGAATAGAAGAAGAGGGGAGGAGGAGGGATTTTTCTGAACTGGAAGGAGAAATTGATCATTGAAATTGGAGGCTACTCAGACAAAATATAAGGTGTTGCTCTTCCACTCTGAGGATGGCCTCATCATGGCATAGGCCAACATGTCAGAACAGGAATGGTAATTAGAATTAAAATGTTGGGCTACCAGGAAGTTCCACTTTTGGCAGATGGAGCACAGACAGTACTGCTCGACAAAGCAGTCCCCCAACTTATGACAGGTCTCACCAATGTAGAGGAGGCTGCTTTGGGAGCAACGGATACAATAGTTGACCCCAGCAGATTCTCAGGTGAAACGTTGCCTCACCTGAATGGAGGTGAGAGAAGAGGTGAATGGGCAGATGTAGCACTTTGGCCGCTTGCAGGGATAAGCGCTAGGAAGGAGATTAGTGGGGACGGACAAATGGACAAAGGAATCACAGAGGGAGAGATCTCTGCTGAAAATGGAGAGTGGAGTTGAGGTAAGGATGTGTTTAGTGGTCGGATCTGTTTGGAGATGGTGGAAGCTGTGGAGAATGTTGTGTTGCATACGGAGGCTCATGGTATCATAGGCAAGGACAAGAGAAACACTATCCCTGTTAAGGCGGCAGGAAAATGGGGTGAGCGCAGAGGTCTGGGAAATGAAGGAGATGCAGGTTAGGGAAACATCAGTGGTGGAGGAAGGAAAGACCTGTGTAATGCCCTGGGAAAGGTTTCATTGCTAATGTAATGGTCTTTCTGTAGAAGCAATGTTTGGGTTATGGTTAGAGATAACAGGTGCTTTGGAATGTGAGCCATCCAATGAAGGGAGTGTGTTTTCGTGCTGTGTGCCTGACACTGAGGTGATCTGGGTCTTTGGTTCAGCAAGAGATGGAGGGAGAAGATGCAGGAGAGATCGTAGGATGGACTTGGAGTGGGGCTGGGAGTTAACGAACCTCAGGGAATTCGGTGAAGGGGAAACAGTGAGCTCCAATTTGTACACAAAAGACTGTTTCATTAAAATGGGCCCTTTTCTTTTTTGCTTTTTATTCACTAACCTTGTAGTCAAATCAAGAATTATAAAGCTAAATTGTTTAATTGTATGCAGTTTACTGTCTGTATATTGTGGTACTGATTTGTAACAGGGTGACAAATCACTCAGCATCCACACAGACAGGGAGGTTTTGGGGTGGACTCGCATCACAATCTCACCCGTTTGGCGGGGCCAGAGATTGTCTTCCCTACACTTACACAGCTGACAGAATCTGAGGGTTACAATTGTGGGGGCTCATCTGGGATTGATTTCGTTGTATGCAGTGTGATTGCCCTGAGTACTGAACCAGTGGGTTGTGTGTTTAAGTCTGTGCTAAACTATTATCCAGTAAAGTGATTACAATACGTGGGTATGGATACTGCTGGGGTTAAGCAGTGGCGTGAATCCATGGGGTTACTGGTAACGAATGCGTGCATGTTGAGTTGAGTAGATATTCGTACTCCTGATGAATTGTTAATTTGACTTTTAAGTACTGTTACAGCCATAGGGAAAATTATGATTATGGGGCAGAGGTTTGATAAAATGGCAGGCATAGACTTTGTTTTAGTTCAGACTAATGCGGATGTAATGGCAGTGGAACTGCCTGGTACTACTGGGGCCCCGTGGACTGTTCATACTTTTTGGGAGGAGCAGCGTGTAGGGGAGTGGACCAGATTGCAAGTCTGGTCTCCCATAGCTGGAGGCGGAGACAGACAGGGTTCTCTCGTTTCTGCGTAGTGAGGGGAAGGAGTGGTCTGATTTGCAATGTCTAGTTAGCCCCCCCCCCCCCAGCTACGGGAGTGCGTTGGTAGCAGCCCTTACCTACCTGGCAAATAAATGGAAAAATGCCCAGGTTCAAAGTCCCAGCTATGGTAGGCTCCACCTGTTCTCAGGAACAAGGCCCACCCCTAAAGGGAAAGAGGAGTATGAGACTTGGGCAGAGCAGACCTCTCAGCTGTTAGATGAGTGGCAGTGCTCTGATGACTTAAAGTGACAGAGATTAGTTGAGAGTTTGAGCGGGTGGGCTGCTGAAGTAGTGAAGTAGCGAGAGCAATGGGAAACCCTAAATTTCCCAGAATGCCTGAGTGTGAGGCTCCGAAAGACCACGAAGAAGAGTCGGGCATGCCTGCTGGGGTATTGGTGAGGCCCGAACTACAGAAGCTCTCAGTTGTACAGGCCAATAGAATGGCAGTGATTGTCAGGGACACGACGAAGAGGGCGGTCACCTTCAAGCGGGGGATGCCCCTGGCGCATCTTTTCCTGGTGACAGTAATATCTAGTGTGCCTGTGAAACTATCTGCAAAAGGGGGAAAGTTGACTGCTGAGTCATTCAACTTTGGTGACTCCCTGGTACTTGCAGGTTGGAAGAGGAGGTTGATAGAGAAGATGTTGAAGCTGGAAGGTGTCCTTTCCACTGACAAATTTGATGTGGGTTGTTCCAAGAGCACTCATCACAGCATCCGGGTGACTGAGGATATCCTGTTCAGACAGAGGTCATGGCGACTGACCCCTGCCAAGGTGGAAGACGTTCAGCAGCATTTGTGTAAGTTAAAGGAACCGGGAATCATCACTGAGTTCAGAAGCCACTATGCATCCCCAATAGGAGTGGCCAGGAAGAAGAATGGAAAGGTACGATGTGTGTGGACTACAGGTTCCCCCGCCATCCGAAGTAGAGCATTCCTATGAAACTGTTCGTAAGCCAGAATGTCGTAAACGGAAGAAACAATTACCATTTATTTATATGGGAAAATTTTGTGAGCACTCGCAGACCCAAAAATAACCTACCAAATCATGCCAAATAACACATAAAACCTAAAATAACAGTAACATATAGTAAAAGAAGGAATGATATGATAAATACACAGCTTATAAAGTATAAATACTTTTCCACAATCATTGCCTGAACTGTTCTCTGTAGTGAAAATCTCACGCAAGCGCCGTTGGCAAAAACACGGCACAAATGCTCTCCAGTAACCTTTAAGCTATGAAGCTGCCAAATCATACCAAATAACACGTAAAATTACTTCATTCACCACGATCAAAACGCTTAATTATGTCTAGTTTTACGCTAAGTGTAACACCCTTACGAGCTCTTTCAGGCTTTTCTGATACTGTAGAACTCATCTTGCAAACGGCTGCTCACAGGCACGTGTTTAAGCAATGCCAGTGAGAATGCAGTTCCGAATCGGGGGTGAGCGGCTGCTCGGGGCGCACGCTACTTTTTTTTGCGCGCTGCTTTTTTTGTAACAGTGAAAACACCTTCTGTTAGCAAAAACAGGGTAGTAATGTAGGTCTTTCGTAACAGTGAGGTCTCGTAAAGCGAATGTTCGAAAAGCGGGGGACACCTGTATAGGACCCTGAACAGGCGCACCGTCTCTAACCAGTATATGGTCTCAAAGATCGAAAACGCACTGGCCTATCTGAGTGGCGCGAAGTGGTTCAGTGTGCTGGACTTGAGGAGTGGATATTACCAGATCCCCATGAGTGAGGCTGACAAAGAGAAGATGGCATTTATATGTCCACTGGGGTTCTTCCACTTTGAGAGGATGCCCCAGGGCATATCGGGAGCCCCTGCAACCTTCCTGTGTGTCATTGAGAAAACAGTGAGGGATATGAACTTGCTTGAGGTATTGGTGTATCTGGATGACCTCATAGTGTTTGGGTCCACCTTGGAGGAACATGAAGCAAGGCTACTGAAGGTACTGGGCCACCTGAAAGCTGAGGGGTTAAAACTTAGCCTGGACAAGTGCCATTTCTGCAAGATGTCTGTCAGCTATGTTGGGCACATAGTCTCATGATGGAGTAGCTACCGATCCACCTAAGATAGAGGCGGTGACGACATGGCCAAGGACCCAGACTGTGAGAGCTATGCGCTTGTTCCTTGGGTTCTGTGGGTACTATTGGAGGTTCATGAAGGGCTACATGAAAGTAAATCACCCTCCCTTGGGGAAGAAAGGGAGGAGGACAAAAGGTAAGGAGGGTAAAGGGTATCTTAGCCCTTCAGAGCCTTTTGGACCGAGGTGGGGTACGAAAGGTGAAGAGGCCTTTCAGTTGCTGAAGGAGTTGCTGACCCAGGCGCCTGTGCTGGTGTTTGCAAACCCCCATTTGCTGTATGTACTGCAGAGAGGGCTTAGGGGGTGTCCTGTATCAGGATCAGGGCACCGGGTTGAAACCTGTTACAATTGTCAGCCGGAGTCTGTCGCCCTCTGGGAAAAACTATCCCACGCACAAGTTGGAGTTTCTGGCGTTGAAATGGGGGTGTGGTATATGCTGCCTTTCGCTAACTCCCTACTGATTGAGGAAGAGATTCCCAACCCTTCTCACGCTAAGTCAGGTGAAATCTGGAGGGGGGGCTATCTGTGGACAGACTGGGTTTCAGTGGGACCCTGAAAGCGATGAAGTGGGGCTCAGCCAAGGGACAGAGGGGTCCCAGTTGCAGGACAGCACGAGTGATAGACCGGGGGAGGCCTCGTCATGCAGACCAGAAGTATCCCAAGGAGTGTTGGAACTTGAAGAAGTAGATAAGGGGGTAAGGAGGTCTCAAAGAATCAGGAGACCACCGGATAGGCTGGCCTATGTAGCACGGGGGAACAGAGTGTGGCATCTATTGCCTTGGGGAGCTATGTCACTGCATTTTCCACCTGGGTTGGATTTTGTGCTTTGCATGAAGGGTTGGCAAATTATCTAAATGTCATGAGGACATGATTAATTTTGGTAGGGGGGAAAGAGTGTAACACCCTGGGAAAGGTTTCACTGCTAATGTAATGGTCTTTCTGTAGAAGCAATGTTTGGGTTATGGTTAGAGATAACAGGTGCTTTGAAATGTTAGCCACCCAATGAGGGGAGTGTGTTTTCGTGTTGTGTGCCTGACACCGAGGTGATCTAGGCCTTTGGTGGCAAGAGATGGAGGGAGAAGACGCAGGAGAGGAGAGATCATAGGATGGACTTGGAGTGGGGCCGGGAGTTGACAAGGCCTGGTGAATTCGATGGAGGATCAGTGAAGAGCAAACCATGAACTTCCACTTGTGCACAACAGACTGTTTCATTAAAATGGACCCTTTTCTTTTTTGCTTTTTCTTCACTAACCCTGTAGTCAAATTAAGAATTATAAAGCTAAATCGTTTAATTGCATGCAGTGTATTGTCTGTCATTTCGGGGTACTGATTTACAACAGGGTGCCAAATCACTCAGCATCCACACAAACAGGGGGGTTTCAGGATAGACTTGTATCTCAATCTCACCTGTCTGGCAGGACCAGAGACAGTCTTCCCTAGACTTACACAGCAGACAGAACCTGAGGGTTACACCTGTTTTTAGAAGTAGGAGAGTATCTCTGAATTCCTGGAAAGGAACGCCTCATTCTAGAAACAGCGGAGACAAAGGAACCGAGATTCAAAGATTCAAAGTACACTTGTTACCAAATTGTGTATGCAGTATTCAACCCTGAGATTCATCTTCCCCACAGACAGCCACAAAACAAAGAAAAACCATGAGATCTGTACAAAGACAAACTTCTTTCAGACAAAAGAAAGGCGAGGGAGGTGTCAGAAATGCACCAAATGAACTTAAGAGCAGGGTGGAAGTTGGAGGCAAAATTGATAAAATTGATGAGCTCAGCATGGGTGCATGAAGCAGCACCAATGAAGTCACCAATATAGTGGGCAAAGAGTTGGGGAGCATTACTATGGAAGGCTCGGAACATGAACTGTTGTATATATCCAATGAAAGGGCAGGCATCGCTGGGGATCATGTGGGTGCCCATGGCTAACCTTCGAGTCTAGAGAAAGTGGGAGGAAATTATGATTACAATTATGACTCTCTCAGCCAAGAATCTGAGAAACATCAGTTCAGGGATAACTAACCTGCAACTAAACTACAATCTGGAGAATGATATTTGTACTTTGTTTTGTGCAGATTCTTGTCAGTTTGGGCATGTGGACAAGTGGTTAAGGCATTCGTCTAGTTATCTCAAGGTTGTTAGTTCGAGCCTCAGCTGTGGCAGCGTGTTTGTGCCCTTGAGCAAGGCATTTAACCACACATCGCTCTAGTCTGTGCGAGGAGTGGCGCCCCACACAGACTTCCAATCTGCGCCTTGTAAAGCATGAAAATGCCCGACGCAGGCCTCTCATGGTCTGAGTCGACGTCCCCGCCCCTGGTCATTTTCACTTATTGTTTACAGGTGAAAAATCAAAATCATTACTGTTGTTGAATGCATTTTTTTTTCCAATTCCATACAGCACTGATTTGAAGGCAAGACTGCTTACCATCATCTTACTGTAATTTTTAAGAGAAAGGCAGTTTCTTGATACAAAATGAAGTGCAACACAAGTAGATAGAGTGATAAAGGCACACACATGCATGCCTTCATTGATCATCAAGGCTCCGTCTAAGTAGACAATGGATGTGCCTGTTCCAGGGCGCGGACCTGGACGAAGAATATGGAGATCCTGGGCTGCCCAGATATCAAGATCCCCCTCTCGGCCTCGCGTATGTGGTCCAAAGGAATGCGAAGCAGTACATTTGGCATCAGTTTGGCTGCAGGAGCTGCTGGGAGGTGACATGATATGTCATCCAATCGCCTTAGGGGCTCCACTCTGGATTTGTGTCGGGTTTACTCCTTAGCCTTCTCTCCTCCTGAAGATGCCCACAAGACAGTGGGATCCATAACCCTGGATAGGGGCCCATACCGGGTACCGTTAGCCGGAGCCAGCTGAGCCCGGGACTCGTGTAACGCAGGGTCGTCACGCCCTGTAGTAGTGACATATGGAGCCACTACCCACTACCCATTGATCAGGGCACTGAGTACAAGAGTCAAAAAGTCTTGTTGGAGTTGTATAAAATTTTGATTATGTGCATTTGAAATACTATGTGACGTCCTGGTCACCGTATTAAAGGAAGGATGTACAGAAAGGGTGCAGAGGTTATCCACTTGGATGTTGCCAGGATTAAGAAGTATTAGCTATAAGAACAGGATCGTTCAATGCAAGAAAACTTCATTTGTTGTAGGATGAGCAGAGACTTGAGAAGAGCTATGAGAGCATCAAATGGATAATCAGAATTTTTTCCAACATACAAATCAAAAACTAGAGGGTATAGCTTTAAGCTGAGAGGGGGAGAGTTTAAAAGGTATGAAGGGTAAATATTATTTTACAAAGAGATTGATAGGTGACTGGAACATGCTGTCAGGGTGATGATGGTGCAGATACAATTGTGGTTTCTTTTGAGGGGTATGCAGGAAACGGAGACTTGTATCATGGGCAAGAATGGAAAAGGCTACAGAAAGTGCTGTTGCCCAGCCCATCACAGGCAAGGCTCTCCCAAACATTTGAGAATATCTCCATCATTAAAGACACCCACCATAATGGCCATCCTTCTTTTTGCTACTACTATGGGGCAGGAGGGATGGAAGCGCTAGGTTCAGGAACAGTTACTACCCCACAACCATCAAGCTTCTGAACCGGTGTGAATAACTTCATTCATCACTATTCTGAACTGATTCTATGACCTACTGACTCACTTTCAATGACTCTTTACAACTCCTGCTCTCAGTATTATTGTTATTTGCACAATTTATCTTCTTTTGCATGTTGGTTATATATATGGATTTTCATAAAATTCTATTGCATTTATTTTTTCCCTGTAAATGTCTATGCAACAAAATGAATTTCAAGGTAGTACATGATAATGTTGATAATAACTTTACTTTGAACAGATGTCAAGGGCTGAGAATACAATTCCTGTATTATATTGTTCTATATTCTATGAACAGCTAAGGGCATACAAGGATCTTACACATTCAGCCAATATTCCTACACTGATTATTCCAATGGAAACATTTGTTCACTCATTGAATGTAAGACAGAGATAACCTCTTGCAATAATAGACAAAAGACAGTTATGCATATGATCTCTTTCATATTATTGACAACCACTTCATGGCAACATATAACTCATATGTCCTAATTCACTAAAATCAACTAGAAGTATATTTCTTTATTCTTGTGTTTCTATGTATCAGATAATGAACAGATTTGTAGTGTATCAAATCAACCATTAGCAGCAACTGTGTGAAAATGATTTAGAAGAAAAGGCAAAATGTTACATTTTTGTTTATAAACACATCAGTAGGCATAGCTGATTATGATAGCAAGAACTTGGATCTTACAGATTTGGATCCAAAAGTTATATCAAGTTAATCCAACACAGTTCTGGACAAATAGCCCAACAATCATCCTGTATGCATATCAAAGTGTCGAGCTTAAGAGGACAATGGCGCCTACTGGCGACTCCTTCGCTTGCATCTTTGGAAACAGCTCTATTCCAATCCTTAATATCTCTAATTTTCCCTTTCAGGGTTCTTTTGAAGACCCTGACCTGGAGTTACACGCGGACTTCGGTTCTTTGTGGGAATGGGACCCGCACTCGGGGCCTCACGACTGGCCGCCATTCAATATACCAAGGATGTGGCCTAAAAGATTAGTGTGCCTTCAGGGTTCCAGGATTTCGTGGCTCTCAAGGCGGGCGGACTCGAGATTGGCGCCACCGCCTGATGTGTCGCAGGAGTACACGGAAGATTGAAAGCAGCAATCAGGCTGCTGGCTGTGTTCCCAGAGACCAAGTTCCTTGGGCACAGAACTCGGAAAAAGTGACGCAACAGACTTTTAACATTGTAAATCAGCGAGTTGTTTGTTATGTCTTCCTTCTCGCAGTGAAACGGGGGCATCTCTTTTTCCCTTATAAGGGAGAGAGAGAGAGAGAGCTTGTGGTATGCCGAATTACCGGGTGAACGGGTAGTCTTTGGGATACTGCAAGTCTGTGTCTTTATCGATGCTTTGCCGCATGCTTCAGTGCTCGGTGGGGGGTGCTGATGCTTTTTTTGCTGGTGGGGGAGGGGGGATTGTTGCTTTGCTGCTGCTTATGCATGGAAGGGGGAGCTGCGGTAGGTTTTGAGGTTCCAGCATTTAACTGTCATTCAATCTTTGGGGCACTCCTCTGTTTTCGTGGATGGTTGCGAAGAAAAGGAATTTCAGGATGTATATTGTATATATTTCTCTGACATTAAATGTACCTCCGAAATCTTTGAAACCTATGAAATCTGAGCCCAGGAAGATGGTGCCTCCAGGAGAGAAGCAGAACAAAAGTATTGGAGAGAAGAGGACTAGTTACAAATTAAGAATGTGAAAAGATGGGAAACCCTATTAAGTTCGTTTTGCTGTAAAGTTTTTTCTTCATAAAATACAAAATATTTTCATTTGTATTCTAAAGATTTTCAGTAGTGTTTGTAACTTCAAGGGCAATTTGCATTGTGTCAAATGTAAGCGTTAGAATTCCAGAGAAAAGATTATTTTCACTTTTAACAAGCTAACCAGTAAAAAAGATTTTGTGAAAATGATTGCTTGTTGAAGCATTAATTCAAACAATAAACAAACATACCACCATATCAGAAGGATGAAAAGATAGATTTTTCAGCGGAGTCAGGATTTTATCTTTCTGATAGAACAAGATGACAGCTGCTACGTGAATGAATATCTCCATTATTGTCTTCTGCAGCCTATTTAGCTCTGGATTGATCTCAAGTCCAGGAATTTCATTCTTGAGTAATCTAATGGCAAAGTTCTTGCACATGGCAGAGTCAAAAAGCTTTTCATTCTCTATGAACTTTTCAATAGCATCACATTGCTGAAAAACACAACAAATGAAATTCACTTGTGAAACTGAAAAATGGAACACTGTGTTAGTGAAAAAATGCAAAATTCTAAGGAATAAAGACTGAATGACATTTTTAAATGTCCAGGAAATCAGAATTTGGCAATTAAAACAGAAGTGTGCATACTAACCTAATTTCTGATTTTAGCATTAAGATCAATGTTAATTCATAAAACATACATAAAATAAGAGAAGTATTTAGTTGCATAGTGCTATAAAATTCTAACTAAATAGAATGTAAATTAAAACTATATTTCTCCCTTCTATGCACCATAATAGAAATTAGGAAACAACTTCTCCCAGCCTTTGGTAATATTCAAATCCTTTTCAATGACAAATGTAGTTAATTCCTGCAAGGCTTCATACTTAAAAGGCATCTTTTTTTTAAAAAAATCTATAAATCCTGCACTTGCATAGAACTGATATGGTAGATCTGGCCACAATATAGCAAATTTCATAATAACTATGACTGAAGCAGAAGGCCAATAACTCAATGAAAGCACTACACAGAGTTTCTCAAAACACTCTTTCAGCAGTTCCTTATTTAAAAAAAAAATGGTCAGTGACGAAGTCAGCCTTTATGAGGCAATCCAAAATTTTCTTATGATAACAGCTGTTAACCAAATTTTTTTGAACTGTTATAAATTGTGAAGATACTCTGAGCAATTTCAATGGTAGGGATTTTTTTTAAGAGTTTTGAGAGAAAGATGATGACAGAACAAAGATATATTTATAAATTAATGTGCAAGTTTGAAAGAGTCTTGTAGACGATGGTAGTCCCACGTACCCTTGGCCTTGTCCATCCAGATATTCCCTCAACTGCATCAACCAACAGAATTTGAAAATATAAATTCAGTATTTATTAACTTTGATCATAAAGACCTGAAAATATTGCTTCTGAACAGGTCTGTCTTTTCACTGCATCATTTTGAATAAATGGTATACTGGAGTTCTTATTTTTATAGTTCAGACTATGCTAAAGTAACTTGTTTATTTTTTTTATTTTAGAGATATAGCATAGCAACAGATGCTTCAGGTCCAGTGAGCCCGTACCACTCAGTTACACCCATGTGACCAATTAACCTATTGACCAGTATGTATATTTTGAATGTGGGAGGAAACCAGAGCACCCGGAGGAAACCCATATGTCATGGGGAGAATGCAGAAATACCTTACAGACTACAGCAGGAATTGAATCCCGGACCCTGCGGCTATAAAGCATTACACTAACCACTATACTTCTGAATGTATTAGAACTCCGTCCCTTGCAGATATGGCATTGAACTCAGCCTAAAACTGAGGGCCAGAAGACTGATAAATAAATCTAAGCAGTTTGAAGTATATTTAAACTGGAATCAATTCTGATGAGCTAAACAACAAAACAAAACAAAACATTATTCTTGGAGAAAATGCAAAGATGGTGCACATTAATGTGCATTTCTGAAGATTATTAGTGTTTACTTCATATCCAGTTATGCTACACTGGAACTTGGATCAGTTACTACTTACAAAAGTGGAGAACACTTCTCTTGCACTGATGTCTTTTGAGCGTAAACATCTACAAGTATCTTGGTTCAGGCATTGTACTGAATTATTTTTAGAAATTATTTTTTTAAAATCATTATCCAGACTTACATCTTTGTTTGGATGGACACTGGGGTTGCTGGATGTGTATAGTAAGATGATTTCCCAGAATATTGCAAGGGTTATATAAATACCTTGCTCACTGGAGGAGCATCTGCAAACCTAAAGTAAAATTATTTTGGTTAATGTTACATTAAATCAGAATATCCAATTACATATACAGCAGAAATAACCAATAAATAATTCATTTTTCACTGATCCTACTGATGCTGAGATATATCTGCACAGTGAACAGCCAGTGAAACCTCTACACCCCACCTCTATAGGCTCGCATTGTGCTCTTCACCCCTGCCACTGGCACTGCTGTACCAGATCCTGGCACCTGGCTTTCTTACATTCAAATGCCTCCTCAATCCGGTCTCCTAACAAACTGTCAGTTCTACCATGACCACCTGCTTCAAAGTTTTTGACGGAATGGCTTCAGGGATGATGATGCAATGAAGTCAAGGAACTTCAATTGCTCGTTAAGATATATTTTCAGTTGCCAGTCAGATGGCATGGCCAGCAAGCCTGCTGGTGGTCTGGTCTGAAGCTGTGGTTGGTCTCCAACTTTGACAAAGGCCATCTTGGCAGAGGTGCCTACTGTCATTAATGGCCAAGGAGATAGTTTCTGCCACTATCTTCAGCACCTGGCCATAGCACCAGTGGTATCGGCCTTCTCTCAGGGCTTTTGGGCAACTGCTAAGGGTTCCAGGGTCCCTCTGCCAGGGCAGAGAGGATATGATGGTGCCTCATTTTTCCCCAATCAAAAAGGTTTGGTGGACTGTTGAGGACGTCATACACAGCCTGGATCATGAATTTCATGTGCTGAGATTCTACCTGGCAGATGTTAGACCAGGAGATCTTCTGCTTCCTACCACCCTGGTGGTATGCACTTCCCCGACAGCTGCTTGCACCTCTTCGTGGACAAGCTTGTGTCTGTCCCTGGTCCCTGCCCTAGGCTCTGTCGAAGTGGGTTGAAGGGAAGCTGCCCAGCCCCACCTGATGAGAGAGCACTGTCCACACAAGATCCCTGTACCTCGGACGTGACTCAGCCATCTCCACTGCATCCTTGGCCTTCAAACATAGGAACGTAATAAATAGGAGGTGGCTATTCAGTTCTTTGAACCTTCTCCACCACTTAAGGCTGATCTGATCTTTGACCTCAAGTTAATTTCCTGCCCAATTCTATTGTGATCCTAAAATCTACTGTACCTCAGCCTTCAGTACCTTTAATGACTCAGATCCACAGATCGTATAAGAAAGATCAATCTAGATGTTTAACCTGACACTATTCTTCTTGTTCTAGATCTTTCCAAAGGATACACTGTAAAACCATCCATTGCATTATGCCATTTCTGAAGATGATTCTTCAGTGAGATCACCTCTCATATTTGAAAACCCAGATGGTACCGACCCATTCTGCTCAATCTTTCCTCATAGTACAACTCCCTAAACAGGAGTCAATCTAATGAACCTTTCCTGTAAAAACTCTCATGTATGTATATGATTTCTTGACACTATATAAACTAAATATCTCTATATATGAAATTGCTCATTGACACCTAGTCTTTGGGAGCATTGAACTCCAGATTTATGTGCTCTTAACTAGTTCACTTCAATTTAATGTTAGTCAATTCTGTCCTTTTTTTTAAAAAAAAAGATATCCTGGCTTGTACCTTTTGAGCTTCTCCAATGCTTTCAAGCTCACAATAAACAAATGCTTTGGCAACTGCATCACGAAACATTTGATAATCTTTGCCACATGCAAGATAGCGATCAATTTGTCCAATATGACGTCTCTGAAAACCGAAAAAGATAAAGCAATTTTCTTGAATTTATGCAATAGTTTTTCATTTTACATTTCTACATTTTGTCCATTTAATTATGATTTCTCTCTCTCAAAGGCCACTGATTGCTGCTCATAGAAATAATGGAAATACATTTCCACGAGCGTCAATTGCAGAGCAGACTCAATGAACTGAGTGGCTTAATTCTGTTCCTGTGTCTTATGGTCTGTGGTCTTAAGGGTTGACCAGAACCTCTTCAAAGTGGCAACATATTATCTTTATCACTTTTAGCATGTTATCTGTTCATGAGCCACATATCATATTTGTAATTATTCCTCTGTGTTGGTAGTGATAGCAGAATCAATGGAAACATAAGGAGCAAGTGGCGAAAATAGGTTAAAGGGCCACAGTGAATTAAAAGGGAAATAAAAGGGGAATGTGAATAATCGGGCCATTGTGTTGGAAGGTGACATGGATGTTCTGGGCTTGATTGTCTCCTTCTTTTGATGAAGTATATGTGATGAAGTATGATGAAGCATCAAGTATACAAATATACTGTTTCAAACTTTTCCCTCCATCAGCAAATCATTTCACATCAAGTAACTGACTACTGAACACGAGTACACACGAGATTCTGCAGATGCTGGAAATCCAGAGCAACACGTACAAAGTGCTGGAGACACCCAGCAGGTCAGGCAGTGTCTATGGAAATGAACAAACAGTCGATATTTTGGGCCACAAACCTTCATCAAAACTGAAAGGGAAGAGGGATGATGTCAGTATAAAAAAGTGGGTGGAGGGGAAGGTGGATGAGTTAAAGATGATAGGTGAAGCCAGGTGGGTGGGAAAGGTAAAGGGCTGGGGAAGAAGGAATATTTCATCAAATTTGCGTCCAACTTCCACCTGCCCTTTTATTTCACCTAGTCCATTTCTGACACCTCTCTCCCCACTAATCTGCCTCCTGGCACGTAACACTGCCAGCAGCCAAAGTGCTACACCTGCCCATTTACCTCCTCTCTTACTTCCATTAAAAGGTCCCAAACAGTCCTTCCTGGTGAGGCAACACTTTATCTGTAAACCAGTTAGGGGTGACTACTGTATCCAGTGCTCCCAATGCGGCCTCCTCTACATTGGTGAAACCCGATGTAAATTGGGGGACTGCTTTGTCAAGCACCTCCCCTCCATCTGCCAAGAATCAAATTTCCTACTGGCCAACCATTTTAATTCCTATCCCCATTCCTGTTCCAACATGTCAGTTCATCGCCTCCTCTTTTGCTACGATAAGACCACTCTCAGGATGCAGGGGCAACACCTCGTATTACATTTGAGTAGCCTGCAACCTGATGGCATGAACATTGATTTCTCCTTCCAGTAAAATTTTTCCTTGCCCCCTCCCTCTTCTCCCATCTCCCACTCTGGGCTCTTACCTCTTCTTACTTGCCTAAAACTACCCCCGGAGCCCCTCTTTTTCCCTTTCTCCTTTGGTCCACTCTCCTCTCCGATCAGATTCCTGGGGGCATCTTCCCCCTTCCTTTCCACTCCTCAAGAACAGTCTTGGCCTAAAATATTCACTGTTTGTTCATTTACATAGATGCTGCCTGGCTTGCTGAGTTCTTCCAGCATTTTGTGAATGTTGGTACTGAACATGAGTGTTGTTTTATTATAAAGCAGTCCAGGATTCTATGTTGTAATTAAAGAAACTATAGTAAAATTTATTGAAAGGATCAATATCTGTATGTTTTCCAAAGACAGTTCAAATTACCTGGATAAATTCCAACAGCTGTGATAACAAGGAGGTTGATGTAATCCTAATCTAACAGATACAATTACCTTTCCCTCTACAACAATGACGTACTTTCATGGGGAAACCACTCTGGAATGCCGATCAGATACAAGTTAATTAAAGAAAGAATGAGGTTTTGGAAGATATTAACGTTTGTATGGTAATCTACTTATGTTCAATGTACATAGGGAAAAGTTCTCCCTCTTGGGATAGATAAGCATTTTTTGTACTATGTACAACTAGAATTTTTCATAAGCAAAATCCTAAAAATGGAGTAAAATAGCTTAAAATATACAGGTTTCCCCTGCCATCCGAAGGTAGAGTGTTCCTATGAAACAGTTTGTAAGTCGAAATGTCGTAAAGCGAAGAAGCAATTACCATTTATTTATATGGGAAAATTTTGTGAGCATTCGCAGACCCAAAAATAACCTACCAAATCATGCCAAATAACACATAAAACCTAAAATAACAGTAACATATAGTAAAAGCAGGAATGATATGATAAATACACAGCCTATATAAAGTAGAAATACTTCTCTACAACGATTGCCCGCACAGATCTCTTTAGCGAAAATCTCACGCAAGCGCTCTCGGCTGAAAATCTCACGCAAGCGCTCTCGGCAGAAAATCTCACACAAGCACTGTTGGCATAAACGCGCTCTCCAGTAACCTTTAAACTATGAAGCTGCCAAATCTACCAAATAACATGTAAAAATACGCAGCTGATATAAAGTAGAAATAATGTATGTACAGAGTAGTAATGTTGGCGCAGATCAGAGGCAATTGCCAATTGCATCGCCTTTGATCTGGGCCGACAATTACGTGATAGGCGGCACCTAATTAATTAGCATGTTTATTTCGGCTTTTTTCTTAAAGATGTGCTGTGTGCCTCCCGGCTACCACTGCATTCTCCACGAATCGGTACAGTATCTGTCCGGGGCCCGGGGGTTGGGGTGGTGGGACACGGGGGTGTCATCTCATCGTCGATCAGGGCAGGCAGCTCATCTTCTCCTATGACTGCCCACCTCGATGTCGAAGGTCGAGGTTCGTCGTCTGCTGTGGCTGATGTGGAAGGCTTGCTTGACTGCTAAGCCTCGCGCATTTTTCTATCATACAGTTGTTTGTAAGCACTCAAACCATCCTGCAAATATCCCCTAAACCTATGTACCCTTTGAAAATTAAAGTCGTACTTTATCATTGCAGTGAAAGTCTCATGCAGTTGCTTCACGTTCAGTTCGCTACTGCATTCTGTTTCGATTGTTATCCTTTCCTCTTCCAATTGCAACAGCTCTTCATCTATCAGTTCTTGGTCATGGGATGCCAAAACCTCTTCAACATCATCTTCGTCAGTTTCCACAAGCCAAACTCACTTTGTCCTTGCTTCGTTCACCACGATCGAAACGCTTAATTATGTCTAGTTTTAAGCTAAGTGTAACAACCTTACTCTTTCAGGCTTTTCCGACACTTTAGAACTCATCTTGCTAACGGCTGCTCAATGCAACGTGTTTAAGCAATGCCGTTCCGAATCCGAGGAGAGCGATTGCTCAGGGCGGGCGCTGATTTTTTATCGTGCACTGCCTTTCTTCGTAACAGTGAAAACACCTTCTGAAAGCGAAAACAGGGTACTAATGTAGGTCTTTCGTAACAGTGAGGTTTCGTAAAGCGAACATTCAAAAAGCGGGGGACACCTGTACTTCCAAGGGCACCATTTTAATTCAAAAAATGATGTCCTTCAATTTCACTTAACAGCTCTGGCCTTGGAAGGAAACAGCTTAACTGCGGACACTCATTGTGGCCAGTAATAAATTATTGTAAGAAAAAGTTAAAAATGTATTCTTTTACAGATTTTTTCCATGTGTTTTTTCTTTCTGTGCAATCCCCTTTTCTCTATGCTTTTTTTCTATTTTCGATTTGTTTCTCATTCAATACATTTGCTTCTGTGGCATTCCTGCTGAAATCTCATTAGCTGAGAGAAAAAGGCTACATGGCTAATGATGAATAAAGTATTATTTGTACCTCCTGAATAATTTTCTTGGGAAAGATCCATGAAAATTGGTCATCCTTCAAAAGCTCTTGGACAAAATCAATTCCATTCAAACAGAACAGCTTTCGCACAAGGTAAATCTTGAACCAATCATTTCCTCCATTGAGAATCATACACTTAATCCTTTCCAGGAAAGTTTCTTTTGCACGTGCATAATTTGAATCCTCAGCTGGAAGTACAAATCAATAAAAGGTTTAACATGACTTGTATATCAAACTAAGAATATATTTATGCTTACCAATTATTTTCATTCTTTATTACAGGTGTTAATAAGTAGAAATTTGCATTGTTATCAGTCAGTCAGTGGGTGCCGTCCCGAATCCGGGGTTGGTGGCTATGCACCTCCATCTTCTTCGATCTTGCGCTCTTTTTCTGGCCTCAGCATAACTCAACCCAGTCCATTGCCTCACATTATCATACCGAGTGGTTCGCTGCCTTCCTCTTTCCCTTTTTCCTTCTATCATCCCTTCCAATAACAATCTCTGCAGTCCACCACCTCTTAACAAGTGCCCGGCATATTCCAGCTTCCTTTTCTGCACATTCTTCAGCAACTCCTTTTCTCTCCTCACTCTCTTCAACACTTCCATATTACTGACCTTCATCACCCATCTAATTTTCTGCATTCTCCTTAAACACCATATTTCAAATGCCTCCAGTCGTCGTTGCGCTTCCTTGCATAAGGTCCATGACTCGACTCCATACAATAGACTGCTCCAGACGTAGCATTTCCAAATTCTACAACGCAGCCCGAAGTCCAACCTCTTGCCACACAGCACCTCACGTCACTGTCCCAAGTACACAAACATCTTGACTTGCTCTATGCCTACGCTGTTAATTTTGATACTGATTTTGGGGACTTCTTTCTTCCGTGATACTACCATCATCTTCATCTTTACAGCATTTATTTTCATTCCAAATCGTTCACCTTCAGCATTTATCTCATCTACTATTCTGAGTAACTCATCCTCAGACTCGGCTAACAACACTGAATCATCTGCATACCGGAAGTTGTTCACTGTCACTCCACCAATTTGGACACCAGCTTCATCATTCAACACCCTGAAGATTACCCCTGAGTAAATGTTAAATAATAAAGGGGAGATAATGCAGCCCTGGCGAACCTCTTTTTGGATCTCAGCTTCCGGTGAATTCCCACCACTAGTTCTTATTACTGCCTTCTGATGCCAGTACAGATTCGCAATCAGTCGAACATCTTTCCCATCCAGCCCCAATGAGTTCAGGCAATTGACCAGCTGTTCATGATTGACTCGGTCAAAAGCTTTTTTTGTAATCCAGGAAGCACATGTAAATGTCTTTTCTTTTCTAGACCTTGTTCCATGATCATTCGCAAATTGAAAATCCCTTCACGGGTACCCTTGCCCGATATAAATCCGCTCTGGCACTCATTAATTTCATTAAGAGCTGTCTGGACTAAACTTGACCAAGTATTTTTCACCATGTTTCATTGGCAAATTACTGCAGAAGCCAGAAGTCTGAAAAAAAAAGGCTAAAAATCTAAAAAATATTCAGATCAGGCAATATCCACACAAAGATCAATATCCCCTTTCCACACATTGCACACCTGTTGTTATATTTCCAACATTTTCCTTTTTACAGTCGCAAATTATAATATCATGGCTGTCAGTTAGAACTGACCTTATCCTAAACGAAATCAACAAAAGCTGGAGTGAACAGAAGTATACTTTGTCCAGCCCACACATTTACAACTTTATTACTGTTACTGCTTTGCTAACTGATATAAAGTAACTAAGACATCCCACAATACTACATTGTGGAGGTCTGTACTGATGGATTGATTTACTAATAGAGCCCAGTTTGTAAACTTGCGGAATACTAACCAGCCAATTGAACACAAATTTAATTGCAATAATCTGTTGAATACAGATCAAATCAGAATAAAGATGATCAAATCATTAAATATGGGTTCCATACAAACACTACTTTAATTTTAAAAAACAGTATTACCCAATGTGCCTTGTTTTTCACAAAGAAGTTGGGAAACAGCATCAAAACAGAGGCGAATTCTGGCAACAAACTGTAAGGTTTCTATCGTTGGCTTTTCACACTTGTGCTGAATGTGCATCTGAAGGAATTCTCCCTCTTGAGCCAGGTAAGCAATCTTTTCTTTCACTGTGCACAACTGGGATTTTTCATACATAGAATCCTAAAAATTAGTAAAATCAATTATTAGTAACATGTATGAAACTCTGATGGTGAATTCATCTTAGATTGTTCTGAGTAAAAACTGAAGAAAAAATGAAAAAGTTGCACAGGTTTTCATTGATTTAGAAATGTTTGATAATGACATAGAAAGCAGTTAATGGCCAAATGCTCCCCATGAAAGTGTACCAGGTATTACAACAAGGGAAATGTTAGAATGCCCTACAAGAAAACAAAAATACAAGAAAATAGGAAAAGGTGTAGACCACCAGGCCTCCTAATCCTGATCCACCATTCAATTTGTTCATGGCTGATCTATGTCGGACTCAACTTCTTTCTGTGCCAGTTCCTCATAACCTTCAAATCCTCAATCCTTCAAATATTTGAGTGCACCTCTATCTTAATGTACAAGGCCTCTACTATTGTCAGGGTGGGGAGAAAATTTTCAAAATTCTCTACTCTCAGAGAAACAAAGTTTCTATATAACTCCGTAGGGGAACTGGGGGAGGGAGAAGACCAGATTTCCGAACATCACCTTCCTATAATCATTAGGTCCTTGAACTGACCTGCTTCTACCAGCTTTTGAGGAAGAGGGTTCCATTGCATCATGCCCCAGTAAAATAAACAAAATCACCTCATCATG
This sequence comes from Mobula birostris, assembly GCF_030028105.1. NCBI lineage: Eukaryota > Metazoa > Chordata > Chondrichthyes > Myliobatiformes > Myliobatidae > Mobula > Mobula birostris. The sequence continues at coordinate 52,088,961 of NC_092393.1, read as the reverse complement.
ATCTTAGAAGTAGAACTGGGGTGGCGGTGGGTGGGGGGGGGGGGGAAGAGCTAGACAATCACCTTCACCTCTTCTTTGAAATGTTTCGTCAAAATTCCTCAGAATCCCAGTTGTTTTACTTTGTGAGTACCTTTAAAGTGGACATGATAATTTAACTGTCAATAAAATAGTCTTTTTGCTATTTCAATGTAATGTGTTAATGCATGTTTGGACATACTGACTGAAATTTTTGAGCTCTGGTAGACAATCAGGGTTTTTACACTGAAACTAATGAGAACCACTTCCCGATTTACAAGCTTTTACTTAATGCAACATTTGTTGGAATACAGCTCCATCATTAGTTGAGGAATATCTGTATTTATAATATACCCTCACAAATTCAGATTATGGCAGAGTCTCTTACAGACCAAATGAGATAAGAGATAGGAGCAGAAATAAGACTCTTGGTCCCTCAAGTCTGCTCAGACAATGAAGGAATTATGGCAGATTATTTGCAAAGAGCAACCTCCAGCAAAATGTGGCAAAACCAAATAAAACATTTTGATGATGTTCAATGAAAGAAAAACTATTGCCCAATGTTCTCCTCAAGCTCAAGTTTAATGTCATTCAACCATATGCAAATATACAGCCAAATCAAACAATGTTCCTCCAGACCAGGGTGAACAACACCTTGATTGGCCTTGTTGTAATGTGAGCTTTATAAAAATAATACTAATTAGGATAATGGTAATATAGCAATACTCCTGCTAGGGGAAGTTGTTTGTAAAGAGAGGCTGGTTCCGGGGTTGAGGGGGTTTTACTTCCGTTTTTCTCTGGTGTGCGTGTGTATAGTTTCTCTGCCATGCAGTATGGTTCAGTGAAAGCCTCTGTATGTAAATATTGGTTTTGCCATCCCAGATAAAGTTGTTCTTTCGGCATGAAGTTGTCGAGTGGTCCTTTTTCAAAGTAGAAGTTACCACAGGCCTAATCTCAAATAATAATGAGGCAGCCTACAGAGAAGTCATCACCCTAACACAAGAAAGCAACTTCTCCCTTAATGTCGCAAAAACAAAGGAGCTGGTTGTGGACCACAGGAGGAATGGAGACAGGCTGACCCCTATTGACATCAATGGATCTGGGGTTGAGAGGGTGAACAGCTTTAAGTTCCTCGGCATAAACATCACCGAGGATCTCATGTGGTCTGTACGTACTGGCTGTGTGGTGAAAAAGGCACAACAGCGCCTCTTTCACCTCAGACGGCTGAAGAAGTTTGGTATGGGCCCCCAAATCCTAAGAACTTTCGATAGGGGCACAGTTGAGAGTATCCTGACTGGCTGCATCACTGCCTAGTATGGGAACTGTACCTCCCTCAATCGCAGGACTCTGCAGAGAGTGGTGTGGACAGCCCAGCGCATCTGTAGATGTGAACCTCCCATCATTCAGAGGACATTAACAAAGAAAGGTGTGTAAAAAGGACCCGACAGATCATTGGGGACCCGAGTCACCCCAACCACAAACTGTTCCAACTGTTACCATCCGGGAAACAGTACCGCAGCACAAAAGCCAGGACCGACAGGCTCCGGGACAGCTTTTTCCACCAGGCCATCAGACTGATTAATTCACACTGTCACAACTGTATTTCTATGTTATATTGACTATCCTGTTGTACCTACTATTTATTATAAATTACTATGAATTGCACATTGCACATTTAGTTGGAGATGTAACGTAAAGATTTTTACTCCTCACGTACATGAAGGATGTAAGTAATAAAGTCAATTCAATTCACCATTCTACAAGCCACTCTAGCTCTTCTCTGTATACCATCTCATTGTCGTTGTTGGTGAGACCCCAATCACTGTCATGTCATCAGTGAAGTTGATGATTTAGTTTGAGCTGGATCCAACAGTACCAGTCATGCATTAGCAGCGTAAACAGCAGCAAACTGAGCATGCAGCTAAGGGGGGCACTGGTGCTCAGCATGGTGGAGCTACAGATGTTGCTGCCAACATGGACTATGGACTTTCTATCAAGAAGTGTAAGATTCAGTTAGAGAGAGAGGTGCTGAGCCCCAACGAGGACGGTTTATCCACCAGCTTCTGAGGGATGATCATATTAAGTACCCAGCTGAAGATAATAAACATCACTCCTGCTTAGAATGCTAGAACTGTTCTAGAGATCCACTTATGGACTATTGTGGGATATTGTGTAGTATTGTATTATATATTGTGCAATATCTGGAGATGTTGTGTGAAGAATAACTTCAACAGTAGTAGAAATCATGTAAGAGTCATGATATCAATGGTAATAATTCTAGACAAACGTACCTCCAAACAATTCAGAAAGAATGCATAAAGTTCAGCCTCGTTTTCTTTACCAAGGTTTATTTTTTGTACTTTGGACAGATAACTCTGCAGGTAATCCTTAATGTCAGCAAAACTGAAAGGAAGACATTTCACTTAATTAATTAAACACTAAAAGCTGGAATTTATAATTAAAATATCAAAAAAATCATTAGCACATGAAAGGCTTAAAATTATCATACCAATCTTAAATGGAAAGGAAGGACACCATTACTTCATGAGAATGACCTTTAGTCATGAATAAAAAGAAATCACATCATGGCATGCTTAAACATGGATCTGACATTTTCAACTAAAAACATTTAAACAAACTCATTCAACAGAAGGTGAATCAAAAAAACAAATCATATTTAACTCATCCTGGATTTTCCCTGGAACAACAAATTTTTGGGAAACCAATTTGGCAGAAGCAACAAAACCTTGTAATCTGCAGACAATCTCCACATCCTTCCTACAACAAGGTGACCAGAACTGCACACAGTACTCCAACAGCAGTCTGACTAAAGCCTTATTCAGCTGCAGCATGACTTCTTTACTCTTATAATCGACACCCCTACCAGTGAAGGCAAGCGTGCTATAGACGTTCTTTATCACATTTTCCATTTCTGTGGCCATTTTTACTGAGCTATGGCCTTGGACTCCAAGATCCCTCTGTACTTTAATGCTGTTAAGAGGCCAACCACTAACTGTCTCCTTTCACTTGACCTCCCAAAGTGCTATACCTCACACTTGCCTAAATTAACCTCCTCTGCTACTTCCCTGCCCATATCTATAACAGATCTGTATCCTACTGATTTCTTTCATACTCCTTCACACCATACACAACTCCACCAATCTTGGTGTCATCTGAAAACTTGCTAATCCACCCAACTACCCTTCCACCCTACTCTCTGTCTTCTATGGGCAAGCCTGCCTTTCTGAATCCAAACTCATAACTTACTCTGGATCCCATGCATCTTTATCTTCTGAATCAACCTACCACGGGGACTTTGCCAAAGACATTTATGTAATGTCCACTGCTTTATGTATGTTATATAATTTCCACTGCTTTATTTTCAAACTCCTTTGTCGCTTTCTAAAAAATCTGAACTAAGTTTGCAAGTAATTTCCTGCCCTGCACAAAGCCTTTCTGAATGATCCTAGGTAGGCCATGCATTTCCAAGTGTGCTTAAATCCTGTCCCTGAGCACCTTCTCCAATGGTTTCCCTGGAAGAAAACCCTTGGGAAAAAAATTCCACCCTGGGAAAATGACTCTGATTTTGTATAACATCTATGCCTCTCATAATTTTATATTCTTATATAAGTTGCCCCTTAGTGTCCGATGGTCCACAGAAAACAATCGAAGTTTGTTCAGGATCTCTTTTTGGCTCGTATTCTCTAATGCAGACAATATTCTGCTGGAGGAACTCAGCAGGTCACGCAGCATCTATGGAAATGAATAAACAGTGAACGTTTTGGGCTGTGGTCCTTCTTCAAGAGTCAAGAAGAATCTCAGCCCAAATGTTAACTATTTATTCATTTCAACAGATGTGCCTGACCTGCTGAGCTTCTCCAGCATTTGGGGTTAGTACGTTAGTTTTTCAGCATCTGCAGAATTTCTTGTGATTATAATATCCTGGAGAGCATTTTCTGCAGCCTCTTGAAAACCTCCAGATCATTCTTGTAGTTCAGCGACCAGACGGTACCAATACTCTAAATGTGCCCTAACCAAAGTTTTAAGACCACAAGACCATAATATATCAGAATAGAATTAGGCCATTCAGCTCATCGAGTCTGCTCCACCATTTCATCATGGCTGATTTATTAACATCATTATTCATAGTCATAGTCATACTTTATTGATCCCGGGGGAAATTGGTTTTCGTTACAGTTGCACCATAAATAATAAATAGTAATAGAACCATAAATAGTTAAATAGTAATATGTAAGTTATGCCAGTAAATTATGAAGTAAGTCCAGGACCAGCCTATTGGCTCAAGGTGTCTGACCCTCCAAGGGAGGAGTTGTGAAGTTTAATGGCCAGAGGCAGGAATGACTTCCTATGACGCTCTGTGCTGCATCTTGGTGGAATGAGTCTCTGGCTGAATGTACTGTATTATATTATACAACGGCAACATGTCTTCCCAATTTTTATACCCAATACCCTGACAATATACCTTCTTTACAACTCTATTTACTTGTGTTGCCACTTTCAGGGAAGTGTGCCCCAAGATCTCTCTGTACATAAGGGCCCCACCATTTACTGTATACTTCCCTCTTACATTTGACCTCCTAAAGTGTAAAACTTCACACTTGCCTGAATTGAATCTATCTGCTATTTTTTCACTCATTTCCACCATGTTGCATCTTTGACAACCTTTCTGACCACCCACAATTCTGCCAGTTTTTGTGTTGTCTTAAAGTTGCTAATCAGTCCAATTACACTTCTGTCCAAATCATTTCTATTTAGCACAAAGACAGTTCAGTGCTGACTTCTCCAGTCAGAATAACATCCCTCCAATGCTAATCTCTCTTTTCTCTGGCCAAACCAATTTTACTGTATCTCCATGGATCTCAAGTGCCTTAATGGATACACTAAGGGGGACATAATCAAAGAGAAAAGATCCGTCCAGTCTGGTGATAGATACACTGAGCAGAATCTCAACACTCACTCATCTGAAATATTAAGAAATACTGGCAACTATAGTAGTAAAGTCACAACAAACACTGTTAAATGAAAACAATGCAAAAGCACAGGTAAACAGCACAATGTTTTTGAAGCAAGTTTCTTTTGTGAGATTTTCTGATGTGTACTAAATAAATCTGAATATCTGAATGCTACCTCTTTACTATATCCCCAACTGAGTGGCCACTGTTCTCAAAGATATCATTTGATGTTGGAAATTGCAGTGAAGTAATTGGAATGAAAGTAAAATATTAATATTTAAATACCACTTCTCTTTCATAACTCCAGCTTTACAACAAATGTGCAGTATTATGAAAACTAATCAATAGATTGTACCTGTACTTTAACAGCAGCTTAAGAACAATGGAACGAACAACAGGATTTCGATCAACTGCTTCATCAAATGGTGAAAGATTATTGGTAAAGTACTGATCTGTGGAAAAAGAAAGGGCAACTGATGTAGAAAGGAAAAGTAACAAATGTTATACTTGAGATAAATGTGCAACTTAGAAGATGGTTTAGAATACCGGTAGTGCATTTTAGTGAAAACATTTGTAAGTTCCCAGCAGGAAGAGACAACTAATGTATGTACAGTCATTTGACAACCCATTTGAGAAGTACCCATGACAGAAAACATTGTCAGAGTATCTCCACAGGTACAAACATTTGTAATATCAAGTTTATAACAATATACTTACTACGAAGAGCACAATTTAAAAACAGATCAGATTTCATTCTGCATTTTGAGTACAGGTGATTATTGATTATTCAACCAATGGATACATTTTTAAGACCAGGGAAGTTTTAAAAAAAGATCTTCCCAAGAGCTGATCAACTCACCCACTTTTGCCTAGTCAACCAACTATTTCCCCTTAATTCTAGCTGAAGAGTGCCTTAACTGAGTCACAGAACACACCTACTGGGCTACCAGATCAGCTAAAGCAGATAATATTAATAGTTTCCATTCAGTAACCAAGCGTTATATTTCAGCTCCAACTCAGACATTCATTCACCACTTACATTCCCACTTCTCAATCCAATGTTTTAGACTCACTAAAAGTTCTAATTCTAATTCGAAAGGGATACCACATGAAACTAAAGACATTACTCATACAGCCTTAGAACTTCTAGTGAAGTCTAATGAAATATATACATAACTACCTGATTAAATTGCTATGAAAATATTTTGCAGACGATCAGGGTTGCTTGAATTACAAAGCAACATTTTCATTTTGTCTGAAGACAAAAGAGACTGCAGAAAAACAGAATGCTGGGAGAACTCAACAGTTCAATCAGCTCCTCTGAAGGCAAAAGATGTAAATCAATGCTTCAGAATGAACCTTGCACCAGGACTGAGAGGGAAGAGAGAAGATTGCCAGATTATAATAGTACAAGGTTGTGGGGAGGTGGGGGGGGCATTGGGCTGGTAGGTGATAGCCTGGGTGAGGATGATGGGCAGATGGAAGCAGGTATGGGGACACATGAGAAAAATTAATAAAGGGAGAAGAAAACTAGGTTTAAGTTAATGCATACTCCCAGTTTTATTTTCCCTTTGTTCACCCTTCCCATATCTTCCTCCATTCGATCTGTCTGCTTAACAATCTCAGTCCGTTTGCTTCCACCTGTCCCTTATCACCCTCTTTCCCAGCCTCTCTTCTTCTGCAATATCTCCTTCCCCTTTCCAACCCTAATGCAGGGTCCCAGCCCAAAATGCCTCCAAAGATACTGAGTGACTTGCTGACTTCTTCCTGCAATCTATTTTCTCCCTTTTGCCACTAACACACATCTGACAAGCTAATGCCTGGAGACATGTGTACTGGGAACAACGCGCAGTACTATTTCCATGACTTCCCAACGTGCACAGGCAACCCGCAGATGGTTCAGGTTATGCATAAAGAGGCACGTCTTCACTACCCGGAAAGCTGCTTCCAAGGCGATTGGGGGGGGGGGGGGGCGGGTGTGACGCGAGTAGTAGCAGTACTCTCAATGGATATGATTAAATAGTCTTGTTTCAGCCTGATACTGCTAAAAAGCACAACTGCTTCCAAAGTCAGTGCAGTCAACAAAGATGGCTTAAAGCGTTTAAAAAAAACTATCGCTGCTTAAAACTGATGGAAACAACCCTGATTGTGGACAGAAGTGCCCACGGAGGAAGCGTGACTGCAGATCGCGGTTACAAGTGCGTTTAAGGAAAAGGGGGTTTTAAACTCCCAATACCGACTATCTTGCTGGCAAATGTGCAGTTTCTGGTGAATAAAATCGATGATCTCAGAGCTAGGGTGCTGACTCAGAGAGACATGAGGACTGTGTATGTCCTTTGTTTCACAGAATCCTGATTAACCCCTTCCGTACCGGATGCAGTGATTTAGATAGATGGGTTTACTATCCACCATCAGGATAGATCTATAAACTCTCCCAAAAGCAGAGGTGGAGGAGTTTGCCTCATGATCAACTCTTTTTGGTCACAAATATATCAGTGCTGTCCCAATTCTGCTCACCAGACCTGGAATATCTAGCAGTTAAGTGCCGTCCTTTTTACCTACCACAGGAGTTCTCCGGGGTCATTTTGGTAGCAGTTTACATTCCACCTCAGGCCAATGTCAATCAGGCTTTAGATGATCTGAGCAATGGGATCAACATGCATGAAACAGTGCATACTAACTCCTTCACCATCGTTTTGGGAGATTTTAACCAGGCCAGTCTGAAAAAATCACTAAGTAATTACCATCAACAGATCACTTGCAATACCAGAGGAAACAACACACTGGATCATTGCTATACCACCATCAAAAATGTCCACGCCCTCACTTCGGGAACTGTAATCACCTGGCTGTACTTCTACTCCCTGAGTATAGGCAGAGACTGAAGACTGCAGCACCAGCAGTGAGGACCAAGGTGGTATGGACAAGGGAAGCACAGGAGCGCCTACAGGACTGCTTTGAATCAGTGGACTGGACTGTATTCAGGGATTCATCTTCAAACCTGGATGAGCTGGATGAGTATGCTGCAGTTGTTACTGACTTCATTAAAACCTGTGTGGAGGAGTGTATGTCTACAAAGACTTACTGTACATTCCCAAACCAAAAACCGTGGATGAACCAGGAGGTACGTCGTCTGCTGAAGGCTAGATCTATGGCATTCAAGTCTGGCGATCCAGGCCTGTACCAGAACACCAGGTATGATTTGTGGAGGGCTATTTCAAGGGCGAAGAGACAATTTTGAACGAGATTGGAGGTGACATCGAATGCACGACAACTCTGGCAGGGCTTGCAAGACGTTACTTCCTACAAAGCAAAACCCAGTATCATGAATGGCAGCGATGCTTCACTACCAGACGAACTCAATGCCTTCTATGCTCACATTGAAAGGGAGAATACAACCACAGCTGTGAAGATCCCTGCTGCACCTGATGACCCTGTGTTCTCTGTCTCAGAGGCCCATGTTAGGCTGTCTTTAAAGAGAGTGAACCCTCGCAAAGTGGAAGGTCCCAATGGAGTACATGGTAAGGCTCTGAAAATCTGTGTCAACCAGCTGGCGGGAGTATTCAAGGACATTTTCAACCTCTCACTGCTATGGGTGGAAGTTCTTACTTGCTTCAAAAAGACAACAATTACACCAGTGCCTACGAAGAATAACATAAGCTGCCTTAATGACTATCACCTGGTAGCACTCACATCAACAGTGATGAAATGCTTTGAGCGGCTGATCATGACTTCACTGAGCTCCTGTCTCAACAAGGACCTGGACCCATTGCAATTTGCCTATTGCCACAATAGGTCAATGGCAGACGCAATCTCAATGGCTCTCCACGTGGCTTTAGACCACCTGGACAACACAAACACCTCTGTCAGGATGCTGTTCATCGACTATAGCTCAGCTTTTAATACCATCATTCCCACAATCCTGATTGAGAAGTTGCAGAACCCGGGCCTCTGTACCTCCCTCTGCAATTGAATCCTTGACTTCCTAACCAGAAGACCACAATCTGTGAGGATTGGTGATAACATCTCCTCCTCACTGATGATCAACACTGGTGCACCTCAGGGGTGTGTGCTTAGCCCACTGCTCTACTCTCTATATACCCATGACTGTGTGGCTAGGCATAGCTCAAATACCATCTATAAATTTGCTGACGATACAACCATTGTTGGTAGAATCTCAGGTGGTGACGAGAGGGCATACAGAGTGAGATATGCCAACTAGTGGAGTGGTGCCGCAGCGACAACCTGGCACTCAACGTCAGTAAGACGAAAGAGCTGATTGTGGACTTCTGGATGGGTAAGACGAAGGAACACATACCAATCCTCATAGAGGGAATCAAAGTGGAGAGAGTAAGCAGTTTCAAGTTCCTGAGTGTCAAGACCTCAGGATCTAACCTGGTCCCAACATATTGATGCAGTTATAAAGAAGGCAAGACAGCGGCTATACTTTATTAGGAATTTGAATAGATTTAGTATGTCAACAAATACACTCAAAAACTTCTATAGATGTACTGTGGAGAGCATTCTGACAGGCTGCATCACTGTCTGGTATGGAGGGGCTACTGCACAGGACTGAAAGAAGCTGCAGATGGTTGTAAATTTAGTCAGCTCCATCTTGGGTACTAGCCTACTAAGTACCCAGGACATCTTCAAGGAGCGGTGTCTCAGAAAGGCAGTGTCCATTATTAAGGACCTCCAGCACCCAGGGCATGCCCTTTTCTCACTGTTACCATCAGGTAGGAGATACAGAAGCCTGAAGCACACACTCAGCAATTCAGGGACAACTTCTTCCCCTCTCCCGTCCGATTCCTAAATGGGCATTGAACCCTTGAACACTACCTCACTTTTTTCTAATATATAGTGTTTCTGTTTTTTGCACGATTTTTAGTCTATTCAATATATGTATACTGTATAAAGTCTACTGAATAAGATTATTATTTTTTTCTTCTATGTTATGTAGTGAATTGAACTGTTGCTGCTAAGTTAACAAATTTCACGTCACATGCCAGTGACAATAAACCTGATTCTGATTCATGTAGATTCTCCGAATTATATTTTTAATTCTTGTGATGGTTCTCCCTCAGGGCACATTGCCCCCTTCAATTAGCTGACACATTGAATCCAGTCAAACTCTGAAACCTTGAACATACTCTAATAATCATTGAATTTCTCTCACACAAGGTTAGAAGTGTCGAGGAGAGCCAAACACACTGTGCAATCACTCCACTTAAAGAAGTAAAAGATACATAACTCTTCAAAGTAATCTGACCTGTCTGTGAGTCATTAGAATGTCCCGCCTTTTCAATAACTAGTAGAGAGAGAAGATCACCAATCACTTCTTTTGTTGGTGGCAATTCATCTTTGAAGCAGACCATGGAAACCAAAGCTACGAAAAATGCATCACATCTCTTGCGAAATATGACTAATTTTCCTACAGCTTCACTGCAATAAAAATGAACACACATTAATGACAAATCCAAGAAATGGTAATATTCCTTTGGAAGCTGTAGCATTGCAGAGTTATTTTCCTTCAGATCACTTGTGAATTATAACTGCACACATGGACTAAGTGATTGTTAAGACATAGTGGTAAGATGAATATATACAGTATATTGCATTTAATGGACACAGTTCTGCATTATATCCAGGTTGAGTCGGTGGTGAAGGCGAATGCAATGTTGGCATTCATTTCTAGAGGAATAGAGTATAGGAGCAGGGATGTGATGTTGAGGCTCTATAAGGTGCTGGTGAGACCTCACTTGGAGTACTGTGGGCAGTTTTGGTCTCCTTATTTAAGAAAGGATGTGCTGACATTGGAGAGGGTACAGAGAAGATTCACAAGAATGATACCGGGAATGAGAGGGTTAACATATGAGGAACGTTTGTCCGCTCTTGGACTGTATTCCTTGGAGTTTAGAAGAATGAGGAGGGACCTCATAGAAACATTTCGAATGTTGAAAGGCATGGACAGAGTGGATGTGGCAAAACTGTTTCCCATGAAGGGGGAATCTGTAAGACAGGGCATGACTTAAGGAATGAAGGGCGCCCATTCAGAACAGAGATGCGAAGAAATTTTTTTAGCCAGAGGGTGGTGAATCTATGGAATTTGTTGCCACGGGCGGCAGTGGAGGCCAAGTCATTGGGTGTATTTAAGGCAGAGATTGATAGGTATCTGAGGAGCCAGGGCATCAAAGGTTATGGTGAGAAGGCGGGGGAGTGGGACTAAATGGGAAAATGGATCAGCTCATGATAAAATGGCAGAGCAGACTCGATGGGCCAAAAGGCCGACTTCTGCTCCTTTGTCTTACGGTCTATATATTAAATGAGGAATGATCAAAATGTCAATTTGAATTATAATTTATTATGAATGATAAGTTTCAATATGGATATACAGCGTCATTTCCTTCTGTAAACCAAACGGGGGACATTTGCAAGGATGGCAGGCCCTTCCTGCAACTATTTTTTATTGTGCAGATGACGAAACAGCAGTAACATAGTTAGAATGGTGCCTTGAGAAGAAAACCACTACTTACTGCAAGTTTTGAGTTTAGGCTCTGGCTTACCATTCCAAATCTTACAACAAATAGTTTATCATGAAAGCTTAATCCACAAGTATCTTTGTATTAATGCTTAGATCTGTTGTTCTGTCAACTGCTTTGCACAATAAAAAATAGTTACAGGAAGGGCCTGCCATCCTTGCAGAAGTCCTCCGTTTGGTTTACAGAAGGAAATAATATTGTATCTACATATTGAAACTCTTCTCATGTTGAGATCTAGTTTATTGCTTTCAATTTTTAATTGTTTTAATAGATTGAAATCATACAGTTTCTTAACAGCATAGAATACCTTATTTCTTCTTCTACCGCTGGTGCATAATCATCATCTAGAGAAGTACGGCACAGTGGGCAGAGTCGTTGTCCTGATTCAAGCCACTGCCTTATACATTTTAAACAGTAAAGATGATCACATGGAAGCAGGATGGGTTCGTTGAGTTCTCCAAAGCAAATTGTACATCTTTTCAGATTATACCTATAACCAAAGAAAGGACAACAGTAAAATTAAATTAAATGTAGGGCTATAGAGAACTGTTAAGATAATAATCAAGGAAACTTCACTTTTTTGTCTCTTTCAATTATTAGTTGCAATACAAATACCAATATTTTATGTCCTGTCATTGTTCTCTATGTAGCCTGAAATCCAAATTTATCTCCTGATTTGAAACAAATTGCTTCAAGGACATACAGTACATTCTCTACATGCACTGTCCAGTCCAAATATGTGCAGTTCTATTTAAACTCTGGTATCTCTGATCATCATTTAAAAATACAAGCATCTTATTGATCAGCTTGTGAAATTATTACTGAGGAAATTAATTGGAATTTTTCTTCATTTATTTATTTTATCCCACATGTTGATAGTATGAAAACCCAAATCAGAAGCAGCAGGATAATTTTGTTTTGAAGGAGAAAATCGGTGCCACTAATTTCTATTCAGCTTCCTGATATTATACAAGAAATGTCTGATTATTCCAAGATGAATCTTCCGTAATTTCAGGGAAATTCCAAGATTGAAATTATCCACTTAGAATCAGCTCCTAAACTTGGCCAACCTTGGTCATTCATGTATACCATGTGAGACTGGCATCAATTGGCTTGCAGTTACTTGTAGAATTAAAGCACATACTTCTTAATTATCATACAAAATCTCTTACCTGAAGAACAGACATCCTGCACTATTTTTACAGTCCCTGAGGACCCGAATCACAGCCTGAAAGGGCCCTCGGAATCTCACATCAGAGTTACTGTTCAAACTCTGTAAACAAAAATAGAATCAAATACCATCATAACAATTTAGCCTTTTTCAACTGACTTAAAGAAGCTGAAAGTTATAAGACCTTAAGATAAAAGAACAAAATAAGACACAAGAACAGTTACTACCCCTTAAATATCAGACTCTTGAACAAAGGGGGATAACTACACTCATTCTATTCCTGGTGTTGCCATAACCGATGGATACTTTATCTTTATTTCACGGTCTCATTATTTATTACTATTTATTTATATTTGTATTTGCAGTTTCTTGTTCATTGATCCTGTTTACAGTTACTGTTCTATAGATTTGCTAAGTATGCCTGCAGAAAAGGTATCTCAGGGTTGTATGTGGTGACATGTATGTACTCTGATAATAATTTTTCCTTTGAAATTTGAATTAGACCACTTCACTCATCAAGTTTGCTCTGCCATTCCATCATGACTGATTTATTATTTGTCTCAAGCCAATTCTCCTGCATTCTTCCTGTAACCTTTGACACTGTTACTAATCAAGAATCTATCAAGCTCTGCTTCAAAGAAATTCAATGACTTGGCCTCCCCAGCCATCTGTAGCAAGGAATTCCAATTTCTTTACTGTCTCGTTAAAGAAGTTCCTCCTCATCTCTGTTCAAAAAGGACACCCCTCTATTCTGAGGCTGTGCCTATTGGAAAATATAAACACATACATTGTATTTTCTATATTTACTATATATGTATTACAGTATTACTCAACAGTATTTCAGTATTTACTCGAATGCACACATTATGTTTTCTATACTTACTATGTAACCACTGCTAGCTGAATAGAGGGTATTCACTATGTAGCCATGGCTTTTGACCTAATCACTATTAATTCATGAAGAGAACTAGAATGAAACCAAGTAGAAAGATAACAGTGGCGAGTAAGGTGATGAAATATGTGGCAGTATGTCAAAATAAGACTAATTAAGAAATAACTGTGGTTAGGGATGAGGGGACACCTGGTCTAAAATGTAAACTAGGACATAATTAAATTGGGGAGGAAAACAATAGTGGAAAGTCGAGAGTGGGTATATTGATGATATGGGATCACAGGCCGACTGGATATGATAATGTAGCTAAGATAGGAAATTGTTATAAAAAATATTGTATACAAGCCTGGATGGGCAGTCAGCAACTAGCTTTCTGATTGTCTCAGCTTTGATTTGCAAATTAAAGTTTAAAACTTCTTGAAGGATTTTCTGCGTCTCCTTGTCGTTTGTGAGAAACGAGAAACCACGACAAAATTGGCGTCACGAACAGGATCAGATAGAGACCCGCGAGGAAGGGAACGGCAGATTGGGACGCTTCCCGGTCCCTCGGGGACCCTCACGGGGCTAACAGAATTAAGGGTGCACCCAAAGTAAAAAGGTGAGCGCTTTTTGTGATAATTCAGACTAAGAATTCTGTTGGTTTTGGGGCGTCTCGGGGACTCAGAAGTGTGAAGCAACTGCTGAAGGGTCTCTCCGATCCAAAGAATCTGGCAGAATTGGGGATAAAAGGCTCAGAGGATTAATCAAGAGCACGGCCGTGGGGGTAAGTACGAATAAAGTAATAATAAGTTAAGTAAGAAAATTCCACGTGGTGTTGTTAAGTCCCTGTGGATACTGCTTCGCACGAAACGAAGGGCTGAACAGGCAGGGAAGGAGAATTAAAAATCCTCGTGAATACCGCCTTAAGAAGTATAAGGGGCTGCATAGGCGAGGTGTAAAAGGAAAAGGTTCTGTGGGTAACGCCCTAAGTAGGGGTCTGCACGGGCAGAACGTAATAAGAGATAAAGATAGTTTAATAGATAATTCAGACGCTGGTGAGATAAACCATAAGGCTAGGCATAGAAATAGAGTTAGAAAAATAGTACTATTAAATAGGCAAGTTGTGAGATTCTAAAAATACCATAATAGAAAAAGGAAAAAGAGAACAACATGACAGAGAAAGGAACAGCAGTAGAAATATTGAGCAGAAAATTCCCGATGTGTCAAGGTAAGGTCGCGGAAATTTCAGAAAAATGGGAAAAAAAGAACTAAAGAACTGGTTACGAAATGGCCAAGAGAAGGAACATTTGATGTAAGCTTATGTGAGGAAATGGAAGCGCTAATTAAAAATCACAAACCCAAAGATAAATCTAAGAAAAGAGAAGGAAAAAGGGAACAAGAAATGGAAGTGTTAAAACTCTTTAGGACGGAGGGAGAAAGATTAAGAAAGACGGAAGGTATATTAATAGTAAGTAAAAAAGACACTGAGAAACGAAACGAGCAGTCTGATAAAGAAAAGGAAAAGCATAACAGGGAGTTGGCTTCGGCTCTATACCCAGACCTGAAAGACGTAGAAAAACCTCCTCCCTATTATGAGAAAGAAACCCTTAGTGCCCGATGATAACAGGAAGAGTGGATCTAAATGGAGAAATTAAAGTCTGGGATACCAAGGAGGGAAGAAAGAATCACGAAAAGGAGCAGGAGGAACTACGGGAGGTAATAGAAGAAGACAGGGCAAAGATAGAGCAGGAGAGAAGGGAAATAGTAGAAGAGATCAAAGGGTTACAGGAATTAAAAGCGAAAAGGGATGAAGAGAAATCTTTGTTATATGGGCACGGAACTGAACAGGCCAGAGTAGAAGGAGACTTGTCGGGAGAGCAAGAGTTAAGTAGCGAAGGAGAGGGTACGAGAGAATGTAGGCAGAGGATAGGAGACAGGAGCCTTGAAGGGGAAAAAGAGAGAGTGAAAAGGCAGATATTAGAAACAGAGGGAGAGATTAGGGAATTACAGCGGAGACTGAATTTCCAACGAGAGTTTGAGGATTTTGCATGGGCCAAAGCAAATGCTAGCTCAAGGCAGAAAGGAAGAACTCCATGAGGAGGCCAAGGGCGAAAGGAAACCCCGGAAAGAATCATGTGGCAGCCAGTGAAAACGTGCTCAGAAACAGATGGGGAGTCAGGCGAGGAGGAGAGTCAGGAGATGTGGGAAAGAAAAGGGAGAATGATGCCGTTGTTAGTAAAAGGATTGGGACAAGTATAGTATATTCCTTGGGGATCCCAGGACCTGGAAGGGCTGAAAAACACCCTGCCCAGCCTACATGAGGGTGCAGGGAAGTGGATTAGGGCCTTTGAGGAAGAGACCACGGGACGAACGCTGCCTATGGGAGATTTGAAGGTGCTGCTGATAAGGTTGATGGGAACCTCCAAACTACAAGAGCTGATGGAAGTGGCTGGCATACAGAATGCGGACAGCACACTGATTGATGGGGCCAGATTTGACACAGTGAGGCAGAGGGTATGGGGGGCCCTCAGGGAGCTCTATCCACCCAAAATGGACCCCAAAGCCATGAAAGGGGATCCACTGGGAGACACTGAAAATCCAGCAGCCTATATAGAAAATCAGTTGAAAAGGTGGAGACTGGAAACTGAACAAGAGGTGGAAGGCAACCTATTTATGACCTGGATGTTCCGAAATGCTGTTTTGGATGCGATGCCTTCCCAAGTTAAGTCTAAACTTGAGGAAGTGGTTGGACTGATGTCAATGACCCCACAGGAATTCAGGGACCACGTAGTCCATGCGGTCGAAAAATATCGAAAAGACAAACGAAAGTTGACTAAGCAGCAAGAAGAAGCGCAAAGAAAGCTGATACAAATGCAGCTAGAAGAACTTAAAAAGAAGGAAAAAGAAAAAGGCAAGAAGATGCTGCCAGCAGTGACTGATTTAAGCACAGCCGTTGAAATGAATGAAATGCCATTATATGGAGGGACCGGTCGTGCCGTAAGACAGAGCCCAGAAAACCCCATGCCAATAATAAACGTCTTTGGGGGAGCTTTTCCACAAATGCCCTATCAGAGACAGGATAAATTTAAATAGCAGCCCAGACAGGACTGGAAATCCCAAGGAAGGGGGCAGAGAGGTTATGGGCAGGAAGGACCAGGAAGGAAACAGGGGGGAAGAGAGATACAGAGACTGTGCTGGGGATGTAACCAGCCAGGACATATAAGAAGGGACTGCCCACTTAAGCCATGGGCTGTCACATTCCAGCCGGAACCAATGAGATGGGAATCACCGTCTAGCCAAGGACCAGACCCCGCAGGGCCGAATGGACCTGTGAACCCCTATGCAAGACATTAGGGGTGCCCAGAGAACCCAGGTGGGAAGGGACACTACCCAGTGATAACAAGGGAGGCAGAGGAAGAACCCATTGTTCAGGTTGTGTTAGAAGGGCAGCTGACACCAATGATGATAGATATTGGAGCCACGTATACTTGCATACAGCCGCAGTACGCCCTTCATCTTCCCATGTCAGGAAAATTTATTAAGACTGTAGGGTTCTCGGGAAAAACACAGTTGACACAATGTACAGCTCCAGTGAGATTAGGGATGGGCAGCAAAGGAATAGTTTTGCCGATATTAGTGTCCAAAGGAAACGATGCAGTAACAAAGGGAAATCAAGCTGCAGATGAAGCAGCCAGGAAAGCGTATGGGTGTACATCCGCTGTTTTTGCACCTCAGGTAAGCCTAGAGCTGGAACCTATGGTAGAAGACCTAACTGAAATACAGGGAAAGGCAACTTTGGCAGAGCAAACACTGTGGAGACAAGGGGGGGGGGGCCAAGCAGAACTCAGAAGGCCTATGGACCACGGAAGATGGCCTACTGGTAGCTCCCACCCCTTTACTGACTATCCTGATCTCAGAAGCACATGGGATGGATCATTGTGCAAGGGGGGAAGTAATAAGGAAAATAAAAAAGGATGGATTTTGGTTGCCTTATTTACAGGCTTCAGTAGACCATGTGTTGTCACAGTGCGAGGTATGCGCGCAGGATAATGTTCGGAAAGGAATTACAATCCCAATAGGTCATATACCCGTACCTGAAGGGCCATTTAAACACCTAGTGATTGACTATGTAGACATGATAAAAACAGTAAGAAGGAAAAGATACACGTTGGTGGTAATCGACAGACTCAGCAGATGGGTAGAGGCAGTACCCTCGAAGGATCAAGGGGCAGGAACAGTGGTGAAATTCCTGACAAACGAAGTGATCCCAAGGTTTGGGATACCGACAGAAATTAGCTCAGACACTGGTTCAGCTTTCATCCAGAAAGTGGTCGTTAATACTGCAAGCACTGAGAATAAAGCAAAGATTTAGATGTGTGTATCACCCTCAGTCGCAGGGTATGGTGGAAAGAATTAATGGGACCTTAAAAGCCAAACTAAACAAAATCTGTGCAGATACTAAACTCAACTGGGTCGATGCACTACCATTAGAATTAATGAGTTACCGCATGCAGACTAATCGGATGACGTGTCTAACACCACATGAAATGCTAACCGGAAGGCCCATGCCAGTGCCCCGGTGGAGAGGACCATATAAAGGGGCTAGTTTGGAACAATTGGAATTGGAATTAAAACAATACATGCAACAATTAACTATGATACATGAGTCTATTTATGCACATGAAAAACAGAAAGAGCCAGAGATCGATCAAGGGGAAGGACCAATGAAGCCAGGCGATCAGGTCTACGTGCGAGTGTTTCGAAGAAAGTGGAACGAACCCAGAAGGGAAGGGCCTTTTACAGTAACCAAAGCATCACCCACCGCAGTTTAAGTGGAAGGACGCTCCACCTGGTATCATCTCAATCACTGCACTAGAGCAATCCTGCAGGTACAGTCAGGTGGGCCACTCAAGGTAAGTGGTGAAGAGGAACAAACAGACAGGTACTAGACTGGCTATTGTCAGAGAAAGGAGGAGTTTGTGTAATGTTTGGGGAACAGTGCTGTACTCTTACACCGAATAACACTAGTCCGGAGGGATCGTTTACCAGAGCAATGAATAAACTGAAAAATCTAAGAAAGGAAGTCAAACAAAATGCAGGGTTTGGACACCAGTTCTTTGACTGGTTAAACAGTAAACTAGGAGGATGGGGAGCATGGCTGACCAAGATTGCAGTAACCATTGGTATTGTATTGCTGAGCTGTGCGGTCATTCTGTGCTGTTTTCTTCCATGCCTCAAGTCGCTTGTAGTGCGTGCTACAATGAAACGGTTTCCGATGCTCCTGGAAATTGTTGGGTCGAGCCCTATGGAGAAGGAGGCACCGATGATGTATTCCTACAGTCTACGAGACACGCAAGACGAACAGGAGAGAGATGAAATATGTGGGGATTAGGCTGTGAAGGCTCCTGAGTCTTTTTCCCTGTCTCAGATACGAAGGGACGGGTTTTTGGCTCAGTGGCCTAGAGAGGCAGGGAGAGAACACTTTGAGTCTTAAGCGCAGGAAACTATAGTTTAACCCAAATTTGGGAGTAAATGCGTGGCTTTATTTGAGCTTTGTGCATAGACTCTCAGTCCTCTCTCTCTGTATGAGACCCTGTGGGTCTCAAATGGAGGATTGTATACAAGCCTGGATGGGCAGTCAGCAACTAGCTTTCTGATTATCTCAGCTTTGATTTGCAAATTAAAGTTTAAAACTTCTTGAAGGATTTTCTGCGTGTCCTTGTCGTTTGTGAGAAACGAGAAATCACGACATGCCCTCTTGTCCATAAGACCATAAGATATAGGAGTAGAATAAGGCCATTTGGTCCATCGAGTCTACTCTGCCATTTCATCACAGATGATCCAATTTTTCTCTCAGCCCCAATCTCCTGCCTTCCGCCCATATCCATTCATGCCCTGACCAATCAAGAATATATCAAACTCTGTCTAAAATTTACATAAAGACTTGGCCTCCACAGCTGCCTGCGGTAATGAATTCCACAGATTCACTACCCTCTTCTTAAAGAAATTCCTCCCCATCCCCATTCTAAATGGACATCCCATTATTCTGAGGCTGCGCCCTCTGGTCCAAGACTCCGCCTCTATAGGAAGCATCCTCCCCATGTCCACTCTATCCAGACCTTCCAATGTTCGATAGGTTTCAATTAGATTCCTCCTTATTCTTCTAAATTCCATTGAGTACAGGCCTAGAGACATCAAATACTCCTCATAGGTTAACCTTTCAGTCCCAGAATCATTCTCCTGAATCTCTTCTGGACCCTCTCCAATGCCAGCACATCTTTTCTTAGATAAGGGCCCAAAACTGCCCATAATACTCCAAGTACAGTCTGACTATTGCCTTACAATGCCTCAGCATGACATCCTTGCTTTTATACTATAGCCCTCTCAAAATAAATGCAAGCATTGCATTAGCCATCCTTATCACCAGCTCAACCTACAAGTTAATTTTTAAAGAATCTTACACAATGAATCCCAAGTCCCTTTGCAACCCAATTTTTTGTATTTTCTGTATTTAGAAAATAGTATATGCCTTTATTCCTTCTCCCAAATTGCATGACCATACACTTCCCTACACTATATTCCAACTGCCACTTCTTTGTCCATTTTCCTAATCTGTCCAAGTCCTTCTGCAGATTCACCTCTCTGCTTCCTCAGCACTACCTACCCCTCCATATATCTTCATATCATCTGCAAACTTGGCCACAAAGCCATCAGTTCAGTCATCAAAATCATGAACATATAACGTGAAAAGAAGCAATCCGAAAATGAGCCCCTGCAGAACACCTCTAGTCACTGACAGCCAATCAGTCTCCTCTTATTCTCACTCATTGGCTGACTGGCAAGAGGCAGTTTCTATCCATATAGTATCCTTCCTGTATTATGATTGGATCTTATCTTGTTAAGCAGCTTCGCATGCGGCATCTTGTCAAAGACCTTCTGAAAATCAACATCTACTGACTTTCCTTTGTCTATGTTGCCTGGTATTTCCTCAGAGTTCCAACGGATTTGTCAAGAAAAATTTCCCCTTGAGGAAACCATGCTGACTTTGGCCTATTATATCATGTGCCCCCAAGTACCCCGAAACTTCATCCTTAATAATACACTCCAACATCTTTCCAAACACTTAAGTTAGGGTAACTGGCCAATCATTTCCTTTCTTCTGCCCCCCTCTCTTCTTGAAAGACCATTACTAATGCCTCCACAATCTCTTTAGCTACCTCTTTCAGAACCCTGAGGACTACTAACTCCAGACCTTTCAGCTTCCCAAGCATGTTCTCGTTAGTAACAGCAACTACATTCACTTCTGCTCCGATACCCTTGAATTTCTGGCATACTGCTAGTGTCTTCCACAGAGAAGACTGAAGTAAAATACTTAGTAAGTTCATCCACTATTTCTTTGTCTCCCATTACTACCTCTCTGGTATAATTATCCAGCAGTCCAATAACCTTCACTTTAATTCTTTATATATTTGAGAAAGCTTTTGGTATACTCTTTTATATTATTGTCTAGTTTACCTTCATATTTCATCTTTTTTCTCCTTCTGGCTGTTTTAGTTTCCTTCTGTTGGTTTTTAAAAGCTTCCCAATCCATAATTTCCCACAATTTTTTGCTATATTATATGCCTTCTCTTTTCCTTTTATGTCATCTTTTACTTCCCTTGTCAGCCATGATTGCCTCATCCTTCCTTTAGAATATTTCTCATCTTCGCCTTCCAAATTGCCCACAGAAACTCCAGCGAATGCTGCTTTACTGTCATCTCCGCTCGTGTCCCCTTCCAATCAACTTTGGCCAGCTACTCTTTCATGCCTCTGTAATTCCCTTTACTCCACTGTAATACTGATGCATTTGACTTTAGCTTCTCCCTCTCAAACTTTACCTTAAACTCCCTAATCAAAACTGGTTCGTTACACAACACCTAATGCAGAATTACCTTTCCCCTGGTGGGCTCAACTACAAGATGCTCTAAAAAGCCATAACGTAGGCATTGCATAAATTCCCTCTCTTGTAATCCAGCACCAACTTGATTTTCCCAATCTACCTGTAAATTGAAATCCCCCATCACCATCATAATATTATCCTTTTTACATGCCTTTTCTATCTCTCATTGTAATTTGTATCTCACATCCTGGCTACTATTTGGAGGCCTGTATACAACTCCCATCAGGGTCTATTTTTACTTTTGCAGTTTAACTCTACCTGAAAGGATTCTATATCATCCGATTTTGTGTCACCTCTGAGGATCTGATTTCATTTTTTAATCAGCAGAACCACCCACCCCCTCCACCTACCTGACTGTCCTACGATCAGGTATGTTAAACTTCAAACTTGGATGTTAAACTCAAACTATGATCTTCTTTCAGCCATGGCTCAGTGATGCTCACATCTTCATACCTGCCAATCTCTAACTGCACTACAAGATCAGATATCTTATTCCATATATTGTGTGCATTCAAATATAACACCTTCAGCCCTGGTTTCACCACCCTTTTCAATTTTGCCCCTATATTACACATTAACTCATCCCACTGACTGCAACTTTGCCCTATCATCCTCCTGTCCTTCCTTACGGTCGCACTACACACTGCATCTACTTGTATACTATCTGCCCCATCCCGATGGTTCACACTATCCCCCTGCCAAATTAGTTTAAACCCTCCCCAAAATCTTGAGCAAACCTGCCCACCAGGATATTGGTCCCCCTCAGGTTCAGGTGTAACCTTTCTTTTTGTACAGGTTATACCGTCCTCAGAAGAGATCCCAATGATCCAGTAATCTAAAACCCTGCCCCCTACACCAGTTCTTCAGCCACACATTCATCAGCCAAATATTCCTATTCTTCCCCTCCCTGGCACATGGCACAAGCAGCAATCCAGAGATTACTAACCTGGAGCTCCTGCTTTTCAGCTTTCTATCTAACTCTCTACATTCTTACTTCAGGGCCTCCTCCCTTTTACAACCTATGGCATTGGTACCTCTATGTACCTCGACTTCAGGCTGCTCACCCACCCCCCTTTAGAATGTTGTGAATCTGATCCGCGACATCCCCAACCGTGGCACGTGGGAGGCAAAATACCATCCAGCTTTCTTTTTCACAGCCATAGAATCTCCTGTCTGCTCCTCTATATAATCATCTATCACTACTGTACTCCTCTTCCCACCCCTTCCCTTCTGAGCCACAGAGCCAGACTCAGTACGTGCTGTGGTTCCTCCCTGGTAGGTCATCCCCCCCAACAGTATCCAAAGCAGTATACTTATTATTGAGGGGACCAGCACTGGCTGCTTATTCCATTTCCCTCTCCTGACAGTCACCCATGTACCTGCTTCCTGTAACTTGGGGGTGACTACTTCCCTATAGCTCCCATCTATCACTACCTTATTTTCCTGTATGATTTGAAGGTTATCGAGGTGCAGCTCCAGATTTGATGTGTAACATTAGACAATAGACAATAGGTGCAGGAGTAGGCCATTCAGCCCTTCTAGCCAGCACCACCATTCACTGTGATCATGGCTGATCATCCACTATCAGTATCCAGTTCCTGCCTTATCCCCATAACCTAATGAAGTATAGTCACTGTCTTGTCTTCTTTATAGCTGCATCGACATGTTGGGACCAGGTTAGGTCTTCAGAGATCTTGACACTCAGGAACTTGAAACTGCTCATTCTCTCCACTTCTGATCCCTCTATGAGGATTGGTATGTGTTCCTTCGTCTTGCCCTTCCTGAAGTCCACAATCAGCTCTTTCGTCTTACTGACTTTTTGGTATTCAGTCATGTTAAACATTGTATCACCACTGAAATGATACTGTGCCTTTACTGAATACCAGAGTTTTTAGATCAGTAGGTTCTCAATGTGAAGAATGGTTCGCATCAAACTATCACAGCTACTACACAAAAACTGAAACTGCGGGTATGTAAACGTGATACATAAAAACAGCAAGAATGATACATAAAATATAACTGATACCTTTTCAAGTTGACCAGCATAGGATGCAACCTTGTCCTCCAATTTATCATGTATTTCTTTAACTCCCAAAATGATGTGTTCCACAAAAAGTGACAGTGAAAATATTCTACGCCATCCAGATCTGAAATACAAGCATGAGCACTTAAATGTATACAACTGGTGAAATATTGCACCATAAATATCTTCCAATAAACATAAGATGATATTCCACGTCATTGATTCATTATTTTTTCAATCTGCCCTTCACCTCAAAGACTTTAAGAAATAGCAAATTTAACTTAAAATATGTTGATAAATCACAGGCATAGTTTGCCATAACCTATTAGTGCAGAAAGCTAGAAGTTTTCTCTCAAACATGCCATGCAGTTTTGAGATATTCAGGAATAATTAACATTCACTGTCACTGCTCCCTCTAAGCTGTGTGGGTGCATTGCCATGCGGTAACTGAAAAGCCTCTGCGCAGATTGCCTTTTCTTGCTGCGCAGCCTTTATTTCTTTTATATAATGTTAATTTAAAATACCGCGCAATTTTCAGGCTGTGTAAAAATTTCCTGCTCAGAGCAATGGTTGGTCTATTAAAAAAAATTATAAGGAATGTTGTTCACTCTTCTGGTAACTACATCTATATACTACTAAAACTCTCATGCTCTGTCTGTCCGTTTGTGACCTCCAATTAGCGCAAATGGTGCATTACGGTGGCACTTTTTTTGGCTAAATCGAATTAAAATGCGCTTACAGAACGCAGGCAAAGTTCAGGGTTATATATTCGTATAAAATTGCTCATTCGCCAAAAACAACAGGCTCGCTTTGACTCGAGAGCCGATCCGCCTTCATGGAAATCGGAACGCGACAGCCCGAAGCATGCGCACGGCCAGCCTCAGCAGTGACACCTACTGGAGCAACAGGGAAGGGCAGCTCTATTTCGAGGGCTCACATTCCACTAATCACCATCTGTTATTGATGGGCGGCAGTTCTGTCAGGATTGGGACAGGACTGCCACCCATCAATAAGAGATAATTAAATCTTATTGTAATGACGTACTTTGAGACACCCACAAAACCCTTTGCTGCAGTCAAAGGGCAGCTGTGACTATATCACATCTATTTAGGGGAGCGCCAACCACATCATCAAGAATAATCAGCATCCTTTGATGTTACTGCTTCGTATCTTCTATCCAGCATTAGGGTAAAAAAAAAGGTCAGCCTAATTATGCCTCGTGGAAAGGGAAGGGGGACATTATGGTCAAGAGATGACGAACTTCTGCCTGCTGCTCAATGGAGTAATACATAAATTTTGCGGCTGCCTTTCATTCCTCCTTTTCCCAGTTTAAACCTTGAATTTTTAACTTTTATTTCTCGGATCTTAGAGGGAAATAGTTGTCATTATGTCATATCCTTTAAGAAGTGAAAAGTTGCCTTTTGAATCCAGCAATGGAAAGAGAAAAACTTTGAAAGAAAAATAGGAAGATATGCCTATCTGGGTTGAGCGTTTGGAACGTGCGTTGATAGCTCTCGACAACAAAATATACAATAACACTTCTGAGTTGAAGTCGTTCCGACAGAGTTTTCAGACTATTGAAGAAAATATTAGTTTCTTCAATACTGAGTTTAAAGAATCAAAATGTCAGATTGTGGATATTTCAACCCGCTTGGAACAGGCTCAATGTAAAATTGTCGATTTAGAGGCAAAGTCTCATCGGAATAATATACAAATTATCGGACTCAAGGAAGGTTCTGAGATTGGGAATTTATTAGACTATTTTGCCAATTTGTTTCAATCTTTGTGTCTGGATATTCTACCTCAACCTCCCGATATTGAAAGAGCTCATAGAATTTTCATATCGAATTCTCAGACCTCAGGTAAATCTCAGCCTATTTTGGTCAACTTTCTTCACTTTAAAGTTAAAGACCAAATCATAAAATGTACAAGGAAACAGAGAGTTTTTAAATTTAACAGTTCCGAGATCCGTTTTTACAAAGATTATCCACGAGAAATTATGGAGCAGCGGATCAAATTTGCCCCAGCGATGAAAACTGCTTATGAAAAGGGACTTTTTCCATCGCTTCACTACCCCACAAGATTAAAATTATTTCCTAAGGATTCTACACCTCGTGTGTTTTCGGATTCCCAAGCAGCATTGGACTTTGTTAACTCTATCGTGGAGTCGGCCGACGCATGAAGGATATTTCGGTTGCTGAATAATTTTCTGAAAGAAAACAGGCTTTGAAGATTTTTGATATGCTGAAGATTTCCTTTGATTGATGAACTATTTAAAGAAGAGGTGAATTTCTTGGTTTGACTAATGAATGACTTTTTTGAAGTCTGTTTGGTATATGGAGTGAACTAACACAGTGGACAGATTATTAACTGGTTTGATTATCTGCTTTCTTTATTTTCTTTTATTAATTGTGATAGTTTTGATAGTTTATATAGACTCTTATATAGTGAGGAGCGTTTAGGATAGGTAATTAGCTTTAGTTTTAAACTAAAGGAATAATGATGTCTTTTTCTTGTTTGAGAATGTATTGTTTAGGTTTAATAGCGTTGTTTTGACGCCTCTGGAAACTGTTTTTGCATTCCTAGTTTACTTTCAATGCTTAACTATAAACATTTTTTTGTTTCTCTGCTGAGCTTGCTTATCTTAGGGTCACGTGATTTCTTTGTAAAGGGGAGGGGGGAATTAGGAGAAAAACTTTTAAATCACTATTTATATTGAGCTGCATGAGGAGTTCTGCTTTTCTCTTTTCTTTGGGGAGGCATTCTGGCTTTTTCCTTCCCTTTTGCTGGATTTCTACCTTTTGAGGATGGGGTTGCTTTTTGCATTTTGGGGTTTATTATAGGATTTCTTTTTTAGGTTTTTTCCCCATTATGGAGCTCTGGAGCATGCGTGTTTTCCATATGGTTACATTCATCACCGCCATCTTTGATTAGCCCACAATGGTATGCGTGCATTTTCGTGTTTAAAACAAGATTCTATGGTTATTAAACAGATAAACATTATTAGTTGGAACGTACATGGCTGGAATCACCCTATTAAGCAAAAGAAGACTTCTAAAATTATTAACCGATTCCAGCCCGAAATAATTTTTGTTCAAGAAACACATATCAGAATGGGCGATCAAAATAGATATTTTAAAACGTGGAAGGGCCTTCAATATAATGCTACTTGCCAAAATAAAACAAAGGGAGTATCTATTTTTATTAAAGCTAATATTTTATTTATCCAAGAAGATATTGTCTGAGATATCAATGGTATATTTTTAATTATTAAAGGAACAATTTGTAATAGAAAAATTGTCTTGGTTAATCTATATGGACCTAATGTAGATCCTTTTTCTAAAAATGTATTTGGTTTATCACCAGACTTAAATGAATATATGCTGCTGATGGGAGGTGACTTCAACTGTTGTTTAAACCCTTTGATTGACTGTTCAACCAATCAGCAGCTTCTGAGTTGTTCAGCATCACTTATTAATTCCTTTTTAATTGATTATGGTTTGATAGAAATCTAGAGAAATCTATATCCTAATGATAGAGATGATTCTTTTTATTCACAAGTCCATAAAAATACTCGCAAATTGATTATTTTATAGCTGATTTCCGATTTTTGTCCAAAGTCCAGAAATGTGAATATGATGCTATTGCTGTCCCGGATCATGCACCTATAAGCCTAACTTTTGAATTGAATGATGTTAGAAATGTAAACTTGCCTTGGCGTTTTCCAGAAAACTTATTACAAAGTTTGGACTTTGCCAAATTTATAGAAATTCAAATAAAAGGTTTTTTTCTTTTTAATAATACAGAAGATATGTCAAAATTGATTATATGGGATACATTTAAAGCGTATTTGCAAGGTCGACTGCACCTCTTCCTACAGATGCTGCTTGGTCTGCTGCGTTCACCAGCAACTTTGATGTGTGTTGCTTGAATTTCCAGCATCTGCAGAGTTCCTGTTGTTTGCATCCACCATGGGTTTACTTGGAATTGAAAGCTGTGAAACAATTTTACTTAAATTCATTATTAGGAGCTTCTTTACCTGTACAACTAGCCAAAATTTCTATTTTAAATACTAATCCTATGATTAAGCAGTTATTATGAATTTGGTACCAGTTTCGTAAGTTTTTTAATCTTAAAAAATTTAACCTTCTTAGTTTAATTTATCGAAACTATTTATTTAGACCTTCATTTAGTGATCCTACCTTTTCTCTTTGGAGGAATAAAGGAATTTATTCCTTTATGGATTTGTTTCAAGAAGGTCGATTGACGTCCTTTGAGAAATTAGTAACTAAATACTCTCTCTCGTACTCATATTTCCTTCAATATCTTCAGGTCAGACATTTTTTACAAGAATATTTAAGTAATTTTCCATATATACATGATTCCCACCTGTTAGACACTATTTTAAAAATCAACCCTTTAGTGAAAGGTTTTATTGGGAAAATTTATAATTTACTATTACAACAGGATAATTATCCTCTATTTAAGATTAAGCAAGATTGGGAAAGAGAGCTTAACATGACCTTGATAACAGAGGATTGGTTGCAAATTTTGAAGTTGGTTAACTCTTCTTCAATTTGTGCCAGTCATTCTTTGATTCAATTTGAAATTGTACATCGTTATTATTTGACAAAAGAGAGACTGTCTAAAATATTTCCTAATGTTAATAGTCAGTGTGATAGATGTAAAACTGAGATAGCTATATTGACACATATATTTTGGTCGTGTTCTGTACTGAAACAGTTTTGGAAATCTATTTTTTCTACAATTTCTAAAGCTTTAAAAATTAATTTACAACCTAATAAATTGTCAGTTTTGTTTGGAATAATTCCTCAATATATTCATGGTATTTCTATATCAGACCAATATGTAATTGTATTTGTCACATTATTGACTAGAAGGGCTATTTTATCAAAATGGAAACATGCTTCTGCTCGAACTTTGATACAATGATTCTCTCAGGTGATGCTATGTCTTAATTTGGAAAAAAAATCAGAAGTTGAACTTTTGATCCTCGATTTGACTGTGAGAAAAGATGGGGCTCTTTTGCCTGCTACTATCATTTGATTTGAGTTAATTAAGATGGTTCCCTTCTGATTCTTGGGTAAATGGATTTGGTTGGCGGATTGATGTCTTTTTTTTATAGAAGCTTGTATGGTGTATAGCTCCAGTTTTGTGCTCCAAATGGGTTTTTTTCTCGGTTTTTTTTTGTTTGTTAGCTGGTTTTTTTTTTTGTTTTAGTTAGTAGGGGTTCTTTTTTCCTTTTTTCAAAACAATAGCTTTAATATTTTGTTTTTTTTAATATTGATATACTGTTTAGTTTGGTTAATAGTTTGACCCTTATACATATTGCTATATTGACTTGATTATTTTAATGTATTTTTTGCTGTCAATTTTCAATAATAATTAATAAAAAGATTTAAAAATGAAAAAAAAAGGAGATAATGCCAAACGTCGCCGGGAAGTGGCAAGGAGAGGGAGAGAACAACAATCGGATGACGCCAGGGCTGCACGACTCCAGGATCAAAGAGTTAGGACAAAAAAAGATGAGAGAAGAAGAGACAGAGGAGGAGAGGCATGCATGCATGTCTCCAGGATCAGAGACACACATCAAACAGCAGAAGAGATGAAGAGACGGGGGATGAAAGGACTGCATGTTTCCAGAATGACAACGAGAAGCACAAGGGTGGCAGATAAACCAGAAATGATGACATCAAAAGTGTCCTTTGTTAAATGAGGAGAACCTATATTTGCTTTGCTATGCATCGTTCTTCTTTAATCCTTGTCCTTCATTACAGAGTATTTCTCAGGTGTTTTTCTTCCGTCTCTTCTCCATCAGATTTATTAAGTTACTGGCTTGGACAACAAAATAGTTCACAGAGAGGTGCACAGAAGCCATTCAATAAAATATTTCAAAGAAATGCTTCAGAGTATTTGAAAGATGGAACATAGAAAAAGTAAGGAAGGAACTCATGAAAACACTTATAATTGCAAATTATAAGTTTTTATAAAAGTGAGGCAGAGGAAATGAGATGAGAAGGTTAATCTAGTTTTGGGAGAAAATTATAAAATTGAGAACAGGAACCAGAGTATCAGCAGCCTCATGAAGTGAAAAGAAGTATGATCTGGTCGATAAGGTACAAGTTGATAGGAGGAAATTGCTCATTATGGCACTAGAACAAAGTTTACTGGTCAGTAATTCTATGACACTCATTACATCAAATCATATTTAATCTTAATCCAAGACCTTGGTATGCAATGATTACAAATCTTTAATTTACTTTATAATTTTCATTTGTTTTTAAAAAAAGCTATGCATTTTCAGAAATACAAACATAATACATAAAATTCTTACCGGATATCATTTGCAAGAGCAAATTTGCTTCCTTCACCATGTGCTAAGACTTCTGCACAGACAAGCTCAATGGGCATTTGTAGAGTGTTCACCATCTGAAGCCACCTCTGATTCGATAACTTAGTGCGTTCAACTTCCAGCATTTCAATACAGGCAGCTGCTGCATAAATATCTATGACCTGCATTAAATTACAAAGATTAATAGTCTAACCATTTTCAAATAGGTGAAAAAAATCAGAAACTATCTCAAACAGTGCTGTGTAAACCATTAAGCATGCAACATCTACCTATCAAAATACATGCTGGGGCCACTGGAAGTTTTATTAAATTAGCCATGCACCAATCAAAATGTGTATGAAGCACAGAAAACAAACGGAAATAGCTACTGTAGCTATGTGTAGATATTCAGTTCTTCAAGCCTGTTCCAATGACTTGTCTTCTAATGTCTTCTGTGGTAGAGAATTCCACAGTCCTTGGACACTCCAGTCATCAGAAACACCCTCCCTGTTTCAAGATTGTTCAATCATTTTCATTTAATTTTACATGTTTCTATGACATCCACTCCCATTATTCTAAACTCTAGTGAACATAGCCATAATCAATCCGACTGTACCTCAACTTCAGTCCTGCTATCCTAAGGTTCAATCTAGTAAAACTTGCCCATGGCAAGACCAAACTAGCATGCAAAATTCCACCTAGATCTCAACAAGGACCAGTAGCTAGGCATCAAGGTGTCTTTGCTCCTCTCGCTACAAAGGCTAATGTAGTGTTAGCTTACTAAACTATTTGCTGCGCTCAAATTTTTGCATTCTGTTTGGTATAAAAGGACACCTGGGTCTTGTTGTACGAACATTTTTCCCTAATACATCTTTCATCATTTTTTTTTTGATTTTAGATCAAAAGCAAATAATCTCACATTTATCCCTGTTAAACTGCATCTGCCAGTCATGTGCCCTCTCACCCAACTTGGCTAAATCACCCTGGAGCCACTCTATATCCTTCTTACAGCTCACATTTTTCTCTATTTGTTTGCCCATCACCCTCCAACCCCAACACACTCTTTCAGTTGACCACAAACTTGGAGATATTATATTTAGTTCTCTTATACAAATCACTGAACTATAATATGAATTTTTGAGGCCCAAGCACTAATTGGCGCAGTCCCCCACTAGTCAATAATTGCCACTAAGAAAAAGACCCCTGTCAACTAGTTATAACCATAATACTATATACAACTTCATGTGCTTTCATTGATGATGGATGGCTCTTCACTTGTGAAGATCAGGAGGGACGAATCCTCAGGAGTGACGGCACGATCGTCGGTGACTGTGGAGGCCAATTCTGGATCTGCAGACTCTGGAGGAGCAGCTGGGATGCAGGTGCTTGAGTAGTAGGATCATTCCTGCGTCTCTTCCCTTCAGCAGCTGCTTTCCTGGATTCCTCAAAATTCTTGGCTGCTCCATGGATCAGCATTCTCCAGTAGTCTCTGTCACAAGCCAGCTGCTGCCACTCGGTAGCCTGGGTATTTGTCTGAGAGAACTGCTGCTTAAGTTGATCTTTGAACCTTTTGTGCAGGGCACCATGATCTCTCTTGCCCTGAGAGAGTTCTCTGTAGAGTATTGCTTTTGGTAACCTGGAATTGTCCATGCAAGACATGTGGCCTGACCAGCTGAGCAGCAAAGTGGCTTCAATGCTTGCAAATTAAGCCTTCCCTAGGACGTCGTTGTTGGAGAAATGATACTGCCTGCTTATACCCATAATAGAGCAGAGGCAGCACTAGTGGAAGCCTTTGAGCAAATGGATTTGCTTGTGGTACAAGACCCACGCTTCAGAGCCATATAGCAGTGTTATGATAATAGTAGCCGTGTATTCCTATATTTTTGTGGACAGGCACAGCTGGAGGTTCTTCCACACATGTTTCTGGAGGCACCTGAAAGCACTGCTGGCTCTGGTGAGTTGGTTGTCAGTGTCCTTTACTGCAGAAGCATCATTGGAGATGACACTGCTCAGGTAGGTGAACTGCTCAACCATGGTGAGAAGGTGGTCATCAATGGTGATCTGAGGTGGGCTGTAAACACCACATAGTGGCTGATGGAGGATCTTTGCTTTTTCAGACTGACTGTTAACCCAAGATACGGCTGTTGAGGTAGTTGGGTACTCCTCATGAAGAAACAAGGACTGGTTTGCTGAAAATGACACTGAAATCTGGAATCTGCTCCAGAAGAAACGCTAGTATCATCAAGTGGTGCTGTCCATATCCAACCACTGAGCGGCCAAAGCAGAATACAGAGCTGCATGCAACACCCACCAAGCCAAACTGAGAAAGATGTAAAACGATTGGTGAACTGCCCTAGCAGAATGAACGCAACATTATGCAGACACCGGCTATACTCAAGCCTTCAACGAACCGCTGCATGTAGTGTATGATCCAACTGGTCAGATTCAAGCCCCTCTGTACTCATCTGACAGCTCCAGCCTGCTGACAGACAAGGAAGCCATCATGAGGTAATGGGCATAGTACTACTAGAGTCTTTTCATGGATAATCGTCAAGTAGAAGTAGCATCCATTGAAATGATCCCCCCCAGCATAGGTCAGGTTTAAGCTTGATGGCCCGCCAACTCTGGACGAGGTCAAAGATGCTATTTCCAAGTTGAAATGCCATGAAGCCCCAGGTGTTGATGGGATCTCAGCTGAAGCGTACAAAATAGGTGGAGACGTTCTCCTGAGCAAACTCACAAACTTGTTCATCTCTGCTGGGAGAAAGGATCAGTCTTAAATGACCTACACAACGCTGATAATTGTCTCCCTGTACAAGAACAAAGGGGAGAAATCAGACTGCTCAGACGACAGAAGCATTACCCTACTGTCCACCGCCAGAGAGATCCTCGCCAGAATTCTCTAGAAAAAAATCAGCCCCACCATTGCCAAAAGCAATCTCACAGAGAGTCAGTGTGGATTCAGAGCGAACAGAGACACATCCAAAATGATCTCCATTCTTCACCAGATATAGGAGAAGTGTCATGAACAGAACATGGGACTGTACCAATCACAAATCATATTAATGATTTAGATGAAGGGATTAAAAGTAACATTAGCAAATTTGCAGATGACACAAAGCTGGGTGGCAGTGTGAAATGTGAGGAGGATGTAATGAGAATGCAGGGTGACTTGGACAGGTTGGGTGAGTGGGCAGTTGCATGGCAGATGCAGTTTAGTGTGGATAAATGTGAGGTTATCCACTTTGGTGGCAAGAACAGGAAGGCAGATTACTATCTGAATGGTGTCAAGTTAGGAAAAGGGGAAGTACAACGAGATCTAGGTGTTCTTGTACATCAGTCACTGAAAGTAAGCATGCAGGTACTGCAGGCAGTGAAGAAAGCTAATGCAATGCTGGCCTTCATAACAAGGGGAGTTGAGTATAGGAGCAAAGAGGTCCTTCTGCAGCTGTACAGGGCCCTGGTGAGACCACACCTGGAATATTGTGTACAGTTTTGGTCTCCAAATTTGAGGAAGGACATTCTAGCTATTGAGGGAGTGCAGCGTAGGTTCACGAGGTTAATTCCCGGGATGGCGGGGCTGTCATATGTTGAAAGATTGGAGCGACTGGGGTTGTATACACTGGAATTTAGAAGGATGAGAAGGGATCTGATTGAAACATATAAGATTATTAAGGGATTGGACACGCTAGAGGCAGGAAACATGTTCCTGATGTTTAGGGAGTCCAGAACCAGAGGCCACAGTTTAAAAATAAGGGGTAGACAATTTAGAACGGAGTTGAGGAAAAACTTTTTCACACAGAGGGTTGTGGCTCTGTGGAATGCTCTGCCTCAGAAGGCAGTGGAGGCCAATTCTCTGGATTCTTTAAAAAAATTAGATAGAGCTCTTAAAGATAGCGGAGTGAAGGGATATGGGGAGAAGGCAGGAAAAGGGTACTGATTGTGGATGATCAGCCATGATCACAGTGAATGGTGGTGCTGGCTCCAAGGGCTGAATATCCTACTCCTGCACCTATTGTCTATTGCCTATTGTCAAACAAGAGAAAATCTACAGATGCTGGAAATCCAAGCAACACACACAAGATGCGGGAAGAATCTATGGAAAAGTGCACAGTTGGCGTTTTGGGTTGAGACCCTTCATCAGGACTTGAAAAGAGGAATCAGAGGAAGAAAGTGGGGAGAGGGGAGGAAGAACCACAAGATGATAGGTGAAACCGGGAGCGGGGAGGGGTGAAGTAAAGAGCTGGGAAGTTGATTGGTGAAAGAGATTCAGCAGGGCTGGAGATGGGGGTATCTGATAGGAGAGGACAGAAGGCCATGGAAGAAAGAAAAGGGGGAGGAGCACCAGAGGGAGGTGATAGGCAGATAAGAAGTTAAAGTGAGAGAGGGAAATGGGAATGGTGAAGAGTGGGGGGGGGGCGCGGCACAATTACTGGAAGTTCGAGAAATCGTTGTTCAAGCCATCAGCTTGGAGGCTACCCAGATGGAATTTCAGGTGTTGCTCTTCCAGCCTGAGTGTGGCCTCATCACGACAGTAGAGGAGGCCACAGACTGACATGTCAGAATGGGAATGGGGTGGAATTAAAATGGGTGGCCAATGGGAGATCCCGCATTTTCTGGTGAACAGTTCATGGTTGGTGCTTGGTGAAGTGTTCTCCAATTTATGTTGGGTCTCGCCAATATACAGGAGGCCACTCCAGGAGCACCAGATACGGTAGATGACCCCAACAGACTCACAGGTGAAGTGTCGCCTCAACTGGAAAGACTGTTTGGGGTCCTGAATGGTAGTGAGGGAGAAGGTGTAGGGGCAGGGGTAGCACACATTTCTCTTCCAAGGATAAGTGCCAGGAGGGAGATCAGTGGGGAAGGATGAATGGATGAGGGAGTCATGTTGGGAGCGATCCCTGCAGAAAGCAGAAAGCTGGAGCGAAGGAAAGATGTGCTTTGTGGCAGGATCCTGCTGGAGATGGCAGAAGTTACAGAGAATTATGTGCTGGACATGGAGGCCAGTGGGGTGGTAGGTGAGGACAAGAGGAACCCTATCCCTGGCGGGGTAGTGGGAGGATGGGGTGAGGGCAGATGTGCATGAAATGGAAGAGATGTGGTTGAGGGCAGTATTGATGGTGGAGGAAGGGAAGCCCCTTTCTTTGAAGAAGGAGGACATCCCCTTAGTTCTGGAATGAAAAGCCTCATCCTGAGAGCCGATGCAGCTGAGATGGAGGAACTGACAGAAGGGGATGGCACTTTTACAAGTAACAGGTTGGAAAAACATAGTCCAGGTAGCTGTGAGAGTCAGTGGGTTTATAACAGACGTCAGTATAGAAGCTGTCTCCAAAGAGAGAGATAGAGAGATTGAGAAAGGGGAGGGAGTGTTGGAAATGGACCAGGTAAATTTGAAGGCAGGGTGGAAGTTGGAGGCAAAGTTGATGAAGTTGACGAGCTCCGCACGGGTGCAGGAAAGAGCACCAATGCAGTTGTCAATGTAGCATTGGAAAAGTTGGGGAGTGATACCAGTGTAGGCTTGGAACATAGACTGCTCCACGTAGCCAACAAAAAAGCAGACATATCTGGGACCCATATGAGTGCCCACGGATACACTTTTTGTTTGAAGGAAGTGGGGGGAGCCGAAGGAGAAATTATTGAGAGTGAGCACCAGACAGAGTTGAGTGTATTGGAGGGGAACTGGTTGGGTCTGATGTCCAGAAGGAAGTGGAGAGCTTTGAGACCTACCCGTGGGGGATGGAGGTGGATAGGAAGTGGATATCCATAGTGAAAATAAAATGATCAGGACCAGGGAACTTGAAATCATTGAACAGATCAAGAGCACATGAAGTGTCAAGGATATCAGTGGGAAAGGACTGAACCAGGTGGGACAAAACTAAGTCAAGGTATCCAGATACAAGTTCAGTCGGGCAGGAACAAGCAGAAACAATGGGTCTACCTGGACAGGAAGGTTTGTGGATCCTGGGTAGGAGGTAGAAATGGAAAGTGCAGGGTGAGGGTACTATGAGGTTCCAGGAGAGGTGACACTTCACCTGTGAGTCTGTTGGGGTCATCTACTGTATCCGGTGCTCCTGGTGTGACCTCCTATACATCAATGAGACCCGATGCAATTGGGGGATTGCTTTGCTGAGCAGTCATCTTACATCCCTCCTTCATCAATCACCTTGGTGTCCTATCTCACCACCCCCCCCTCCCCTCTTTATAATAACAATCTTGCCTCTTTACTGTCCAAAAAAGTGGGATCTACCCGATATAGAATGGGAGACTGCCTTGCTGAGCACGCATGCTCCATCCCCCAGAAAAAGTGGGTTCTCCCAGTATCCATCCATTTCAATTCTACTTCCCATTCCCATTCTGACACGTCAGTCCAGGGCCTCCACTACTGCTGCGAAGAGGCCACACATGTTGGAGAAGCAACATCTTATATTCTGTCTGAGTAGCCTCCAACCTGATAGCATGAACACTGATTTGTCAAACATCCGGTAATGCCCCTCACCCCTCTTCACCATTCCCCCTTCCCATTTACCTCTCTCACCTTATCTCCTTGTCTGCCCTCTGGTGCTGCTCACTCTTGTCTTTCTTCCATGGCCTTCTGTCCTCTCCGATCAGATTCTCCCTTCTCCAGTCCTGTATCCCTTTCATCAATCAACTTCCCATCTCTTTACTTCGCCCCTCTCCCCTCTCAGATTCACCTATTGCCTTGTGGTTCCTCTGCCCTTTCCCCAACTTTCTTATTCTGACTCATCTTTTTTTCCAGTTCTGATGAAGGATCGGCCCGACATGTCGACTGTACACTTTTCCATAGATGCTGCCTGACCTGCTCAGTTCCTCCAGCATTTTGTGTGTGTTTTTGGGACTGTAC
Organism: Mobula birostris; assembly: GCF_030028105.1. Lineage (NCBI taxonomy): Eukaryota > Metazoa > Chordata > Chondrichthyes > Myliobatiformes > Myliobatidae > Mobula > Mobula birostris. Next base: position 52,052,213 of record NC_092393.1, on the reverse strand, counting down.
ACAGCGTCCATTGACCTGACCAAGGCCTTTGATAGAGTCAGCCATGATGGTCTCTGGTAGATTCTGTCGAAGCTCAGCTGTCCACTGAAATTCCTCACCATCCTGCAGCAACTTCATGAAGGTCAAAGCAGTCAGGTTAAACAGAACAGCGACCTGCCTGACCCATTTCCCATCAGTACAGGCGTGAACCAAGGCTGCATTTTGGCACCAATGCTCCTTGCCATCTTTTTCAGCATGATGCTACGGGAAGCGAAAGAGACCACCTCGGAGAGGATCTACATTCATTTCTGCACTGACGGAAATACCTTCAACCTCTGCTGCCTTCTCGCCCGAACAAAAACCGTGCAAGAGCCCATTCTCGAGCTACTATATGTGGATGACTGTGCTCTTCTCATGCACACAGAGGATGCGCTAGAGGTTGCAGTCACTCTGTTCCTCGAGGCTGCAAGGGCTTTCAGGTGCTTTAATTACTGCACACTAAGTTGTTATATGTGTTCTTATTAAAAGCCTTCTGAAAGCATAAATTCATCCACAGGATATTTTGTTTACAGTTACATCAACAAAAATCTACAATAGATTTGTTAAGCAGCACAAAATCTGCTGAAGGAACTCAGTGGGTTGAGCAGCATCTGTGTGATGAAAGGAATTGCTGAGATTTTGGGTTGAAATCCTGCATCAGACTGACAGTGGAGAGGCAAGATGGGCAGTATAAAGACGGGAAGGGGAGTGGTGATATAGGACACCAAGGTGATTGGCGGAGGAGGGATGTAAGACGACAGGTGGCTTGTACCAGGTGGGCAGGGTTAGCAGCACTGAAGTTATGAGCCAGTGGCAGGTGAATGATAGACAAAGTGAGGGAAAGAAGATGATATTAAGAGGCAGATAGAGCAAGGTGGCAGAAGGGGAAAGGATAAGGAGATGATAATGGGAACCATTTGGAGAGAGATGAAGGGCAGTTGGAACGATGGCATGGGTGGGGTGGGGAGGAAGAAAATCTGTGGATGAACTTTGCGTGTACCGGGTGAATGGAACCAGAAGGTGGAGGGGGATGAAGATAGGTTGTTGGAGGTTCGGTAGGTGAAGACTAGGGTATTGAGAGAAAGAACAAATACAGGAAGACCAAAGGAGGGTCAGAAGAAGAGGGAAACAACCTGCTGGAGGAGAGGATGAGTCAAGGTTGGAAAATTCTGTGCCCATACCACTATGTGGTAGGCTAGGCAGCCAAAATATGAAGTGTTGTTTCTCTAGTTTGCATTGGACATCATCCCAGCAGTAGAGAAGGCTGAGAATGAACAGGTCAGTGCTGGGATGGAAGGGGGGAATTCAAATGGCACGAAACTGTGGAGCTCAGGATGGCCATTACAGACCAGGCGTAAGTGCTCTACAAAATGCTGCCCAATCTGCACTGGTCTTGAGCACGTCACAACCGCAGCACCAAATAAAGTGGATGAGGTTGGGGATGGTGAACGTGAATTTTTGCATCACCTGCAAGGACCATTTTGGTCACTGGTTGGTGGTGAGGGAGGAGGTGTAAGGACATGTGTTACACCTCCTGCGATTGCCAGTGATGTATGGAGAGCGATTAGTGCACCGGCAAGTCACAGATCTACAGTCTCTGTGTCTCCAGCGGATTTGTTACAGCACAGAAACAAGCTCCTTGGTCCAATGTCAATCAAGTTGTCTACCTGAGCTAGCCCTATATAACTGTTTTTGGCCTATATCCCTCTGAACATTTTCTATTCATGTATCTGTATAAATGTCTTTTAAACACAATTGCACCCATGTCCACAACTTCCCCTGGAAGCTCATTCCAAACCACCCTCTCAATGAAAATGTTGCCCCTCAGGTCCCTTCTTAAAATTTTCCCCTCACCTTAGCACTAGACTTCCTACTCTAGGACAAAGAATGTGATGATTTACCTTGTAACCCTCCTTATAACTCAAGCAGTCTTTATAGTAACATTCTCTTGAAACCTTTCTGCACCCTTTCCAGCTTAATGACATTCTACCATAGCTCCTTGATCAGAACTGCACACAACATTCTTGTATGCTCTCACCAACAACTTGCACAATTGTAACATGATGTCCCAATTCCTGTACCCAATTCCAGGCTTTATTGTCATGCACAAGTACATGTAGGCACAGGTGCAATGAAAAGCTTAATTGCAGCAACATCACAGGCACATAGCATCATATAAACAGCATTCACAAGAAAAGCCCTGACTGTTGAAGGCAACCATGCCAAATGGCTTCTTCACCCCAATTTTGACTCAACCTTTAGGGAAATATGAACCTGTACCCTTAGTTCTTTGTTCTACAGCTCTCTTTGTTTTACTATTTACTCTGCAGGCACTGCCCTAGTTTAACTTACCAAAGTACAACACCTTGTATTTATCCGAGTTAAATTCCATCTGCCATACTGTGGCCTACTTCCCCAGTTGGTCTAGATCAGCTGTCCCCGACCACCGGGCCGCAGAGCATGTGCTGCCGGGCCGCGAGGAAACGATATGAGTCAGCTGCACCTTTCCTCATTCCCTGTCACGCACTGTTGAACTTGAACATAGGGTTGCCAACTGTCCCGTATTTGTCGGGACATCCCGTATATTGGGCTAAATTGGTTTGTCCCATATGGGACTGCCCTTGTCCCGTATTTTCTCCGCTAAGGTAGAGCGTTCCTGTGAAATATTTCATGCCGAAATGGCGTAAAGCGCAGAAGCAATTACCATTAATTTATCTGGGAAAGCTTTTTGCGCGTTGCCAGACCCAAAAAATAACCTAACAAATCATACCAAATAACACATAAAACTGAAAATAAATTACACTAACATACAGTAAAAGCAGGAATGATACGATAAATACACAGCCTATATAAAGTAGAAATATTGTATGTACAGTGTAGTCGGGAAGCTGAAGGCAAAACTGATTTGTGGGGGAAAGAGAATCAGTACGTACACGCATGCGCACATCACATGCGCACACAGGTGCCCGCGCAAGGCTTCGTGGTCATGGTATTCTTTCCTGGGGTAAAGTGTCCCGGGATTTGACTGCTACTTTTGTCCCTTATTTGGGAGTGAGGAAGTTGGCAATCCTAACTGTAAAAGACATGTTGAGGTGAGTTTAACCCTACTTGAACAACCCCCCCCCCCGCCACCGGTCAACCGGTACACAAGAATATTGTCAATATTAAACTGGTCCATGGTGCAAAAAAGGCTGGGGACCCCTGATCTAGATCCCACTGTAATCTTAGATAACCCTGCTTTACTGTTCACTATACCACCTATTTTAGGGTCACCATAAACTTACAGATCACACCAACTACACTGTCATGCAAATTGTTAATAGACTTAGCACAAATCTCTGCGGCCTACCACTGGTTACAGGCCTGCAATCTGAAAAACAACGTTCCATTGCCTGTAGCCATGCTATCCTGGTCCAATCCTATTCATATTTCCCAAGTGTTCCATTATTCCTCGGGCCACCTTCTTTAGTTATTCTGGAATGCAGATTTTCAGACCCAGCAGATCTGCAATCCTAAATTTTATTAATTTCCCCAGTGCTATTTCTTTACTAATACAGATTGTAGCCTTGGTTCTCTAGCAGATATATGGAAGGTTATTAATATTCTGTTTTGTTATGAAAGACAATAAAAGGCATTACTTTTATTTACAAGTCAATGTGCATTATGCATTACTTTTATATGCTGTTATTAAAATACCCACTTGATCACAAGGTGCTCAATGCAGAATAGCATTTTTTTCTGCCAGTCATAAACATAATAGCTGATAACAGAACAGTATGAGATTAAGAAAATCATGTGATTTAGGATATCCAGCACAATAATTAGGTATTATGTAAATACAACATTTTCTCTTCTTAATGGCTATAAAATAATCAGGTTGACAATTATTTTGCAATTGAATCAAATTATTCAGGAATATTCTCACCATATCTTTTTCTTCAGCTTTACGTATTTCATCTTTCATTTTCTGTAGCAAAGTCCGAACCGAGGGATACACTACAACAATTCTTGAAAAATTCTGCAGACGGTTTTTGAAGTGTTGATATGCAAAGTGCACCCAAGACAAAGATACATCATCTCCAACATTATATTGTATTTTTAGCTGATTTATACAGGAGAGCAGTGCTCCTTGAAGGAACTAAAACAAAATGAAAACAAAATCTCAAATTAGCAAACACCAGCCATGTTTCATAAATGTTTCCACAATATTTCTCGGGCTCACAACAGAAATCAGTTCACTGCTAAAACACACATGCCTGAAAACTGAGTTTGATAATGAAGGAAAATATCCTGGAACAACTTCTTGTGAACAAAGTTACTGAAAGGAAACTTGGTGTGGCCAGGATCAGGCATCCTTGACAGCCTCCTATGCAAAATTTGGATGCTTTTTTGGGTATAAAAATGGCCAAGCAATTCTTTTTCAGGCAGTCTCTTCAAAACTGAATAAACAAGAACAGGACAGGACCAGGTGGTGTTTATTAACTGCTGTGGTCTAAGTGACAGCCACAAAAGATGAGGTAAGCAGCTGGATATTCATCATTTATCAATGAGCGGGCTGCCTGTAGAGATTCAATGAACAAAGCTTGTTCAGTTAATACTAATGATGCTCAGAGTTTTGTATTTGATCAGGCACAGGCCTGCAGGTCAGGTTTTGGATGCAGTGCATGGTGTCCATTTCAAAGTCCAAAATTTCAATATTTCAATCATAACTACTAAGTTTTACTTTCCTTGCATTTCAATCTTTAAATATTTTATAAGACATGAGAACAGATTTTCATTTCATTTCTTGCAGACAATACAAAGTGGAAAATCACATGGCTTCCATTACAAATGTGAAATCTTTTTTGCTGGATTATTTTCAATATGTCACTCCAGGTTGCAAAGATCAGAATTATTTTCATGGTATATTTGAAACTGTTTTCTTCTATGAAAAGCATCAAGTTTAATGATGATTCAACCATACATGATAATCCATGGCTACAGCAAACAAAACAGCATTCCTCTGGGGCCAAAGTGCAAAACAAAGTACCAACCGTCATACATAGCACAAGGCATATATAGCACATATAAGTCCGAATCCAAGGATGCCGTCAGCAAGAACAAGCCTGCAGCAGTCTGCGGATGAATACAATCCAACTTGTCTTTCAAGGTTTCAAAGTGCATTTATTATCTAAGAATGTATAAATTATACAACCTTGAGATTCGTTTGCTTACAGTTTTTTCGCAAAGCAAGGAGCCTGGAAGAACCCAATTTTAAAAAAATAAGACCAACCCCTGGTGCCCATAGAGAGAGAAAAAAACACAAAACAAATCAGCGAAATGATAGAAGTGAGTGACAATAGCATTCCGAACCAAATTGAGTCCTTAGATCCAAATTCCAGGAGCAGAAGTAGGCCCAAAGCCTCAGTATTCAGTTTATTATATTAGCAGGGCAAACTGCTGCAAGGTTTGCAGACATGAGGCACAACAGCCGGGAGGCAGTCTTACAGTCTTTGTGTCTTAGAGAGAGAAGCCTCAAGACTATCTGGCTAGCATTTAAACTGTCCGAACCTTGCATTAGGGCCTGGCCTTGCTGTCAGTGAATTGCAGACATCCCACCTCTCCCGGAAGTTCCGGGAGTCTGCCGCATATCGATAGTGGCTCCCTGACACCCGGAGGTTATATACAATATCCCGGAAATAGATTTTTTTGAGTGGGAGAGGGAGAGGGAGAGCGAGCATCCTGATTGGTCTCTCTTCGTGCTAAGAGTGGTGTTAAGATATGAAACGACATGAGTCAGCTGCACTTTTCCTCATTCCCTGTCATGCACTGTTGAATTTTAACACACGCGAGGTCATCAGTGACCCAAGACGTGCAAAGGAATGGGTCCGTGACCCATTTGTGAATGTCCCCGGTGAATCATCCATATCAGAGCGGGAAAAAGATCAACTCCTCCAGCTTGCAAATGACTTAAAATGTTATGATGCCATTAACGTATAACTGACATAATTCAGTGGTCCTCAGCCTCCGGGCCGCAAAGAATACAGTGGTGGCCGGAACACACCCAGCACATCTTTAAGAAAAAAGCCGAAATAAACAAGCTAATTAATTAGGTGCCGCCTGGCACGTAAATGTCGGCCCAGATCAGAGGTGATTGCCGATTGCGTCGTCTCTGATCTGGGCCGACATTTACGTGCCGGGCAGCACCTAGTCATTTAGCTTGTTTATTTCGGCTCTTTTTCTTAAGGATATGCTGGGTTCGTTCCGGCTACTGCTGTACTGCTGCATTCTTCGTGGTACGGAGGTTTGGAACCACTGTTATAATTGACTTATCACTACACTCATGCGAGGAAAATATGCGCTATGTGTTTAATATTAAATTTGTTAGATAAACCCCTTTAGAAACAAAATCGAGTGTATTAGCCACTTACAAGTGACTTATAGTTGACTTATCACCCATATTCTGGTCGCGTTTAACACCCACCCACACCGCCCCCCCCCACCCCCAGTTGGCCGGTCCGCAAGAATATTGTCAATTTTAAACCGGTCCGCGGTGCAAAAAAGGTTGGGGACCCCTGATTTAAACTAGCTGGCTAGCTGCCAAGGAGCTACGCTATTGATGTCCTACGTGATGAGGCCAAACTCCCTGCAGACTTGCTTAAAGTTGTAATAGAATAAACATGATAATATAATACAAGTACATACTTTAATGTCACATTTGCTGTATATACCCAACTTGGTTTACAGATTAGACAAAATCACTAAACAAAGTATTACATACACCCTTGGAGGTCAACGGGGGAGGAGGGATATGGGATTGCGGTGGGTGGGGCTGCTACCTCCCTGAAATGAGCTTTTGCAGGGTGGGATGTCTGGAATTGCTAGCCTAGATTTTGCTGCTGAAAGAGCCATTCTTGACCTCTCCAAATTGGCTTGCTGCTTAGAGCAAACCACCCTCATACCTGGGTTAGTTGGACAGGCAATGGAACTTTGATGGAAAAATGGAAGATCAGATTATTATTTAAATGGTAAAAAACTGCAGCATGCTGCTGTGCAGAGGGACTTGGGACTGCTTGTGCATAGATCACAAAAGGTTGGTTTGCAGGTTCAGCAGGCTATCAAGCAGGCAAATGGAATGTTGGCTTTCATTGCTAGAGGGATGGAATTTAAGAGCAGGGAGGTTATGCTGCAACTGTACAGGGTGCTGGTGAGGCCGCACCTGGAGAACTGTGTGCAGTTCTGGTCTCCTTACTTGAGGAAGAGTACACTGACTTTGGAGGAAGTGCAGGGGAGATTTACCAGGTTGATTCCTGAGATGAGGGGGTTAGACTATGAGGAGAAATTGAGTCGCCTGGGACTGTACTCACTGGAATTCAGAAGAATGAGAGAAGATCTTCTAGGAACATATAAAATTATGAAAGGGATAGAGGCAGGGAAGTTGTTTCCACTGGTAGATGAGATTCGAACTAGGGGATTTCAGGGGAGTAGATTTAGGACAGAGATGAGGAGGAACTGCTTTTCCCAGAGAGTGGTGAATCTGTGGAATTCTCTGCTCAATGAAGCAGTGGAGGCTAGCTTAGTAAATATAGATAAGACAAGGTTGGATAGATTTTTGCATAGTTGGGGAATTAAGGGTTATGGGGAAAAGTCAGGTTGGTGGAGATGAGTCCATGGGCAAATCGGCCATGATCTTATCGAATGGTGGAGCAGGGTCAATGGGCAGATAGCCTACTCCTACTCCTATTTCTGATGTTCTTATGTTTAATGAGTCCGATCTACAACGGAGGCAGCTCCTCTGCTGTTGGGCTCGCCAATAAAGCAGTGAACCAGACCTGCGGTATTCTACATCATCAATATCCAACAGGGTCTTGTGATCACAAGGAAAACGTCCAAGACAATCACTTGCTGTTGGACTGCACACTGCCTTTGCGCATTGACTCTGAGCCTTTCTGCAGCAGGCAGCAACGCGGTCCACACCAAGTCCAGATCCTCCACTAATGAACAACTTGCTGGTCAGGTAGACCTGCAGTACTTGAAATTCTTAATGTCCAGCAGTGTCTTAGGATTGTAAAAAGAGATATTTAAAAATACAACAGCTTCAGTTGGCTTCATAGAGGCCACCACATCTGAGCTCGCTACCATCTTACCAGAAGTTGTCATATTACCTCAAATTCAAGTTCAGATGAAATGCTCATGGTCATCAGCAGGAAATCATCCAAGTATCTGAAGAAAAAATTCTGTCTCCATTCTTCATTCACATCTGAAAGGTACTTTCCAAATCCAGTTTTGTTAAATATTTCATTCAGCTTTCGCTCAGCTTGCCCTGTTTCTGTTTTGAAAATAAAACAAGTAATATCATGAATTACTCAAGACTGCCTCTCTTTAGCTCTATTTCCCTGCATTTATTATTCACAGTATGAGATAACAGCATTGAAGTAACAGAGAAGATGATTTTGTGTGTCTGGTATCGTAGCTTACCATGGGCTATTAGATTAGTTCAGTCCAGGTTACTCTTCCTAAGATTTGAAACTATTGAATGGAACATAATGATGGAGATAGTTATGTGGCCAAAAAAAACCAGTTTAACCCAACTCAAAAATGATTGATCTGTAGCCTTTTGGATTAGAGAACTAACTACATATTGAAATTCCTGCATATATTACTCTTTCAGGCAATAAATACCAGACAGACTTTTTGTAAAAAAAAACCCTCAGATATCCACTAATCTTGCTATTTTTTAAACCAAGGCTCATAATTATTGATCTAAAGGAGAAAAGATCCTTTTAATTCATTATAATTTTAATGATCTAATTTAAGCCTTCCTGTTCCAAGCTTCCCTCACAATATAGTTTCCATAACTGACAACATCTTCAAATCTCCTATAAAACATTTCATACAATAACACACTTGTATGTGGTGAATTTATTTGTGTGTGGTACACTACTTGAGGCTTTGCTATTGTTTCTTTTCCCCAATCTAGATTAACTTTCTTGCCTTAGATAACGAATTGAAAGAATTTACTGGAGTTATCTGTCCTTTCTTCAGAAATATGTGGGTCTACACTCTGAAGATTGCCTGTTCCTCAACTTTTCATGATTGTACAATTACAGTAAAAGATCAGATATCCAGCATTTTCCTAATCAGCATGCTCTATTAAGGGCAGATATCGGGTCAGTGAAAGAGCACCCAGGCCAATTGAGGACAATGCTTCAAAGCATCTGCGGCTCAGACTGATATCACTTAAAGGACATCTGTCATATCAAGCACGTCAGAGAATAGAGCTTTTAGAGAATTATGTATTCCTATATCTTTTTGCCTTTCCCAAAAGATTTCATTTTGCATTTTCTAAATGTAATTCTATTTGCTAAATTTCTGCCATCTCAACCATCTCAACAGCTTTAGTCCTCACAACCAGTCACACCCCAACCCTTGTATTGCCTATAAGCTTCTTGATCGTACACAAATTTTAAGTTTAAATCATTGATTAATACTACAAAATGTAAGAAAATAATACTAAGTCCTACAGAAGCCTAAAGCTAACAGTCCTCCAGCAACAAAAACACTGTTGATCATTGCCCTCTGCTTGTGGCTACGAAGACAATTTTGTTTTCAATTTGTCTCCTGGATCCAATGGGATTCTGATCCTTTGACGTAGCTATGTCAAATGTGCTGTCACTATTGTTTTCTTAACCTTTCTTCTCACTAGCTCTACAGATGAACTGCCTGTATTCCCATTGATTAGTCTCTAGACTACTGAACAATAAAGTCTCTGTCCTCTCCATTTGTCAGAGCTGAATGTTCAATATGTTCCTTTTAATTTCAGTCTCATGGATGCAGTGCAGTGCAGCCAAGTAGTGCTCCTGCTCTGAAACTTGGAACATCAATTGTCCAGTTGACAACACTTTCTGAATAAAGAGAATTCTTATGGTACTTTACCTATTTCCACTGGAACACAAACTGCTTCACAGTACAAGTAGATAGGAACCATGAAATACAAGAGTAACAACCTTGATTGTTATGTGATACTTTATTTCCATTTTCATTTTTAAGGATTGCACAACATTTTTGGAGATACCTTGGGTTGGGCGAAACTGGAACTAGAGGTCATAGGTTAAGGGTGAAAGGTGAAATATTTGAAGGGCACCCGAGGGGGAGCTGCTTCACTCAGAGGGTGGAACTAGCTGTCAGTGGAAGTAGTGGACACAGGCTCGATTGCAACATTTATGAGAAGTTTAGCTAGGTACGTGAATGGGAGGAGGATGGAAGGTTATGGTCCAAGCGTGGGTCAATGGCACTAGGTAGAATAACAGTTCAGCACAGAAGAGCCTGTTTCTGTGCTGTAGTGCTCAATGATTCCATGTCCTCCAGTTACCTATATTTAATACTATAATAACACTGGTGCAAATTTGGGTGCACTCTCACATGAATAAAGCATTGTTAATAAATACCTTCAATGTACTGGGCTTGAACCCACAACTCATCCAGAAAGTCCTTTATTCTCCAACTGAAAGGAAGTCTGTTGCCAATTTTCAGCATGTTCACTTTTATGTAGTTGTGGACAACAATTTCTGATTGTGGACTGTCAAAAGAATAAATAAAAGCTTTTATTAAATAAAGAATTAATAAAGAAACACATTCCTAGGTTTACACAAATTCTAATCTACTTTGACACTAGATGAAATTCAGTCCAAGTGAGGTACCTGTAGTTAAGGAAAATATACAACTTTGGAGAAAAGTAAGTAGCTTTGGAGGAAAATATAGGTGGGGGGGATGTTGTCAGAGGATACGATTTTTTTTACAACACATAGGGTTTTACTTCAGGAATGTCATGGGAATGGCAATCTTGTGCAGCACAGCTGAATGGATACGGCTAAATATTCCAGTTTCAGCCTGATACAGCTGAGCATCACAACTGCTTCCAAGGTCTGTACAGTTAATAAAGATAACTTAATGTGATTGAATAAATAATTGCTGCTTAAAATCGACGGAAACTATGCCAATTGTGGCCATACATCTCGTTAGTTTCCTCATAGGAAACGTGGCTGCAGATTAGGGATACAGGTGTGTTTAAGAAAACGGGGCATTAGACTCCCAATACTGACTGCCTTGCTGGTAAATGTACAGACTCTAGTAAATAAAATCGAAGATCTCAGAGCTAGGGTGCTGTATCAGAGAGACATTAGGACCCCATGCACCTTTTGTTTCACAGGACCCTGGTTAACCAGTTCCAAACTGGACGCAGTGATCCAGATTGATGGATTCACTATACCCCATCAGGATAGGACTGTTGAGTCTCTCAAAAGCAGAGGTGGGGATGTATGCCTCATGATCAACTCCTCTTGGTACACAAATGTATCAGTGTTGACCCAATTCTGCTCACCTGACCTGGAATATCTCGCAATTAAGTGCCATCTATTTTACCCGCCTTTGGAGATATCTGTGATCATTTTGGCAGCAGTGTACATTCCTCCTCAGGCCAATGTCAAACAGGCTCTAGATGAACTGAACAATGGGATCAAAACCGTGCACCCTGATGCCTTCACCATCATTTTGGGGGATTCTAACCAGACCAGCCTGAAAAAGTCACTAAAAAATTACCATCAACAAATCACTTGTTGTACCAGAGGAAACTACACACTGATCCACTGTTACACCATCATCAAGAATGCCTACCGTGCTATTCCACGCCCTCACTTTGGAAAATCTGATCACCTGGCTGTACTTCTACTCCCTGAGTATAGGCAAGACTATAGCACCAGTAGTGAGGACCAAGAAGGTATGGACAAGGGAAGCACAGGAGCACCTACAGGACTGATTTGAATTGGTGGACTGGAATGTACTCAGGGATCCATCTTCAAATTGGGATGAGTATACTGCAGTTGCTACTGATCTCATTAAAACCTGTGTGGATGACTGTGTGCCTAGGAAAACTTGCTGTACGTTCACAACCAAAAGCCGTGATTGAACCAGGAGATATGTCATGAACCAGGAGGTACAACATCTGCTGAGGGCTAGATCTGTGGCATTTAAGTCTGGTGACCGGGTCTGTACAAGAAAACCAGGTAGGACTTGCAGAGGGCTATTTCAAGAGTGAAGAGACAATTCTGAATGAGGTTGGAGATGACATCGGATGCACATCAACTCTGGCAGGGTTTGCAAGACTTTACTTCCTGCAAAGCGAAACCTAATAGCATTAATGGCAGCATTGCTTCACTAGCAAATGAGCTCAATGCCTGCTATGGCCACTTTGAAAGAGAAAATATAACTACAACTGTGAAGATCCCTGCTGCACCCAATGTGGAGGCCGTTGTTAGGCTTTCTTTAAGGAGGGTGAACCCTCGCAAGGCGGAAGGCCTCGATTAAGTATTTAGTAAGGCTCTGAAAACTTATGCCAACCAGCTGGCAGGAGTATTCAAGGACATTTTCAACCTCTCACTACTACAGTCGGAAGTTCCCACCTGCTTCAAAAAGGCAACAATTATACCAGTGCGTAAGAAGTGTAGTGTGAGTTGCCTTAATGACTATCACCCAGCAACACTAACATCTGCAGTGATGAAATGCTTTGAGAGGTTGGTCATGGCCAGAATCAACTCCTGCCTCAGCAAGGACCTGGACCATTGCAATTTGCCTATCGTCACAATAGGTCTACGGTCAGTGGCTCTTCATACAGCCTTAGATTGACTAGTCAATACAAACACCTGTCAGGATACTGTTCAATGACTATAGCTCAGCATTTAATACCATCATTCTCACAGTCCTGATAGATAAGCTACAGAATCTGGGCCTTTGTATCTCTCTCTACAGCTGGATCCTTGACTACTACCCAGAAGACCACAACCTGTGATAATATTTCCTCTTCGCTGACGATCAACACTGGCGCGCCTCAGGGGAGTGTGCTTAGTGCACTGCTCTACTCCCTCCATACCCACGACTGTGTGACTAGGTATAACACGAGTACAATTGAGAAATTTGTTGATGTTACAACCATTGTTGGTAGAATATCAGATGGAGATGAGAGGGTGTACAATAGACAATAGGTGCAGGAGTAGGCCATTCGGCCCTTCAAGCCAGCACCACCATTCACTGTGATCATGGCTTCTCCCCATATCCCTTGACTCCACTTTCTTTAACAGCTCTATCTAACTCTTTCTTGAAAGAATCCAGAGAATTGGCCTCCACTGCCTTCTGAGGCAGAGCATTCCACAGATCGACAACCCTCTGTGTGAAAAAGTTTTTCCTCAACTCCATTTTAAATGGCCTACCCCTTATTCTTAAACTGTGGCCTCTGGTTCTGGACTCCCCCAACATGTTTCCTGCCTCTAGCGTATCCAATCCCTTAACAATCTTATATGTTTCAATCAGATCCCCTCTCATCCTTCTGAATTCCAGTGTATACAAGCCCAGTCACTCCAACCTTTCAACATATGACATTCCACCATCCCTGGAATTAACCCAGTGACCCAAGAGAGATATATAGGAGTGAGATATACCAGCCAGTTGTGTGGTGTCACAGTAACAACTTTGCACTCAATGCCAGTAGGGTGAAAGAGCTCATTGTGGACTTCAGGAAGGATAAGACGAGGGAACATGAACCAATCCTCATAGAGGGATCAGAAGTGGTGAGTGTGAGCAATTTCAGTTCCTGGGTTTCAAGATCTCTGAAGACCTAACCTGATGCCAAAGTATTGATGCAGCTTTAAAAAAGGCAAGACAGCGGCTATATGATTTAGTCTGTCAAGTAAAACACTTGAAAAGTTCTATAGATGTGCCGTGGAGAGCAATCTGACAGGCTGCATCACTGTCTGGTATTGGGTGGAGGAGGGGGGGGCGGGCATGGCGCTACAGCACAGGACCGAAAGAAGCTACAGAAAGTTGTAAAATTACGTCGAGACATATTGAAGAGTGGTGCCTTAGAAAGGCAACATCCATTATTAAGGACCCCAATCACCCAGGGCATGCCCTCTTCTCATTGTTATTGTCAGGAAGGAGGTACAGAAGCTTGAAGGCACATGCTCAGTGATTCAGGAACAACTTCTTCCCCTCTGCCGTATGATTCCTAAATAGACATTGAACCCACGAACACGACCTCACTTTTTATAAAAATATATAATATTTCTGTTTTTCCACTTTTTTAATCTATTCAATATACACATATATACTTAATGTAATTTATTTATTCGCATATTCCATTTCTATACTATCATGTATTGCACTGAACCACTGCTGCTAAGTTAACAAATTTCACGACACATCCCGGTGATAATAAACCTATAATAAAAGTTGTGGGGCAGGGAGGTGGTTGAAACATGAGGAAAATGCTCTTAAGTTTGTATGTTCATGAAACAAAAACCGATAAATATATATCTTAATCAACAATGCACCATTACAAACAGTTAATTTACTTTAAATATAAGTACTAACTTTAAGATATCTTCATTGTATGGAATGCTCAACAAATTTGAGTCATTAAAAATATTCATCCATAGATTCCGTACAAGTACAGGGGTATCATCACTTAACAAGTCCAGGTTACAGTCCTGGTCTATAACAGAGATTATCTGTGCCAGGAGAGGTGTTACTACTGTTTGAATTCGCTTCCAAAGTGTGTGCCTGTGAAACAGAGTACAAAATAATTATTATTATAAAATATGAATTCCAGACCTAAGATAACCTGAAGAATATTAAGCATAAATCTGTGATAAACAAGGGGTTGTTTTCAGGTGAATCCAGTCTTCTGTGAGAAAACCCTGTAGATTATTGGGGATAGCTGGTGTGGAAGGTATATGATAGAGAAAGGATAGATACTAATATTATTCTATTGCTTATCAGCAGCAATGCAAATTGACACAATAAAGTGAAATCATGAATTTAAATAGAAATTTAAATCAATAAGCAAAAATTTACAATGAGTAAATTGATTGAAACTGCTTGGATTTCACAATATTTGTAACAAAATTCCACTCATCTGCCTGAGGAGCTTCCTTTCAACTTCCTGGCATCTTTTTAACTTAACATTTTCATCCGTACTCTCAACATTGGCATTTATACAAGCACAATAATATAAATTAATGTGCTGGTAAAGAGAAGTGAAGAGAAATGAAAATAGGACAAAAATAAGTGATAATATGGTACTTCAGCAAAATGTGAGACCTTCAATTACCTGATGTAACACTAAATTGCAAGTAAAGATTCTTAAAACTACAGGCAAACAGGTAGTTTACTGATCCGTTTTTCCTACAGAACAGCTGCATTTGAATGGAGAAACTAGTTGAAGAAAGGGCCAATGGTGTTAAATACCCAATCTACTTCTGACTTCAGCATCATACTGGGTATGTAGGATTGGTCGATTGAAATGAACTTATTGCATGGAACTCTATTCCATTGCTGCACAGCTGGTATTAGAACATAGAATAGTACAGCACAGTACAAGCCCTTCGGCCCACAATGTTGTGCCGACCCTCAAGCCCTGCCTCCCATATAAGCCCCTACCTTAAATTCCTCCATATACCTGTCTGGTAGTCTCTTAAATGTCACGAGTGTATCTGCCTCCACCACTGACTCAGGCAGTGCATTCCACGCACCAACCACTCTCTGAGTAAAAAACCTTCCTCTATTATCCCCCTTGAAATTCCCACCCCTTACCTTAAAGCCATGTCCTCTTGTATTGAGCAGTGGAGCCCTGAGGAAGAGGCGCTGGCTATCCACTCTATCTATTCCTCTTATTACCTTGTACACCTCTATCATGTCTCCTCTCATCCTCCTTCTCTCCAAAGAGTAAAGCCCTAGCTCCCTTAATCTCTGATCATAATGCATACTTTCTAAACCAGGCAGCATCCTGGTAAATCTCCTCTGTACCCTTTCCAATGTTTCCACATCCTTCCTATAGTGAGGTGACCAGAACTGGACACAGTACTCCAAGTGTGGCCTAACCAGAGTTTTATAGAGCTGCATCATTACATCGCGACTCTTAAACTCTATCCCTCAACTTATGAAAGCTAACACCCCATAAGCTTTCTTAACTCCCCTTCTACTTGTGAGGCAACTTTCAGGGATCCCTCTGCTCCTCCACACTACGAAGTATCCTGCCATTTACTTTGTACTCTGCCTTGGAGTTTGTCCTTCCAAAGTGTACCACCTCACACTCCTCCAGGTTGAACTCCATCTGCCACTTCTCAGCCCACTTCTGCATCCTATCAATGTCTCTCTGCAATCTTTGACAATCCTCTACACCATCTACAACACCACCAACCTTTGTGTCGTCTGCAAACTTGCCAACCCACCCTTCTACCCCAACATCCAGGTCGTTAATAAAAATCACAAAAAGTAGAGGTCCCAGAACAGATCCTTGTGGGACACCACTAGTCACAACCCTCCAATCTGAATGTACTCCCTCCACCATGACTGCCTTCTGCAGGCAAGCCAATTCGGAATCCACCTGGCCAAACTTCCCTGGATCCCATGCCTTTTAACTTTCTGAATAAGCCTCCGTGTGGAACCTTGTCAAATGCCTTACTAAAATCCATATAGATCACATCCACTGCATGACCCTCATCTATATGCCTGGTCACCTCCTCAAAGAACTCTATCAGGCTTGTTAGACACGATCTGCCCTTCACAAAGCCATGCTGACTGTCCCTGATCAGACCATGATTCTCTAAATGCCTATAGATCCTATCTCTAAGAATCTTTTCCAACAACTTTCCCACCACAGACGTATGGCTCACTGGTCTATAATTACCCGGACTATCCCTATTACCTTTTTTGAACAAGGGGACAACATTCGCCTCCCTCCAATCCTCCGGTACCATTCCCGTGGACAACGAGGACATAAAGATCCTAGCCAGAGGCTCAGCAATCTCTTCTCTCGCCTCGTGGAGCAGTCTGGAGAATATTCCGTCAGGCCCCGGGGACTTATCTGTCCTAATGTATTTTAACAACTCCAACACCTCCTCTCCCTTAATATCAACATGCTCCAGAACATCAACCTCATTCATATTGTCCTCACCATCATCAAGTTCCCTCTCATTGGTGAATACCGAAGAGAAGTATTCATTGAGGACCTCGCTCACTTCCACAGCCTC
The DNA here is from genome assembly GCF_030028105.1 of Mobula birostris. NCBI lineage: Eukaryota > Metazoa > Chordata > Chondrichthyes > Myliobatiformes > Myliobatidae > Mobula > Mobula birostris. Next base: position 52,035,135 of record NC_092393.1, on the reverse strand, counting down.
CGGGCACATCTTCCCACCTTTATCTCTAATCGGTCCTATCTTCACTCCTGTCATCCTTTTTTTCTTCACATAATTGAAGAATGCCTTGGGGTTTTCCTTTACCATACTCGCCAAGGCCTTCTCATGCCCCCTTCTTGCTCTCCTCAGCCCCTTCTTAAGCTCCTTTCTTGCTTCCCTATATTCCTCAATAGACTCATCTGATCCTTGCTTCCTAAACCTCATGTATGCTGCCTTCTTCCACCTGACTAGATTTTCCACCTCACTTGTCACCCACGGTTCCTTCACCCTACCATTCTTTATCTTCCTCACCGGGACAAATTTATCCCTAACATCCCACAAGAGATTTCTAAACATCGACCACATGTACATAGTACATTTCCCTGCAAAAACATCATCCCAATTCACACCCGCAAGTTCTAGCCTTATAGCCTCATAATTTGCCTTTCCCCAATTAAAAATTTTCCTATCCTCTCTGATTCTATCCTTTTCCATGATAATGCTAAAGGCCAGGGAGCGGTGGTCACTGTCCCCCAGATGCTCACCCACTGAGAGATCTGTGACCTGACCAGGTTCATTACCTAGTACTAGATCTAGTATGGCATTCCCCCGGTCGGTCTGTCCACATACTGTGACAGGAATCCGTCCTGGACACACTTAACAAACTCTGCCCTATCTAAACCCTTGGAACTAATTAGGTGCCAATCAATATTAGGGACGTTAAAGTCACCCATGATAACAACCCTGATATCTTTGCACCTTTCCAAAATCTGCCTCCCAATCTGCTCCTCTGTATCTCTGCTGCTACCAGGGGGCCTATAGAATACCCCCAATAGAGTAACTGCTCCCTTCCTGTTCCTGACTTCCACCCATATTGACTCAAAAGAGGATCCTGCTACATTACCCACCCTTTCTGTAGCTGTAATAGTATCCCTGACCAGTAATGCCATCCCTCCTCCCCTTTTTCCGCCCTCTCTATCCCTTTTAAAGCACTGAAATCCAGGAATATTGAGAATCCATTCCTGCCCTGGTGCCAGCCAAGTCTCTGTAATGGCCACTACACCATAATTCCATGTATGTATCCAAGCTCTCAGTTCATCACCTTTGTTCCTGATACTTCTTGCATTGAGGTACACACATTTCAGCCCTTCTACCTTACTGTCTTTACACCGTTTATTCTGCTTCTCTTTCCTCAAAGCCTCTCTGTATGTTAGATCTGGCTTTACTCCATGCACTTCTTTCACTGCTCTATCGCTCTGGGTCCCAACCCCCTCGCAAATTAGTTTAAACCCTTCCGAACCATGCTAGCAAACCTACCTGCAAGGATATTGCTCCCCCTCGAGTTCAGGTGCAACCCATCCAATCCGTACAGGTCTCACCTTCCCCAGAAGAGATCCCAATGATCTAAAAATCTAAAACCCTGCTCCCTGCACCAACTCCCCAGCCACGTATTCAACTGCCACCTCCTCCAATTCTTACCATCACTGTCACGTAGCACTGGCAGCAATCCTGAGAACGCCACCCTTGAGGTCCTGTTCTTCAGCTTTCTGCCTAGTTCCCGAAACTCACACTTCAGGACTTCATCCCTCTTTCTGCCTATGTCGTTGGTCCCAACATGTATCACGACTTCTGGTTGCTTTCCCTCTCGTACCAGGATTTCGTGCACCCGGTCAGAGACATCCCGGACCCTGGCACCCAGGAGGCAACAAACCATGCGGGTGTCCTTCTCACGTCCACAAAATCTCCTGTCTGCTCCCCTGACTATAGAGTCTCCAATGACGACAGCTGTCCTCTTCTCCGTCCCACCCTTCTGCACCAAAGGGTCAGACTCAGTGCCGGAGGCCCTGCCACCGTGGCTCACACCTGGTCAGTTGTCCCCGCCAACAGTATCCAGGGCGGTAAACTTATTATTCAGGGCAATGGCTACAGGGGTGCTCTGCACTACCTGTCTGCTCACCTTCGCGTTCCCCCCTCTGACGACGACTTGCTTCCGACAGCCTAGGTGTGACTACCTCCCTGTAGCTCTCATCTATGACTGCCTCATTCTCCCTTATGAGTCGAAGGTCATCCAGCTGCTGCTCCAGATTTCTTACACGGTCTTCCAGATCGCCCAGCCGTATGCACTTCTGGCAGATGTGACTCTGCGGGAGAGGGGAGTTCCCCCAAGACTGCCACATCTCACATGAGAGGCACATCACTGTCTCAGGAGACATTGTAAAAACTAACTGTAAGCTAGCTTCTCGTCGAAGCCTCTCGAGTCAAAGCTTCAAAGCTCCACTCCTTCACTGGCCCACTCACGCATTGGCCGCTTTCCATATTGGTGTATTTAGATATTTTACCCAAACAGCACAAAATGATTCTTCCATTTAGTATTAAATGCAAAACTTGTGGCTTCTTTAACTACCAGTTTACCTGAAAGTACCACCTTCCTGAAGTGCTTCAACATTTGAAGCTACCCGTACCATCCATTCAGATGCATTGAAAGACATCTCATCACACTTTAGTAGCAGGGAGTACAGCCTTTGCTTCATCAGTGTCAGAAATGAAGCTAAATGACAAAAGTAAGAACATAAGAGTTAATTACTGAGACATATTACTATTCCTTTGTACAATGTAAATATCTTCTAATTGCTTACAGCAGGACTGCTCATTATAATGGAAGATAATAATGCATAACTTCTTGTGAATCAGTATAAGGCTAATTTCAAAAATATTGGATATCTGAAAGATGAACATTGCATCAGATTTCTACATTTAATCGCTAAACATATAAGTGATGAAGTAGTTTGAGAGGTTAGTGCTGAAACACATCAACTCCCGCCTGAGAAGCAGCTTGGATCTGCTCCAATTTGCCTACCAGCACAACAGATCCACAGCAGATGCCACTTCATTGGCTCTTCACTCAATCCTGGAATATCTGGACAGCAAAGATGTATAAAACAGGATGCTCTTTATCATTTAAACACTATCATCCCCTTAAAACTAATCAATAAGCTTCAAGACCTTGGCTTCAATACCTCCTTGTGCAATTCAATCCTCAATTTCCTCACTTGCAGACCTCAGTCACTTTGGATTGGCAACGGCATCTTCTCCACATTCTCCTTCAGCCCAGGTTGTGTGCTTTGCCCCCTGCTCTACTCGCTTTACACTTATGACTGTGTGGCTAACCAGAGCTCCAATGCCATATCCAAGTTTGTTGATGACACCACTATCGTAGGCAGAATCAAAGCTGGTGACAAATCAGCATATAGAAGGAAGATTGACAATCTGGCTGAGTGGTGGAATCAGAGGTGGAAACGGCCAGCAAATTTAAATTCCGTGGTGTTAGCATTTCAGAGGACCTGTTCCGGGCCCAGCACATAAGTACAATTATGTATAAAACACGGCAGCGCCTCTACTTCTTTAGAAATTCATAAAGATTTGGTATGACAGCTAAAACTTTGACAAACTTGTATAGATGTGTAGTGGAGAGCATAGTGACTGGTTGTATCACAGCCTATATGGAAACATCAATGCACTTGTACAGAAATGTAGTGGATATGGCCCAGTCCATCACAGATAAAGCCCTCCCCAAAATTCAGTACATCGACACAGAGCAGCATCCATCTTCAAGGACCTCCACCCCAAGTAATGTTCCCTTCTCACTGTTGCCATCATGCAGAAGGTACAGGAGGTTCAGGACTCACACCAACAACTTCAGGAACAGTTATTACCCCTCAAACATCAGGCTCTTGAACCAGTGGGGATAACTTCATTTGTCCCATTACTGAATTATTTTCACAACCTACAAATTCACTTTCAAGGACTCTTCATCTCAGGTTCTTGATATTTATTTATTACTATTATATGTTTGTTTCTTTTGTACTTGCACAATTTCTTGTGTTTTGCACATTGGTTGTTTCGCTGCCCTGTTGAGTGCCATCTTTCATTGATTTTATTATGGTTCTTGGATTTACCACTAGAAAACGAATCTCAGATTGTATTTGGTGATATTCAGAACATGTACTTTGATAATAAATTTACTTTGAACTTTGAACTTCTAATGCTTGGCCACACCCTGTAATGCTGTTAACCTGTCATGACTACAAATCAGGGCCATGATGCTAATTATGAAGTTAGTAAAACTTGAATCAATGTAAAGACATTAACAACAAACCTTTGAATTCATTATCTTCTCTTAACAGTGAAAGCAGGATTTCAACTCGTGTGGTGCTACGACTTGAACTCTGATGCTGGTCCCTCAGCATGCTAACAGCAGACTGCACACAATTCCTGATGAGGGAGGTTGTATCCAGTATCTTTGTCCTATCCTGATATAAAAATATATTTTACAACCAATTTATAAATTTGTATACTCAGACCATAAGACCATAAGATATAGGAACAGAAGCAGGCCATTTGGCCCATCGTCGGCTCTGCCAGTCGATCGCGGGCTGATCCACTTCATCCAGTCGTCCCCACTCCCCTGCCTTCTCCCCATACCTTTTGATGCCCTGACTAATCAAGAACCTATCTATCTCTGCCTTAAATGCACCCAATGACTTGGCCTCCACAGCCGCTCGTGGCAACAAATTCCACAGATTTACCACCCTCTGACTAAAGTAATTTCTCTGCATCTCAGTTCTAAATGGACGTCCTTCAATTTTGAATTTGTGCCCTCTTGTCCTAGACTCCCCTACCATGGGAAATAACTTTGCTATATCTAATCTGTTCAGGCCTTTCAACATTTGGAACGTTTCTATGAGATCCCCCCTCATTCTCCTGAACTCCAGTGAATACAGCCCAAGAGCTGCCAGACGTTCCTCATACGGTAACCTTTTTATTCCTGGAATGATTCTCGTGAATCTTCTCAGAACCTTCTCCAATGTCAGTATGTCCTTTCTAAAATAAGGAGCCCAAAACTGCACACAATATTCCAGGTATGGTCTCACGAGTGCCTTATAGAGCCTCAACATTACATCCTGCTCTTATATTCTATACCTGTAGGAATGAATGCCAACATTGCATTCGCCTTCTTCACCACTGACTCAACCTGGAGGTTAACCTTTAGGGTATCCTGCACAAGGACTCCCAAGTCCCTTTGCATCTCTGCATGTTGAATTCTCTCCCCATCTAAATAACAGTCTGCCCGTTTATTTCTTCCACCAAAGTGCATGACCATACCCTTTCCAACACTGTATTTCATTTGCCACTTCTTTGCCCATTCCCTTAAACTATCTAAGTCTCTCTTCAGGCTCTCTGTTTCCTCAACACTACCTGTGCTTCCACTTATCTTTGTATCATCGCAAATTTAGCAACAAATCCATTAATCCTATAGTCCAAATCATTGACATACATCGTAAAAAGCAGAGGTCCCAACACCCACACCTGTGGAACTCCACTGGTAACTGACAGTCAGCCAGAATAGGATCCCTTTATTCCCACTCTCTGTTTTCTGCCGATCAGCCAATGCTCCACCCATGCTAGTAACTTCCCTGTAATTCCATGGGCTCTTATCTTGCTAAGCAGCCTCATGTGTGGCACCTTGTCAAAGGCCTTCTGAAAATCCAAGTACACAGCATCTATTGCATCTCCTTTCTCTGCCCTGCTTGTAATTTCCTCAAAAAATTGCAGTAGATTTGTCAGGCAGGATTTTCCTTTCAGGAAACCATGCTGGATTTGGCCTACCTTGTCATGTGCCTCCAGGTACTCAGTAATCTCATCCCTAACAATCGATTCCAATAACTTCCCAACCACTGATGTCAGGCTAACAGGTCTATAGTTTCCTTCTTGCTGCCTCCCACCCTTCTTAAATAGCAGAATAACATTTGCAATTTACCAGTCATCCAGTACAATGCCAGAATCTATCGATTCTTGAAAGATCATTGTTAATGCCTCCACAATCTCTTCAGCTACTTCCTTCAGAACCCGAGGGTGCATTCCATCAGATCCAGGAGATTTATCTACCCTCAGACCATTAAGCTTTCTGAGCACCTTCTCAGTCATAATTTTCACTGCACATACTTCATTTCCCTGACATTCTTGGATGTCTGGTATACTGTAGATTTCATCCACTGTGAAGACTGATGCAAAATACGCATTCAGTTCCTCTGCCATCTCTGCGTCTTTCATTACAATATCTCCAGCGTCATTTTCTATTGGTCCTATATCTACCCTCGACTCTCTTTTACCTTTTACACACTTAAAAAAGCTTTTCGTATCTTCTTTGATATTAGTCACCATCTTCCTCTCATAATTCATCTCTTCCTTCCGAATGACCCTCTTAGTTTCCTCCTGCAAGTTTTTAAAAGCTTCTCAATCCTCTATCTTCCCACTAGTTTTTGCCTTCTTGTATGTCCTCTCTTTTGCTTTTACTTTGGATCTGACTTCACTTGTCAGCCACGGTACTGTCCTTCTTCCACTCAAAAACTTCCTCTTATTTGGAATATATCTGTCTTGCACTTGCCTCATTTTTCACAGAAACCCCAGCTATTGCTGCTCTGCTGTCCTTCCTGCTGGTGTCCCTTTCCAGTCAATTTTGGCCAGTTCCCTTCTATGCCACTGTAATTTCCTTTATTCCCACTGAAATACCGACACATTAGATTTTAGTTTCTCCTGCTCAAATTTCAATGTGAACTCGATCATATTGTGATCACTGTTTCCCAAGGGTTCCCTAACCTTAAGCTCGCTTATCATCTCCGGATCATTGCACAGCACCTAATCCAGCACAGCCAATCCCTTAGTGGGCTCAACAACAAGCTTTTCTAAAAAAAAACATCCCTTAGACATCCTTCAAGTTCTCTCTCTTGAGGTCCAGCACTGACCTGGTTTTCCCAATCCACTTTCATGTTTAAATCCCAAACGATTATCATGACGTTGCCCTTCTGACATGCCTTTTCTATCTCCTGCTGTAATTTGTAATCCACATCCCAGCTGCTGTTTGGTGGCCTGTATACAACTGCCATTAGGGTCCTGTTACCCTTACCCTTTCTTAACTCAATCCATAGAGACTCTACACCTTCCGATCCTATGTCAACCCTTTCTAATGATTTAATATTATTTCTTATACACAGGCCCACACCACCTCCTCTGCCTACTAATCTATCTTTCCGATATACCATATAACCTTCGACATTCAGCTCCCAATGGCAGCCACCCTTCAGCCAAGTTAGAATCAGTTAATAAATTTAAGTATATTTAAAACCAGCTTTTAAATTAGTTAAAATATATAAACCTATTTCATGCACTTTCATTTACACTTTAATTCGAAACTATTTTTTCTTCTGTACTGTTTTGTGTTTATTCCTCTCTCCTGTAAATTTGAAATGCCAAATCAAACCTGCTGAAGTACGTTTTTCATCGTTTTTTGGAAATTTCCAAAAAAGTTCAATTTCAAACTTTCCAGAGACATTGACAATATACAATACTGTCAGCACTGTTAATAATAAGAGATTCCAAGGCAAGGTTCTTCAAAAGAATTGAAACACTTACAAAGCTCTCCTTGTCCTGGTCATCACTCATGGCTGAAACACAAAAAGATATTTGACAACTTTATGAGCTTCATTCTTACGAAGATATTTTGAATAAATTAGCACGAGGTCATTTTTCAATTAATCAACCATCAACCCAAAGGCTTTCCACTGAAAATAATAAACAAATCAGGAGTGTGTCAAGCTACTCTCTGTACAGTTGACTGCAGCTTAACAAACACCATAAAGGATAAGTCAATTCATTTTATGGTGTTCTGATGCAAGATCATCAACATGAAAAGTTAACTCTGTTTCTTCCTCTGGACACTACCTGCCAGCTGAATATTTTCAACATTCTCTATTTTTATTTCACCTGATTGACATCTCATTCACTATTTAAAACATTGATCATTGTTTCCACAGTGTGCCATTTACAAAATGGCTTAGCAGCAACTTGCTAAGGATTCTTGGACAGCATCTGTAAACTCTCTCCTCATATACATTACCTCAGTGGAGTAACTTTCATTTGGCATTTTTCTGCTCGGTGAACCAAACCATACATATCTTTGTACAATCCCAAGCTTTTCTCCTCACTGTCAGCTAGAAAGCTAACCTCTGTATCATATTCAAGCTCTGTATCGTGCTCTTTACTTTAGGGCCTTAATCATTTTTAAAACAAAAAGTGTGGGACCAAATTCTGAATCTGGTGGAATCCCACTGTTAATAGTTCTTCAGGCAAAATCACCTAGTTACTTCTTGTGACTGAGTTAGATTTGGATTTAATTCACCGCTTTCCAATGGATCCCATGAACTTTTACTTTTGACCAGTCTGTCATATCTGACCTTGTCAAAACCTTTTCCAAATCCACTAAGACTACTCTGATCAACCTTCATTGTATTCCAGGTACTGACCACTCTCTGGGTGAGTACCTGAAATACCCTCTCTGGACTTCTACCTCTTTACTGTAAATCGATGTCCTCTTGTTTTTCTGTCTCTGACATGGAGAAAATTTCTCTACAATCTACCCCATCTATACCCCTAACAATTTTATGAACATGTTCCTCTAAACCTTATTCGCTCCAGAGAGAACAGAGCTAACTTCAGTCTCTCCTCTTAACCTAAACATTCATTTCCCAGGCAACATCCTGGTCAACTTCCTTTGCATCCTCTCTATTGCTACATTGTCCTTCCTCTAGTGTGGTGGCTAGAAAAGCACACAATCAAATAAGTCAAATACAATGATGCAGGGTTTAGACTCGAAACATCAAAAAATATTTTTGCCTTCCCCTTCCCTACTACACAATCTACTGAGTTCCTCCAGGATATTGTCTGTCACTCCAGACTCCATGGACTGATTCTCGTCTCCTAGTCATACACAAAATTACCTTATCACATTCATGCTGGATTTCCTTGATTAATCTGTTTTCAAACTGATATTGTTCCTTAGGATGCTTTCCAATAATTTTCCCAACAGCAAAACTAACTGGTAATTTTGGGACTACCCATGATGATATGAAGGCCATAATAAAGAGAATGACATGGATAAATAATGACACCAATCTACTGTACATCTTCAGTCAATATCCATTTTCCCCTGGTCTTCACCTGTTACAGACATTCCCTTTATTCTTTCCAACTCTCCCATTTCTCAGCAACTTAAAATACATCTTCTAGAATTTTCCCATTTCCCACCAAAGGTTTAACTACGCTCAGTAGCCAACTTATTCGGTACCTCCTGCACCTTATAAAGTGGTCACTGAGTGTATGCTTGTGGTCTTCTGCTACTGCAGTTCATCCACTTCAAGGTTTGATGGGTTGTACATTCAGAGATGCTCTTCTGCACACCACTGTTGTAAACAGTGGTTATTTGAGGTACTGTCACCTTCCTGTTAGCTTGACCCAGTCTGGCCATTCTTCTCTTACTTCTCTCATTAACAAGGTGTTTTCACACACGGAACTGCCATTCATTGGATTTTTTTTTTTGTTTTTTGCACCATTCTTCCTAAACTAGAGATTGTTGTGCATGAAAATCCCAGGAGATTAGAAGTTTCTGAAATACTCAAACCACCCCATCTGTCACCAACCGACATTCCACAGTCAAAGTCACTTAGATCACATTTCTTCCCCATTCTGATGTTTAGTCTGAACAGTAATTGAACCCCTTGACCATGTCTGCATGTTTTTATGCACTGAGTTGCTACTACATGATTGGCTAATTAGATATTTGCATTAACAAGTGAACTTAAGTATACTTAAGTGTACCTAAGTGGCCACCGTGTATAATTCCCTCTCTATGCCTCCTGACCATTACAACAAAAATGCTCTCCCACTGCTACTTCCTCCATTGCCCAACCTCAGTTCCAAAAATTAAATCCAGGCTTCCACCTCCTTGGTGTGAGTTACATTATACTTTACACTGATTGTATTCCAGTATGCACTAGGGTAATTGAAATCTTACAGAAAATTTGTTGATGGGAGCTAAATATGGTTCTAAACAAAACTAAAAGAAATATTAAACACGTACATTCATTCTCCCTTGGGTCGCTGCTAAATAGTTGGCTAATAGTTATGTCTTTGAAAGCTGACACATCTGCAATCATGCCTTTTGATTTCCTGAGGTCATCTATATGAGCAGACTGCCATGGGTCTGAAAAAAAGATAAAGTATATTAAGGTGGAGCTACAATTCACTCCAACTTACTTTGTATCAAATGTACAGATACATAAATATTTTGATAAATCATGGAATGAAAATGAGGAAAAAACTGTAGAAGCTGACATTTGAAATAATAGCAGAAAATGTTGGAAACACTTAACAGCTCAGTCAGCTATGGAAACAACATGCATCACAATTCAGGTTTAACATCAATCATCAGAAATAGCTGAAAGGATGTTTGATCAGAAATATTAACTCTACCTTTCTTCCACAAACAAAGCCTAACCTGCTAAGTGTTTCCGAGATTTTCCGTTGATTAAATATTACACAGGTTTAACGTAGAAGGCACAAAAACAGTAAATCACTTTTTATTATTTCTATTTTCAAAGGAAACACTCTGATTTCATGAGTTTTCTTGGTCCTTACATTATCAAAATTCAGTAGTTGTGAAAAAACTAATAACTTTGCTCACTTACAAAAAGTTGATCACGGTTGTTCGATGTGATCACATGTGACCATATGTCCGACTGTGATACTTTGAGACTCCTTAGCCAGGAGCACAGAAATAAACAAATAGGTGCAAGGATTAGCGGGAGCTCAGTGCTATTCTCTCAAACAGTGGGGGTTTGGAGATCTGGAACTTACTGCCTGAAGGGGCTGAACAGACAGAAACCCTCATTTGATTCAACAAAAAGTACACGGAGGACCAAAATCTAGAATCAGCCCTTTTAGAAAGGAAATTAAGAGAATGTTTTATGTCCAGGGTTTGACAGATCCATAAACACAAAATGATGGATAGATTTTTGATAGGGAATGATTTTAAGGGATGTGGGAATGGACAGATGAAAAGTGAATAAATGAAATATGGTCACAGATCAACCATCCCATGGACTGAGGGGCCAAAATTGTGTCACTATTCCTTTCAGAATCTATCAAAGCAAAAACTCCAGTGATTGGTTAAGAGGGTATTAGTACCTGGAACCACTCCTCCACAACTCAAAATTAAAAATAAAAACAGCAAAAGACCTTGTGACAAGTTTTATAATCATGCCTTCTGAAACCTCCAGTATTGGAAAAGTGAGGTGCGAATCCTACACTTTATTGAATGAATGGCGAAAGTGTGGTCAAGAATGAGAGAGCACAAGCAAGACGTGACTGAGTATTCAAATTTTTCAGCAACAAATTCTCAATAGTGGAATGCGGCAGGATTCAGAGTAATGTGATTAATAGCTTGTAAGATCAAAGGAGTTGATGAAATAAATTTTGATGAAATTTCAAAGTTGATGTAATAAGACAAATCTTAATTAAATAAATTTCACTCGATAAAGTCCCTAATAAAATTACTTATGCCATCAGTTAGTGTTGACTTGTGAATTATCTCGCATGAGACCAATTTAGGCTCCGCAGAGACTAGCTTTGTTTTAAATTCTAACTTAAAATACAAAGAAAAATAAACAAACTGCTTTGAAGTATTATTTTTGTACCTCCACAAAATCCTGTATATGCTGATCCACCTTGTATTCTCGGCAGTTTAGTGAGGAAATACACGATGACTGTTCTATTGTTACCTTTGAACTTGTTGACTTCATTTAAGGTGGAATACCTACACAAAGAACAGAAGTTGTAGTTGAGTACTGACGACATCTTGGACAGTTTACTTTCTTCTCAAGTTGTGAAATGTAGCCAAGTCATGAACTTCAGCATCAAGATCACAAATAACTATAAAAATCAGCCTAGATGGAAAGCTTTTATTTTTCTGCCTCTACAATATTACAATTGTACAAAGTTGCCTTGTTTCTGGCAGATGTTTTCCTGCAGGTTCTCTCAGCATCTCTTGCAAACTTCACCGGTTCACCAGGATGTGATTCAGTAGAAGCTAACATAGCAAATTGTTTCCTTGTTTAGTATAACAATGTAGTTACTCATCATCTTCTGTTGTCCAAGTCTCAGGTTGATGCCAACATTTAGCAAACTACATTTGGATGAATTTTCAACCTGTTTTATAATCTATGCTCACTGCTCTTGCCATTATTGCCAGCTGAAATTAGAATCAATGCTTCTGTCGTCCAAATGGAGTTTTAAATATTCTCCTGGCTGTCTTGCCACTTCACACCTACTATAAACTCCTGTTTATCAAAACAGATCTCTGTAGACAGTGTAATACCTAGTCCCTCAACCGTTACTCTTCCCTTACCAACCAATATTGGCTTCTGGTCTCTCAAAACCTCCAATTCAAATTTCTTTGGCATTCGGCTTTCTTTATGTTTCATCCCTTCCCATCTCTGAACTCTGCAACCAGATTAGGTATCGTGTTTACACGTTCTCAAATTCAAACCCATCTTTTCCACTTCCCTCATCATGTTTATTTATGCAGTTGTCTACTAACACTTAGCAAATGAGTTTCAGTAACTAAAATTTAGATATTTCTTACTGTAGCATTACTCTTTAAAGGATGCAAAGTATGTCTACAAGACAGCAAACCACACTGACTTGTTTGCAGTAACAGTAACTATGCTGGTAGACACAAGACCTCATGAGTAGGCTTAATTTTTATCAAACAAAAGTAAAATAGAATATAATTGACATAAAGATAGAACATAGACAAGTACTCACTTTGCAGAAGCTATCAAATTTGCACTCTGTGAACTGTTTTCAAAATCTGTTTGTATGAGCAAGATTATGTTTCCGTGGCTAGAATCAATACAGTGCCTAGAAATAAAATATTTACAGAAATTTAACTGACCAGCACTTGTTTACATTTGAATCATGAGTAAAAATTATGATGTATTTATTTAGATTAAATTTTGATTAATTCATTTATTAATCTGGATACACCTCACCAGTATGAGAAAGAAAACAATGATTACAACTTGTCTCATTGTGAGTCTTTATGCTGCTGGGGAGTTATCAAAACATTTCAATTTATTTCAAACTTATTGAAAGATATTTCAATATGATATTTAGAATTTGCTTCCAACAAATTATTTTAAGAAAATCCAAAATAAAATCAAAAAATATTGGATACATTCAGTTGGTCATGCAGTGACTGTGAAAAGAAAATCTGTGTTGTCTGAGGTGCTACATGTTTCAGAACTTTTCTGTTTTGATTGCTTACATTATATTCTGACATTCTCAAGTTCCTTTCTTGATGTTGCTCAATAAAGAAATAGCATCTAAACAAAAAAGTACTGAAACCAGGTTTAAAAATTTAGCTCCATCACAGCACAGCTTCAAGAGGTAGCGCCTCAAGGAGGCTGCATCCATCAATACGGATCCTCTGGAACATGCCTCTTCTCATTATTACCATTGCGGAGGAGGTATGAGAGTCTAATGACCCACATTCACTGATTCAGAAACAGCTCCTTCTCCTCCGCCATCAGATTTCTGCAAGGTGCATAAACCATGAACAATGTCTCATTATTCCTTTGGAGTATCAAACAACCTGCTGGAAGAAATCAGCAGGTCAAGCAACATCTGTGGGAGGAAATGAATTGTCAACGTTTCGGGCTACAACCCTGCACCAAGACCAATACCTTTCTTTTCCTTATTCCTTTTTTTTGTGTCTCGATATTCCTATTTATACACGTTATATTTTTGTAATTTATAGTAATTTTATGTCTTTGCACTGTACTGTGGAAATAAAACAATAAATTTCACGTCATGTAAGTCAGTGATAATAAATCTGATTCTGATTCCGAAAAACTCAAAATGACTTCACACACTGTGTGCAGAATAAAATTTTACCTTATAATACTGGTGCAAAAACAGTCTTTGCTGTCTTTGACCATCATTACTTACAGAAAACAACAAAATAGCCACTGAAATTTAATTTCAAATTTGAGTATTAACTGACCTTATCTTCTTCAGAAATGAATGCTCAGTGTCAAACTGCTGCAGTGAGAAAAGAAAGATATTTCCAACACTGCCACTTAATTCTCTTTTCAAGAATTCAATGTCAGAAGCAGTTAGAAGCCGTGAATATGTTGTAACCTAAAACAAAGAATAACCAGTTCTTTATTATGGATAAATAAAACAGCAACCAAAAGATCCTCTTTCTGTGTTCTTACTAATGTAATTTAACATTGCTAAATTCAATTTCAGTTGCAGACATAGCCATCTGTACGAAACAGAAATTTGGGACAGTTAAGTGAAAGTCATAAAGTTATACAGCATGGATACATGCCCTTCAGCCCAACTTATCCATGCTGACCTCAACTAGACCCACTTGCTTGATTTTGGCCCATGTAACTGTGCAAATGTCCTTTAAAGATTGCAATAGTACCCGCTTCTGCTACTCCTTCTCGCAGCTTGTTCCATATCTCACCATCCTCTGTGGGGAAAAGTTGCTCCTCCAGTCTCCGTTAAAAGTTTCCCCTTTCACCTTAAATATCTGCTCTTTAGTTGTAGACTTCCCTATCCTTTGGGGGTAAAAAGACTGCCAATTAACCCTATCTATGGCTCTCAAGATATTATATACCTCTAATGGTCACCACTCAGCCTCATACACTGCAAGAAAAAAAAAGCCACAGCCTATCCAGCCTCTCTTAACAAATTAAGCTCTCCAGTCCCAATAACGTCCTTATGAACTTTTTCTGTGCACATTCCAGCTCAAGGATATCCTTCCAATAATACTCCAAGTGTGGTCTTACCGATGTCCTATTCAGGTGTAGTATCATCTCCCAGCTCTTGTTTTCATTACCCTGACCGATGGAGGTGGGCATGCCAAACACTTTCTTCATCACCATCTGTACCTGAGTTGACACTTTCAGAGAACTATATATTTGCACCTTTAGGTCTTTCTGTTCCACAACAATCACCTGAACCTTGCTATTTACTCTGCTAGTCTTGCTCTGGTTTAACTTACCAAACACAACACTTTGTTCTTGCCAGTGTTGAATTCCATCTACTGCTTTCTCACTTGAGGTAGAAGATCCTTCTATAATCTCAAATTACCCTCATCAGTGTCCATTATGCCACCAATTCCTGTGACATCCACCAGCCATACTGACTACATTCTCATCGAAATCATTAAGTGATGAACAGCAGTGGACCTAAAACAAATCTTTGCTGTATCTCCTGGATCAGCCCACCATGCAGGATCTTGTCAAAAGCCTCAGAAAAGTCTAAGTAGACAGTGTCCGCTCCTCTTGGTCACCTCTTCATAAAGCTCCATCAAATTTGTGAGATATGATTTTCCATACACAAATGCATGCATGCAGACTATTTCTATTCAGACTTTGCCTTTCCAAGTTTCCATGAATTCCCATGCCTCTGGTTCCAAAGTGCTCACCCAATTAAAAGTTATATTATCATGAAATCTAGGCTTCTTCTGCCAGAGAAAATGAAAATCATATTCCAAGAGCAAAGAAGGATTCTAACTTTTAAGCTTGCTTAGAGAAACAATTATCTCAAAAGTCATTGTAAATGGATTTCTCTGCAGATCTGTAATATGACTAAAGATGTACACTAATCCAGTAATCTAAGTATTAGCTACTTTTATAGCATAAACGAACTATGTCATTAAAAAAGTTAGAGTACCTCAGTGAAAACTGCCCAGGACTGAACTCCAGATTTGATATGAGAATGGATGAAATCTGCAAGAGAATCATGATGTTGTTCTTCAAAGTACTTCTGCATAACCATGTCAGCCGCATGTGTGGGAAGTTCAGAATTAGTTAAACGAACCACAGAATCCGGGGTGGCACAGTTCAGCAGCACCCACCGTGCTTCATTGCGTATATCCCCCCAAGATCTTTGAGTCTGTTTCAACCTTTGTGTTATTTGTAAAACAACAGACGCACACGTGTCAGAGTGATAACCAACAAACACATCCGATGGATCATATTTCTGTTCTGTACCATGGACTGAAATATATCTGGATCTAACTCCTGTGAAATTTTGCACCCACTTTTGCAAACACTTTACAGTACTCCTTTGATCTTTGTCAAGGACTGTGTTAATATCAAGATAATGTTTCTCAAGCCTATTGATCAGAGGAATCGGAAACTCATTGCAAACTACTTCCTTCTCCTCTATAACTATCAGTCTGAAATTTGGATGGACTCTGCATTTGACCCTGTGAGTCCCCAGTCCTAAATCCACATACTTCTGTCCTCCAAGGTACACATAATATTGATTCAATGCATCATACAGGCTTTCATAAAGATTCTGCAGATTTAACAGAACTACCATTTGCCCAGTTTCCATGCAAGTCTTAACACGGTTGATGTTTCTGCAAATCTGAGTATAATCTTGATCTTTAGGGAAACTAGACCCAAAGATTATCTCAGGTTGTTGTTGTTTGGAGAAAAACATTTGCTGAAGTATTTGAAGAGCTGCAAAGTTTTTAGTAAGAATAAGAAGATACCGACACTCCAGATCATTAGAATCTGCATAAATGTTGTATTTAATCAGATCCAAAGTGTTGATACTATCGTAAGAAATATTCTTGAGTACAAACTTGAAAATGTCCATAACTCTAACATCATCACTTCCACTAAAGTTACGCAGCACAATCTCGGCTAATTGCTCAGGAGTTGGTTCTTTTTTGGAGGTTTTTGAAAGTGAAAAGACCATTTTTATTAAACTGTAATAGTCTCGTAGTCCAAAAAATTCCTTACTTTGTTGTTTACAGATTT